>NC_090932.1:1380550131-1380852381 GCF_040938575.1 Ambystoma mexicanum
CTGGCTCCCTCCCTCCCGCGCGTGCTGTGGCTGGCTCCTCCCTCCCGCGCGTGCTGTGGCTGGCTCCCTCCCTACCGCGCGTGCTGTGGCTGGCTCCCTCCCTCCCGCGCGTGGGCTCCCTCCCTCCCGCGCGTGCTGTGGCTGGCTCCCTCCCTCCCGCGCGTGCTGTGGCTGGCTCCCTCCCTCCCGCGCGTGCTGTGGCTGGCTCCCTCCCTCCCGCGCGTGCTGTGGCTGGCTCCCTCCCTCCCGCGCGTGCTGTGGCTGGCTCCCTCCCTCCCGCGCGTGCTGTGGCTGGCTCCCTCCCCTCCCGCCGTGCTGCTCCCTCCCTCCCGCGCGTGCTGTGGCTGGCTCCCTCCCTCCCTCCCTCCCTCCCTCCCTCCCGCGCGTGCTGTGGCTGGCTCCCTCCCTCCCTCCCCCGCGCGTGCTGTGGCTGGCTCCCTCCCTCCCTCCCTCGCGCGCGTGCTGTGGCTGGCTCCCTCCCTCCCTCCCTCCCTCCCTCCCTCGCGCGCGTGCTGTGGCTGGCTCCCTCCCTCCCTCCCTCCCCCCTCCCTCCCTCGCGCGCGTGCTGTGGCTGGCTCCCTCCCTCCCTCCCTCCCTCCCTCCCTCGCGCGCGTGCTGTGGCTGGCTCCCTCCCTCCCTCCCTCCCTCCCTCCCTCCCCGCGCGTGCTGTGGCTGGCTCCCTCCCTCCCTCCCTCCCTCCCTCCCTCGCGCGCGTGCTGTGGCTGGCTCCCTCCCTCCCTCCCTCCCTCCCTCCCTCGCGCGCGTGCTGTGGCTGGCTCCCTCCCTCCCTCCCTCCCTCCCTCCCTCCCTCGCGCGCGTGCTGTGGCTGGCTCCCTCCCTCCCTCCCTCCCTCCCTCCCTCGCGCGCGTGCTGTGGCTGGCTCCCTCCCTCCCTCCCTCCCTCCCTCCCTCGCGCGCGTGCTGTGGCTGGCTCCCTCCCTCCCTCCCTCCCTCCCTCCCTCGCGCGCGTGCTGTGGCTGGCTCCCTCCCTCCCTCCCTCCCTCCCTCCCTCGCGCGCGTGCTGTGGCTGGCTCCCTCCCTCCCTCCCTCCCTCCCTCCCTCGCGCGCGTGCTGTGGCTGGCTCCCTCCCTCCCTCCCTCCCTCCCTCCCTCGCGCGCGTGCTGTGGCTGGCTCCCTCCCTCCCTCCCTCCCTCCCTCCCTCGCGCGCGTGCTGTGGCTGGCTCCCTCCCTCCCTCCCTCCCTCCCTCCCTCGCGCGCGTGCTGTGGCTGGCTCCCTCCCTCCCTCCCTCCCTCCCTCCCTCGCGCGCGTGCTGTGGCTGGCTCCCTCCCTCCCTCCCTCCCTCCCTCCCTCGCGCGCGTGCTGTGGCTGGCTCCCTCCCTCCCTCCTCCCTCCCTCGCGCGCGTGCTGTGGCTGGCTCCCTCCCTCCCTCCCTCCCTCCCTCCCTCGCGCGCGTGCTGTGGCTGGCTCCCTCCCTCCCCTCCCTCCCTCCCTCCCTCGCGCGCGTGCTGTGGCTGGCTCCCTCCCTCCCTCCCTCCCTCCCTCGCGCGCGTGCTGTGGCTGGCTCCCTCCCTCCCTCCCTCCCTCCCTCCCTCGCGCGCGTGCTGTGGCTGGCTCCCTCCCTCCCTCCCTCCTCGCGCGCGTGCTGTGGCTGGCTCCCTCCCTCCCTCCCTCCCTCCCTCCCTCGCGCGCGTGCTGTGGCTGGCTCCCTCCCTCCCTCCCTCCCTCCCTCCCTCGCGCGCGTGCGCTGTGGCTGGCTCCCTCCCTCCCTCCCTCCCTCCCTCCCTCGCGCGCGTGCGCTGTGGCTGGCTCCCTCCCTCCCTCCCTCCCTCCCTCGCGCGCGTGCGCTGTGGCTGGCTGGCTGGCTGGCTGGCTGGCTGGCTCCCTCCCTCCCTCCGCGCGCGCGCTGTGGCTGGCTGGCTGGCTGGCTGGCTGGCTGGCTCCCTCCCTCCCTCCCGCGCGCGCGCTGTGGCTGGCTGGCTGGCTGGCTGGCTGGCTGGCTCCCTCCCTCCCTCCCGCGCGCGCGCTGTGGCTGGCTGGCTGGCTGGCTGGCTGGCTGGCTCCCTCCCTCCCTCCCGCGCGCGCGCTGTGGCTGGCTGGCTGGCTGGCTGGCTGGCTCCCTCCCTCCCTCCCTCCCGCGCGCGTGCTGTGGCTGGCTGGCTGGCTGGCTGGCTGGCTCCCTCCCTCCCTCCCCTCCCGCGCGCGTGCTGTGGCTGGCTGGCTGGCTGGCTGGCTGGCTCCCTCCCTCCCTCCCTCCCGCGCGCGTGCTGTGGCTGGCTGGCTGGCTGGCTCCCTCCCTCCCTCCCTCCCGCGCGCGTGCTGTGGCTGGCTCCCTCCCTCCCTCCCTCCCGCGCGCGTGCTGTGGCTGGCTCCCTCCCTCCCTCCCTCCCGCGCGCGTGCTGTGGCTGGCTCCCTCCCTCCCGCGCGCGTGCTGTGGCTGGCTCCCTCCCTCCCTCCCTCCCGCGCGCGTGCTGTGGCTGGCTCCCTCCCTCCCTCCCTCCCGCGCGCGTGCTGTGGCTGGCTCCCTCCCTCCCTCCCTCCCGCGCGCGTGCTGTGGCTGGCTCCCTCCCTCCCTCCCTCCCTCCCGCGCGCGTGCTGTGGCTGGCTCCCTCCCTCCCTCCCTCCCTCGCGCGCGTGCTGTGGCTGGCTCCCTCCCTCCCTCCCGCGCGCGTGCTGTGGCTGGCTCCCTCCCTCCCTCCCGCGCGCGTGCTGTGGCTGGCTCCCTCCCTCCCGCGCGCGTGCTGTGGCTGGCTGGCTCCCTCCCTCCCTCCCTCCCTCCCTCCCTCCCGCGCGCGTGCTGTGGCTGGCTGGCTGGCTCCCTCCCTCCCTCCCTCCCTCCCTCCCGCGCGCGTGCTGTGGCTGGCTGGCTGGCTCCCCTCCCTCCCTCCCGCGCGCGTGCTGTGGCTGGCTGGCTGGCTCCCTCCCTCCCTCCCGCGCGCGTGCTGTGGCTGGCTGGCTGGCTGGCTCCCTCCCTCCCCCGTGCTGTGGCTGGCTGGCTGGCTGGCTGGCTGGCTCCCTCCCTCCCTCCCTCCCGCGCGCTGTGGCTGGCTGGCTGGCTCCCTCCCTCCCTCCCGCGTGCTGTGGCTGGCTGGCTGGCTGGCTCCCTCCCTCCCGTGCTGTGGCTGGCTGGCTCCCTCCCTCCCGCGCGCGTGCTGTGGCTGGCTCCCTCCCTCCCGCGTGCGTGCTGTGGCTGGCTCCCTCCCTCCCTCCCGCGCGCGTGCTGTGGCTGGCTCCCTCCCTCCCGCGCGCGTGCTGTGGCTGGCTCCCTCCCTCCCTCCCGCGCGCGTGCTGTGGCTGGCTCCCTCCCTCCCTCCCGCGCGCGTGCTGTGGCTGGCTCCCTCCCTCCCTCCCGCGCGCGTGCTGTGGCTGGCTCCCTCCCTCCCGTGCTGTGGCTGGCTCCCTCCCTCCCGCGCGCGTGCTGTGGCTGGCTCCCTCCCTCCCGCGCGCGTGCTGTGGCTGGCTCCCTCCCTCCCTCCCGCGTGCTGTGGCTGGCTCCCTCCCTCCCTCCGCGTGCTGTGGCTGGCTCCCTCCCTCCCTCCCTCCCTCGCGCGTGCTGTGGCTGGCTCCCTCCCTCGCGCGTGCTGTGGCTGGCTCCCTCCCTCGTGCTGTGGCTGGCTCCCTCCCTCCCGCGCGCGTGCTGTGGCTGGCTGGCTCCCTCCCTCCCTCCCGCGTGCTGTGGCTGGCTGGCTCCCTCCCTCCCTCGTGCTGTGGCTGGCTGGCTCCCTCCCTCCCGCGCGCGTGCTGTGGCTGGCTGGCTCCCTCCCTCCCTCCCGCGTGCTGTGGCTGGCTCCCTCCCTCCCGCGCGCGTGCTGTGGCTGGCTCCCTCCCTCCCGCGTGCTGTGGCTGGCTCCCTCCCTCCCGCGTGCTGTGGCTGGCTCCCTCCCTCCCTCGCGCGTGCTGTGGCTGGCTCCCTCCCTCCCGCGTGCTGTGGCTGGCTGGCTGGCTCCCTCCCTCCCTCCCTCCCGTGCGCTGGCTGGCTGGCTGGCTCCCTCCCTCCCTCCCGTGCTGTGGCTGGCTGGCTGGCTGGCTCCCTCCCTCCCGTGCTGTGGCTGGCTGGCTGGCTGGCTGGCTCCCTCCCTCCCTCCCTCCCGTGCTGTGGCTGGCTGGCTGGCTGGCTCCCTCCCTCCCTCCCTCCCGTGCTGTGGCTGGCTGGCTGGCTCCCTCCCTCCCGTGCTGTGGCTGGCTGGCTGGCTCCCTCCGTCCCGCGCGTGCTGTGGCTGGCTGGCTCCCTCCGTCCCGCGCGTGCTGTGGCTGGCTGGCTGGCTGGCTCCCTCCGTCCCGCGCGTGCTGTGGCTGGCTGGCTGGCTGGCTCCCTCCGTCCCGCGCGTGCTGTGGCTGGCTGGCTGGCTCCCTCCGTCCCGCGCGTGCTGTGGCTGGCTGGCTGGCTCCCTCCGTCCCGCGCGTGCTGTGGCTGGCTGGCTGGCTCCCTCCGTCCCGCGCGTGCTGTGGCTGGCTGGCTGGCTCCCTCCGTCCCGCGCGTGCTGTGGCTGGCTGGCTGGCTCCCTCCGTCCCGCGCGTGCTGTGGCTGGCTCCCTCTGTCCCGCGCGTGCTGTGGCTGGCTGGCTCCCTCCCGCGCGCGCTGTGGCTGGCTGGCTGGCTCCCTCCCGCGCGCGCTGTGGCTGGCTGGCTGGCTCCCTCCCGCGCGCGCTGTGGCTGGCTGGCTCCCTCCCGCGCGCGCTGTGGCTGGCTGGCTGGCTGGCTCCCTCCCGCGCGCGCTGTGGCTGGCTCCCCTCCCCGGCTGGCTGGCTCCCTCCCTCGCGTGGCGTGCGCTCTGGCTGGCTCTCTAGAATAGTGCTCAAAGTAGGTCTTTTTTGAAGAACCAACAATATTAGACTTCGTGCAATAATACAAACTTCACTCAATGCTAAAAATGCAAAGTGTTTTAATGACAACAACTAAAGAGCAGAGGAGAAACTGAATCCATGGCCTATGCATTTCGGGTCATCTAGATCCTTAGGCACTGACTTTGGCTTTTAAAGGATTCACTTCCTTGATATTCATCAAAACATCTCAAAGGCTGTTCCTATATCTGCTAGTAATGATGAGAGTTCAAACCAAATGGATCTTCAAAATGGTCGATTTTTCCATTGTTCTTGGAAGAAACAGTTCTGGCTGCTATCCATAATATTAAATCATGCTCTCCCATTATGAAAGTGATTTCCGCTGATCTCGGAGGGGAAATTACTGTTGCCATTAACAACTCCTGTCAGTTCGGGGTAATCCATGATGAAGCCATCACTTGACCCTACTGTCCTTGCAAATTTCCGTCCTATCGCTCTTCTTCCTTTTCTTGCTAAACTGCTGGAGTCTGATTTCCTCCTTACTTTCCTCATTTTTGGAATCATCCTCTCTTCTTGACCCTGCACAGTCTGGCTTTAGACCTGTCAGAGACATAGAGAGTGTCATAGTCTCCGTCCAGGACGACATGGCCAGGCTGGTGGACTTTGGAAGGGGCATGGGGTGGGGGGGGGTTTCGGCTTTCGACACTGTCGACCACCCCATTCTGTTGTCCCGTCTTGCCCAGATGAGTATATATCTGGACAGGTACTGGCATGGTTCACCTCGTTCCTGGCGGATTGTACTCAGACTCTCTCTATGCCACCTTTTATATCTACTGCCTTCCCTCTTAGCTGTGGAGTTCTGCAGGGTTCTTCCTTGTCTCCGATTCTCCTACATCAGGTGTTATTCCTATGCCAATGACAATCAGATCCTGATACGTTTACATCTAGATCAGGCTGAGATGGCACTGTGCTTGCAAAGATGCCTGACTGCTGTTGGTAAGTGGATGAACCACATCTGGCTCAAATTGAACGGAGACAAGACTGAGGTTTTGGTGGTGGGGTGTCCCCCTGATCCCTCACTTTGGTTGTCTTTTTTCTGGCCTGTATCTTTTGGTGCCCTCCCATCCATACGGGGAAGGTGAAAAATATGGGTGTAACATTATCGGCTTCTCTCTCTATGGAGAGCCAGGTTGCGGCCATGTGTCAAACAGGACATTTTCAGCTGAAAGTCCTGAAAAAAGTGCTTGCGCTGATTTGTGAGCCCCTTCGTCCTCCGGTGCTAGCAGCTCTTATACTATCCCGGTTGCACTACTGTAATTCTCTATATTTGGCTCAACCGAAGGGGATAATTCAGATGCTGCAGTGTCTGCAAAACCTGGCCGCAAAAGTGGCTTTTGGCTCCCCCTATGGAGCCCATAACTCCCCTGTTTTACTATCTCTCCATTGGTTGCCTGTAAACCAACGTATCAAGTTCAAGGCCCTGTGTATTGTTGTACGGGCTGTACATAATCCGGGAGCTGAGTTTCTCCGGGCCAAGTTTGTGCGCTATCTCCCGAGCTGCAAGCTGCATTCCACAACTGCTAATCTTCTTATCGTCCCGCCGTATTGACTAACGCAGATAGGAGGCCGGGCCTTTTCCGTGGCTGCTGCTATCCTATGGAATGAGCTGCCACCTCCGTTAAAGAAACCATCTAATCATCTAGCTTTTAGGAAAGCTATCAAGACCTTTCTTTTTTCAAAAGGGCTGGCCTCATTGTCTTCTCTTGTTATGGATGTTGCTCTCTCTCCAGTGCCAAGATGCCTTCGGGTGACCGTTTGTGCTTTAGAAATGCTGTTAACATAACATAACTTCCACTTCACTGTATCCCCTCTGTTTAAACTTGTCAGGCTTACGCTCAAGTTTAGTTATGCAGTCTTGGGGGTCTCTAACAATCCTACCTACTCATTGGCTATAGGGTAAATTCATGATGAGACTACGGGGTGGAAGCTGAGTCTCTGCAGTAGGTTGTTCCTGTCGGCTGGTTTTCTATAAATGGTTGTGCGGAACCCAAAGGGTTCAGGTGTAACTTCAACACGAAAATGTATAGAACGGGTACCAACCTTTATGGTAAATTGAATGCAGGCATCTATAAGGTTGAGGTAATCCAGAAATTCCTCTAGGGCTTCCTTCGTGTCTCTCCAGATCCCAAATATATCATCTATGTATGTCCCCATTGGAACAGGTACCTTTGCCAGACAGGATGACTCAAAACTAAATCTGTCTCAAATGTGAACATAAACATGTTATCGTACGAGGGAAACCATAGTGGCACTTATTTTTCAGTTGCTATCTTTACTTATTGGCATTTTCTGTTTTCTTTTTCCTGTCTAGTTTGTGGTTCAGGCTTTTTTAGTGTTTTAGCAGGTATGTGACATTTAGCATGCTTTTTTCTCTCTCTAGTACATTTTTGTGTCCACAGCGTCTTTGATTATCTGCTATCCCCGTTATTCTATTTAGACTTGTTTAACAGAATTGTGTTCCATGCATTTCTGAGACTGCAGGTAGATTGTTAGGAGTCAGGTATTTGCTTTTGACTTCTCGTATGTGTGTCTGCTTTTTCAATTTGTAACAGGCTGTTCCAGTGGGGCCAGTTTATCTACCCCAACTGTTTATTACATTGGTGGATTGTTCTCTGCATTATATTCCTTGACCCGATTACCCGGCCCTGCTCATTAGCTATGCTACTTACGTTGGTTGGTTCTAGTATTTTCTGGTACTTCATTCTTGTATCCTTACGATTACGTGAGTTTTTTTTTTTTTTTTGCATTTCTCACTACCCAGGCGAAGGATTTAGATTATCTGAAATGCATAGACCATGGATTCTGTTACTCCTCTCCTCTGCTCTTTAGTTGTTGTCATTCAAACAGGTTTAGCATTGAGTGAAGTTTGTATTATTGCTTGTACCATTATTGTCCGTTGTTGAATATTGTTGGTTCTGCATAGCAGACCTACTTCGAGCACATCCCATTATAGCTATCCAGCTATAATCTTCCTCAAGGTGGTGTTAATCCCCATTTTTAATCCATGTGTATTTTGGCAGAATTACTCCACTTTAAGCTCAAACTCTGAATTCGGCAGTACAGTAAAAACAGTGGCAATTCCATTATTGCCCAAAAAGGTCAAGGTAACCGAATTACCGCCCTTTTTTTACCACACCACCGAACTTGTAATGGGGCCCATTGTTCTATAGATGTTTAATATAAGAGGAGACATTGACTTACCAGTCCAACTGATTGTTGTGCTTCTCTGGGACAACTAAGCTGTCGGAGATAAGTGTACAACGTTTCAAAAATTAGCCTCATTATGTTTTGTATCTCTTATCACTCAGCCCCAATAAAGCAGAATTCATCCGAGCCAAATATCAAATGTTGGCCTTTGTCCACCGTTTACCATGCCGTGATGATGACAGTGTTACTGCCAAAGATCTTAGTAAGGTAAAGTTTTTCTGTTTGTACAAAATGAATATTATAGCTCAATATCTGCCTGGCAAGTGTCTTCTTGGTAACAAAGCATGTGTAAAGGCTCAAAGATAAAGTGATACCTTAAATGTCAGTGTTTTTTCTGTGATGTGGTCACTCTCCAATTCAGATACTTGCTGCAAATCTCTGACACATCTTGCCTGACAAATCTCTTATAATGTATTTTAAAAGACAATACTGTTACACAAGTTTATAACTCCTCCAGCTTCTAAGCACAGGGCCAGTTATCAAACCCATGCTGCATGTGGTCCTCTTGTTCCCAAGGTGAGCGTGTTGCCCCTGAGCTTTCGGCCCTTCAATTTGATTTATTGCACTTGGATATAATCGATGTGGCTGTCATAACATCTGCGCAGGACCTACATGCCCTCTGTACTCCGTCTCTCAACTTCTTCTGCAATGGATTAATTTTCCCAGTCGCATGGATACACTTCTTTATTGTGATGTCATCTCTGTGAACTGAGGGGTGACCAACACCTGGTTACTGCAATAGTCTGGTCCTTATATTTTTTATCATGCAATATTTTCTTCCAATGTAACTCTAATGTAGTGCCCTTTATCACAGTTATGCGCTAGCAAGGTATAAAATGCTGGCCTCTTTCCGTGACCTAGACGGTCTGGGTTTAACCTCCAGCAGAGGTTGGGCCACGACCTGAAGCTGAATCCTTAGTCTCTATTTGATCTTAATGGCCTTATGATAACTCTTAGTGTTCTGGACCACCCCTGTTCTGAGATGTGTTAGTCGTTCCTTACCAGGGTCTTGAGGAGTTTCTGGAACTTAATAAGATCAGGCTCAAGACGGAGGGCGGCAGGGAGGCTATTTCAGAGGGAGGCACATGCTGAGGATAAGGATCGCCCTCCAAATCTTGGAGAACCGGCTCACTCGCAGAAGGTTCGGAGGTAGATTAACGGAGGGCCCGTGAGGGACAGTATTTAGGTAGGCAACATTGCAGGTAGGTGGGTCCCAGGGTCCAGAAAGCCTTTTGGACAATGTAGAGTCTTGATATTGATCTTTGCAGCCACGCAGAGCCAGTGAAGGGATTTCAGTGCCAGCGACATGCGATTCCTGGGCTGGAGGCCATGGATAAGTCTTGCGGTTCTGTTCTGTTCTGTATGAGTTTCAGAGGGCGCAGGGCAGAAGCAGGGAGTTTGAGGAAGAGGCTGTTGCAGTAGTCCATCCTAGAGAGAACCAGGGCTCTGGAGACAGTGAGCCGCCGGGGAAAAGTGAGAAAAGGTAGAGTACCTCTAAGGAGGTTTAGCTGATAGTTAGACTTTTTAGAGATGTCCGAGATGTGAGAGGAGAAGGAGATGGAGAGAATGGAATTGAAAATGACCCCAAGGTTTGTAGCCTTGCGGGTGGGTGTGGGCGCAGGGCAAGGGAGGCCGGCCAGAGTGAGAGTGGGAAAGCGGGAGCAGGGGTACCAATGTAAACGATCTCCATTTTACTGGAGTTGAGGTTGAGGTAGAGGTTGTTTGCAGCACACCATGACTGAACAGCGGACAGACAGATATGAGCGAGGAGGAGGAGGAGGAGGAGGAGGCGGTGGTTGAGGTTAGCCTGAAAGATATTTGTGTCATCGGCGTAACACTCAAGTTAGAGGTGAAAGTGGCAATCACACGTGCCAAG
Source organism: Ambystoma mexicanum (assembly GCF_040938575.1). Classification (NCBI taxonomy): domain Eukaryota; kingdom Metazoa; phylum Chordata; class Amphibia; order Caudata; family Ambystomatidae; genus Ambystoma; species Ambystoma mexicanum. The sequence continues at coordinate 1,380,560,014 of NC_090932.1, forward strand.
GCAGCCATTTAGACATTGAAGAACCAGGGGGATAGGTTCGATCCCTTGCGGACGCCACAGGTTGCGAGAGCAATAGTCGAGAGAAAGGCTGAGATCCACCTGGGATGGGCGGTCGGAGGGAAAGGAAGTTCACCATGCCAGAGCCTGACCTGTGATTACCAGGGTGTCATGGAGACGTGCAATCAGGATTTTGTGGTTAACCATGTCCAAGGCAGAGGAGAGGTCAAGGCGAATGAGGATAGAGGGAGTGTTCATGTCAAGGTTTGAGAGCAGGTCTTCACGGGTGTTCAGATTAGCAGTTTCCATGCCTCTGGATGCTCTTAAGCCAGACTGATGGTCATTGAAGCAACCAATAGATTCATTCAATGTGGAGGGTCAGCTGAGAGACAGCCAACTTCTCCAGGAGTTTGACCAGGAAAGGAATGATAGAGATAGGGCGGTAGTTTGCCGGAACGGAGGGGTCAGCAGAGGGTTTCTTGAGCAGAGGGTGCACAAGGGAGTGCTTAAGAGCAATTGGGAAAACGCCAGTGGAAAAGGAGAGATTAGCCAACGCTGGGGCGAGGGTGTCAATATTGTCCTTAATGGTTTTGGAGGGGCAGGGGTCCACCTGTTTTGATGAAGCCTTCATAGACCAGACTTGCCTGGCAACCTTATTGGGTGTGACGGGTGAGAGAGAAGAGAGGGGAAGTGGTGAGGGGCAAGGGAGGCTCTGGTGTTGGTGTATGCTGTGGCGTGCAAGAGATGGAGGAAAGGATGCCCTGGGTGTTAGATATGAAGTGTGCAGCCAGGGCAGAGCAAAGGTCCTAGGTGGGTGTGACCAAGGAGGAGGCTGATGCAGTTCCTTGCAGACTTTGAAGTTTGGCTGTGCTGCTTGATGATGCAGAGATGCAGGCTTGAATAAAGACTCTTTTCTTGGAGCAGATGCAGAGTCGATATTGCCTTTGAAGGAGGCGGCAGGCCAGTTTGTCAGATGGTCTGTCCACAAATTCTATTTCCACTCAACTGCCCTACACTTTCGTTTAAGGGCAGCCAGATTGGAGTCGTACCAAGAGTTGCACTTTTTGGAAGGCTTCAGTCGGCTCCTCATGACAGGGGCAAGAGAATCAAGGGTGTTGGAGATGGAGAGATTGGGGTTTGCGAGGGCTGTGGCAGGGTGGAAGTCAGCCGCAGGAATGGGGAGGAGAGTTGGTGGAGGCAAAGGCAGCTACTGTCCCTTTTTTTTTTCATGGGTCTGGTGACTTTGAAACCGAGTTGCCATGCTGGGTGTGCCGCTGCAAGAGGAGAGAAGAGCTTAAGGTGTGTTGAGAGAAGAGAGTGCTCAGTCCAAGAAAGAGAGAGAGAGAGGTAGTGAGAGGTATAGAAAGAGGGATGTCAGTAGAGATGAGAGCATCCAAAGTGTGACCTGTGGTGTGCGTGGAGCCAGAGGGTAGGATAGAGAGGGAGAGAGTCGCTTAGGTTGCGGAAAGGTCCTGAGGAGTTGGGACAGTCCAGAGGGCTGTTGAGATCACCCATCAATAGGAGTTGAGAGGAGGAGGAGGAAAGTAGAGAGGAGCCGAGGTCAGCCCATTCAGAGAGGAAGAGAGTGGACCGTCCTGGTGGCCGATAGATGGTGGTTATAAGGAGAGAAGATTTAGGCGAGAGTGAGAGCCTGCAGACTAGGCACTCTGAGGAGGATTAGGCCTGAGTAGGGATGATGGACATAGGTATCCATTCTGGGAAGCTCAGCACCACGCCCACCCCTGTCTTCTTTGGCCTGGGCGCAGAGAGGATTTTGTAGCCTTCAGGGAGGAGTGTGTCAAAGCTTGTGACAGAGCTATCCTTGAACCATGTCTCCGTGATGGGGAGCACATCAAGATCCATGAGTTCAAGGAGGTGGCAGATGTCAGACAAGTGTTTGACAGCGGAGCGAGCGTTGAGCATGGCACTGTGGAGCAGCTTATCCAAAAAAATGAACTAGGAAGACTTCCTAATTTGTGGTTTGCTCACGATGTGCTCTTGTAGAGCTATGCAAAATACTTCTCTTAACTTTTTATATCCTTTCACAAAAGAGTTAACAAAACCACTTTGTATCAGTTTTGTATAAACCAGTTCCAGATTCTTTAATCCTTTCAAAAAGCAGTGTGCAAATTTAGATAGTTATTGTGGCACTAGAAGCCAATGCACTTCGGAAGGGATTCCGTCATCACGGTTAAACGCCACAAATCTTAAATTGAGTTTATATGTCATTGACAACATATCACAACACAACACCGCCCCCTCCATGCCCTTGTTTCAGCCAACGCCCATTTTCTCAGATCCGTCCACCATTCCTCTGCATACCGGCCTTTAGGTGACTTCTATGCCATAGTAATTCTGCGTTTAGCCAGTATGTACGCCAGATCCCACATCTTGCTACTATGCTTGGCTCTTTTGGGGCAAGGAAAACGGCCCATCAAGCATGCACTCGGAGAGAGTATATCCAGTGCCACTCCCCCTATTCATTCTGCTCACCACTTCCTTCAAGTTTTGCCCCACCACCGGACAAAACATATGCAATATCCCAGCGTTTGCCTCCTTGCACCTAGCACATACCTGTGGCGCAGCACCCGGGAACTTCGAAATCCTCTGCGGTGTCATGTATGCCCTATGTGTTATCAACAGTCGTATCAGTTGCAGTCTTGCATTCCGCGACACCCTTTTATGGTAACCCAGTATCTCCGCCCAGCGTGTGTCTGTAAGGGGGGGGGCTCCTAAATCTGCTTCCCATGTACTCCTCGTAACCGAGGGAGTGGTGGGTCCATTAGTAAGTAGGAAATCATATAGTTGAGAAATAGTGTGCCCGCCCTCTGATATGTCATATAAAGTGTCCACTATAGAATGTTTTTCTTTCAGCTCCCTGTATGCAGGCCATCTCTGGGTGATCTCACCTCTAATGGTGCAGTGCAGTAAATATTGGCCGCTGTGTAAACCTGTGTGCTCAGAAAGCTCCAAAAAGGGTACAAACAAACAAGGTATCCTAGAAGATTGAACAGAACAAAGTGGGGCCCAAACCTGCAGCAAATCCCCTATCATGGTCACCCCATGTGATTCCCAATTCATGCATATCCCCAGTCTAACTTGTGCCATGGGTGCTACTACCGAGACCAAGGGGATTTGTGTTGAAAACAGGTCTGCAAGCCCTATCGCTGCAAGAGCCCTGTCCCACATTCTCAACCCTAAGGTCACCAGGTACGATCCATGGCCCCCCGGGGTCTTCTTTTCCACACCAATTCCTTCAGGTAATATTGTGCTCCAGTAGGTTGCAGCATCAGTTTGTCTGGAGGTGGGCCATCTGCGAGCCAATCCACCACAAATTGCAGTTGTCCTGATATGTACTATAGCTCAAAATTCAGAGCCCGAATACCTCCTCCTTCATATGGCCTTTGTAATGTGGATAGCGCTACTGTATTTCTACCATTTCACCACACAAATCCCCTGTAAATGCCATCCAATGCAATGAAAAAAGATGTGGGTATATAAAATGGGACATTAACAAAGAAATGCAGCAACCTAGGCAACACCACTATTTTCAAGAATGCTGCTCTCCCCATTAGTGAAAGGGTCAATTTAGCCCAAAACTTCATGGAGGTCTTGATACCCACCAATGCTTTCAACTTGTTATGTATGTGTTCTGTCTCGGGAGCCTGGTATATATTAACCCCTACTAGGTATCTTAAGGTGGGTTTTGTCCATTGCAGTGCAAGAACTGACAGTGCCTCTTGGTCTATCTTCTGCAACCCAGCTGTCAGGAACAGGGCAGACTTCTCAGTACTGATTGTGATCCTTGACAGTTTCGCAAATAGTGTAACGCTTCCAACAGTAGTTCTCGATTATCTTTAGGGTTCTGGGTATATAACCGCGTGTCATCAGCGTACATCGAGATCAGGTGTCTAACTCAGTTAATTTCTATACATGCCTCCATATATTCCACCCTGAAAGATTGCACTATCGGTTCCATGGCAAGGATGTAGAGCAAAGGGGACAGCGGGCAGCCTTTTCTAGTTCCTCTTCCTAGTTCCGATGCCTCTGATATGCATCACCCCATTTTAACCCTAGCTATTGGGCTGGTGTATGCTAGCTGGACCCATTTAATATATGCCTGCCGACACGGAAATCTATGCAGCGTTGCATATAGCCATTCCCATTTCACTGAATCAAACGCTTTCGCATTGTCTAGCTTGGCTTTAATGCACAGTGTTTCCCAGGATGGTGTGCTGACAATCACATGATGTAATTGCCTTAAATTGCAAGACATACTTCGGCCTGGCACATAGCCTGTTTGATCTGGTTGGACTAGGGTGTGCATCACCTTTTTCATCCTATCCGCTAATATGGACTTCAGTATCTTGATTGAGCATTGACAGGGCCTATATGAGCCACACTCCGTCAGGGGTTTATGAGGTTTGAGGAGTGGTATGATAATGGATTCCCTCAGGCTGCGTGGAAGCATACCAGCTTTATAAGTGTCAGTCAAAGTGTCAAGCAAATGTGAAGCTAACTCCTGAGCGTATTCTTTGTAAAATTCGCTAGGAAGCCCATCCGAAACCAGGGTCTGTCTTGTAGGAAAGGCCTTGATTGTACTTTGAATCTCCTCCAGGGTAATAGGTGCCTCAAGCCTATCACACGCCTCTGGGCTCAGTCTAGGAAGCTCTATCTCATTTAACACATCCTGCAAGTGGCACCTAAGCGTCTGGTATGTCTCTTGATAAAGGGATTCATAAAATTATTGGAAGGACTCATTAATGCCATTTTGGGTGTGGCCAGGTCCCCCTGCCATGTACATATCGAATAGATAAAACCTCTATTTTCATCTTTTTTGTAAAGCCATACTAGCAAACGGCCTGGTTTGTCGCCCTCTTTGTGCTGCCTCTCAATGTATTTGGAAAAGTTATGTTTACCCAGTCTCTCTTGCAGCTCTCTATGCATATTCATTTCAGGTTTGCAACCTCCTCCTCCATCCCGTTTTACTTTGTGGTGAATTGCTCTAGCTTCCTTAACCGTTCCTCTGCAGCAGACAATTCCTTCTGGATGGTTGCTTGGACACTGTTAGAGCCTGCAATAGCTGCCCCTCTAATTACTACCTTAAGCGCTTACCCAAATTTTTCCTACGCTAGGTACGCTGCCTGCATTATTCTTGATGAAGTCAATGATGTTCTAGCGGATGTGATTACGGAAACGGGGATCCTCAAGCGACTCGCCTCTAAGATGCCACGTAGGTATCTGAGCTCTAGGTAACATATGCTGCCGCCGCAAAATAAGCAGGGCATTGTCCGACAGGACCCTACCTTTATACTGCGCAAACGTGATAAGATGTGCCAGCTCCTGGCCTACAGAGAAATAATCTATCCTAGTATGCACGGCATGGGGCGCAGAGTTGAGTGAAGTTCTCTCCAGGTATCAATGAGATAAAACCGATTCTAGGAGCGTATGTAATGTTCTGGCTGGCGGAGCTGGATTAGTATACTTCGCATTTGATCTACCCAGGACCGGGTTCAGTGTGTAATTAAAGTCCTCCCCATCCCCCATATGATATTGCTGTTGCGGGTACAATGCTTGAAATATGCAGCAGCGCTGTGGTTGGGAGCATAAGTTTTAACAAGACAAGTATCTACCTGTTCAAGAAGTCCCTGTATTTACACCATTCTGCCCTCATTGTCTGTTTTGATATGGGTGACAACCGTGGGTGCTATCCATGTTAGGACCCCTCTGGCATAGGCGGAATATGGGGAACCAATCAGGCAATCATTTTCCTGCTAACAATGTTTGTTTCTCAGCAGTCCTGTGTGTTTCCTGTAACAAGGCAATATCTATTTTACATCTCCTTAAGTACGTGTAAACCCTTTTGCACTTCACGTAGGAATTCAACACGCTAACATTCCAGGTAAGTACATTTACAGTTCCAGCCATAATTTAATGCTCTGCCTTACTCGGCCGTCCCACTCCATTCTGACGAGGTGCGCTTTCCGTTCACAATACGGTGGTTCAGACAAAAATGGCATGTATTCCTCGTTGACGCTTGTGCAGGCAAAACATTTTCCCCCATTACCCATGCCAACCCCAACCAACAACTGCTCAGCTTCGTAACTCGTGCTCGGGCGTATCCGCCTCCCGCACTCACCCCAGGTGTACACACTTGAGGCTTGTGCACATCGGGGGGGTGGGGCACAAAAACAAGTGCCTCAGAAAGTAGAACTTGGAGGACGTGGTAGTCGCAGCCGTAAGTTTGGTCTTCTCCTGTGTAATCTGTGTTGTTGATGAGTGGTGCATCCCATCATGTTAAAAGTAGTATACGCTCTGATGCCCAATTTGATCCAACAATCAGGCCTGCTTTGGCCCTTTTTAGGGGCCCCCATCAGCGCTTGAGTTTTACTATCGCAACACCGGTAGGACAAAACTAACAGTAAGATGATCCCCAGTCATGCATGGCAACTGATTATGTCGATCTTCCTTTATGCTTCTCAAGGGTATCTGCTTCGTCTTCTCCGCCAAGATTTATTTTCTGTCTGTCCATCCATTCTTGTGCCTCTTCCAGTAGGTCAAAGAACAAAGTTTTGTTTTTATGTATGACTTTCAGTCATGCTTGGTAGATCAGCATGCATTTTAAGCCAGCCCTCGAAGCCTAGCTTTGGCCACTGAAAATTGTGCGCAGGTCTTCTGTACCTGGAAGGTGTAATCGGGGTAGACCGCCAAGTCTGCCGAGGTCCTCTTTAGTTCACCACCTTGTCTTGAGAAGGACAGAATGTTTTCCCAGTCTTTATATTTCAGAACGTTCGCAATTATCGGTCTGGGAAGCGCTCCAGGGGTGGACGTCTAGTTAGCTCCCTGTGTGCTCTCTCAATTGCAAAGTCCTTTGTGAGGTTCCGGGCCCTATTTCTTGAAGTAGCATGTTGTCTATATATGTGGTGGGATCCATGCCTGCTTCTCCTTCAGGGAGGCCCACTATGTGAATATTACTACTGTGTGCGCGATCTTCTGCCGCTTCCACCCTGTTTTCCAGCAGGCTAATCTTCTGTTGCAAGATATGTACGTTGGTGTGTCTCCTGAAGTATCTCAGTATTTTTTTCTTTGACCCGGGTTTCCAGAGTAGTAGTGCGCTCAGCCAGTTTACGAACATCCTGTTGTAACAGTCCCACATCTATTTTGACGGCTTCAATTTGTGTCCCCAGTGAGGCTTTTGAAGTCAGCGATGGCTGCATCACTTGATTATGCAGTTCAATGGCATCTCCCCTTTCGAGGGGATTGGGTCCTCCGACGTATTCCATATCTATGACATGTAATCACCACAGCTGTGCTGCTTCGGAAACTTTTTTCGGCGTCTGCGTCGATGACGTCGAAGCGCCGTCGTCGAGGGCCTCCTCCGACGTCATCCGATGTGATAAGTAGGACGCACGACGCCTGTAGCCTCAGTTCCGTTTTTTCCGCGAACGTGTTGCTTCGTGAATCTCGGTTAACGCCTTGACTCTTTGCAGTTCTGTTCTTCTCGGTTCTTCGAACCTGTTCGTTTTGTGAAAATCCTTCGTGTGAAGATGTCTTCTACTTCGTCTTCGACCCCGCGTCCGGGTTTCAAGAAGTGCGGGGAGTGTGGGTCCAAGATGTCGGTGACGGACTCGCACGACGCCTGCCTCTGGTGCCTCGGGGAGGCCCACGACACGGATGACTGTATCGACTGCCAGTCGCTCACGTCCAAAGCCTTACGCGAACGTAAGAAGAAGTTGTCGGTAGGTCGGGTGTCCAAGCCCAGGAAGTCGAAGTCTGCGTGGCTTTCGACGGATGATTCGAGGGGTGACTCTCCGCGTCATCGTCGGAAGTCTCGTGGGTCTCCTTCTAGGAGTTGGTCTCGCCACTCCTCAGCCTCTTCGAGGCATTCTCGGAAGCGCCGACACCGGCCGTCTTCCAGGTCCTCTTCGGAGGACTCCGCCCGGCACGTCGCTTACCCCACCAGCCGTGCGACGCCGGAGGAATGGGCTTCCTTCGGGAAGAAAATGCTGGCGATTCTTGAGTCGCAGGGTACTAAGCCGTCCGTGCCCCCGAGTGGACACAGCTCGCAAGAGTGGTCGGCACGAGTCACGGGAGAGGTCCCGTTCAGACAAGGAGACTCGTTCTCGACGTACCCGTTCCAGGTCCAGGTCCCGGTCCTCGACGCGTTCGAGACCGTGTGCACCTGTGAGGTCTTCGAGGAAGACATCTACGTCTGAGGCGTTGAGGGTGTCGACAGGCTTTCTCGAGGCTCCGGCTCCGAGGAAGTCGTCTAAGCCGTCGACGCTCAGATCGTCGAGGGACACGCTCGGGGCTTCGGCCTCGAGGGCTGTGCCGACGCCGTCGATGCTGGAGGCGCTGCATCTGACGTAGACGCCGATTTCCTCGGCGCCGATGCCGGTTCTCTCGACGCCGGCGCCGATTCGCTCAACGCCATCGACGCCTTTCGTGTCGGAGGTACCCCGTGGCAAGGGAGAACCCCCTAGGAAGGCTCTGGTTAAGAGCAAGCACTCTCGGGTGCCTTCTTTTCGCCACCTGGACTATATTTCAGAGGCGGATGAGGATTCTGATGGCCTGGTTCCTAGTCAGGTTCCAGATGAAATTGTCTCGGGCCATAGTCAGTTTGACGATTTGAGACAGTCACTGCATGATGCCAGTGGACTGGACACCTCTCCGGAGGTGGAGTTTTGTAGGCCTGAGCCTGGCTCTCATGCCGACTCCTCGTACCTGGCGCCTTATGGCTAGGGTTTCTGAGTACTTGGGATGGTCTGCTCCCCCAGGGGAGTTTGTGCAGGATGATCTGACGGACATCCTTGATGTTGGTCCCCCAACTGATCCGGTACTGCCGTTCCATATGGCTTTACAGAGAAGGGTGCCGGCGGCTTGGACTGCTCCGGAGAGTCTCCCGGCGGTGGGCAGATCCTTGTCGCGAAAATACCGTCCAGCCAGTAGCGACCCCTGCTACTTGACCAGGCACCCCACTCCGGAGAGTTTGGTGGTGCAGGCGGCCACGGCCCCGGCAAAGCAGGCGTCGTACCCTACCATCCCTCCTGATAGGGACGACAAACGTTTTGATGGCTGGGCGAAGAAAGTGTTTTCTTCTGGTGGTATGGCGCTTCAGGCGGCCAACTCCATTTGTGCCTTGTCTCGTTTCACACACACTCTGTGGAACTGTGTTGCATTAGCGGCTGAACATATTCCCGAAGAGGACGAACGGGATGGTTTCCTTGCTATGGTCCAGGATGGTAAGGATGCCATGTGTGAGTCCGTTCAGTCGGGTTTGGACTTAGCTGAATGCGTCAGTAGGTCCATGGCGGCGAGCACCGTAATACGCAGGTTTGCCTGGTTGCGGAAGTCGGGGTTTGCTCCTGATGTGCAGTCCCGGCTCCTCAACATGCCCTTTGACGGTGAACACCTTTTTGGCAGCAAGGCTGACGAGAGCCTTGAGAGGTTGCAGACCTCAAAAGCTGCAGCGAAGTCGTTGGGCGCTGCAGTTCGCCAACCTCCGCCTTTTCGTCCTAGGGTACAGCAGTAGAGGGGTGGTTCCTTTCGCTATTACTCCTTCAGTAAAGCGGTAGGAGCTGGCAGTCAAAGAGGCCAACGCAGGGGTACCAGAGGTGGACGACAGGGTACCCGTGGTGCCAAGGCCGCTCGGGCAGTTGCCTCTTTGCCCTCAGGTAACGCCGCAGCCGCTCCCATTCAGTCATGAGGCCATGTCCCATGGTTCGCCGGTTGGGGGAAGGCTGGCGCAGCATCTTGTAGAGTGGCAAGCCATTACTTCAGATGTGTGGGTTCTGGAGATCATAACCCACGGCTACTGTCTTCCCTTTCGGCACAGGCCTCGCGACAATCCACCGGGGAACCTCTTTGCAGAGTCCGGATCCGCTCCTTGCGCAGGAAATTCAAGCCCTGCTGGAGAAAGGCGCCATAGAACTGGTGCCTGTAGCGGAGAGGAACAAGGGATGGTATTCCCCTTATTTTTTGATTTCGAAGAAAGACGGGGGATTGAGACCCATCATGGACTTGCGCGGTTTGAACAAACTCCTCAGGAAGGACAAGTTCAAGATGGTTACTCTCTCTCAAGTCCTCCAGGCCCTTCAGCTTCAGGACTGGTTGGTGTCACTCGACCTCAAGGATGCTTACTTCCATGTGCCGATCCATCCCAAGCACAAGAAGTACCTGAGTTTTGCGGTTGGCGACTCGCACTTTCAGTTTCGGGTCCTGCCGTTCGGATTGACCTCCGCCCCGAGGGTTTTCACCAAGCTCATAGTGGTAGTGGCAGCGCATCTCAGGCAAGGGGGGATTCACGTCTACCCCTACCTGGACGATTGGTTGATCAGGGGGAGCTCTCCCGAGCAAGTCCTGGATCATCTGTCCGTCACCTGCCACTCCCTTCACAGGCTGGGCTTCTCCCTCAATTTTAAAGAAGTCCCATTTGACGCCAACACAGCGGCTCCAGTACATCGGAGCAGTGCTCGACACTTCCCTGGGGCAGTGTTTTCCTCCCCAGGTGAGGGCTCTTCACATTCAGCAGATGGTGCACAAGTTTCAGCATGCCCAGACGCTCCCAGCGTTCGAGTTCTTGAGGTTGCTCGGCCTCATGGCATCCTGCATTCTTCTGGTGCCAGAGGCTCGCCTGCGGATGAGATCTTTGCAGTGGGCGCTCAAGACGCAATGGTCGCAGTCCTCCGGCAGGATGTCGGACCCGGTTCAGGTGCCGCCCTCGGTCGCCCGGGACCTTCTGTGGTGGGCCGTCGAAGGCAACTTGATGAAGGGGGCTCCATTTTGGCTTCCCTGGCCGGAGGTGACGATCGTGACGGATGCATCCCTCACGGGTTGGGGAGCTCATGCCAACGGGCTGACAGTCAGCGGTCGTTGGTCTCCGTCGGAGTCCAGACTCCATATCAATCTGTTGGAGCTGAGGGCCGTCAGGCTAGCCCTGAAGGCTTTTCTGCCGACTGTGCGAGGAAAGAGTGTCCTGATCCTGACGGACAACACAGTGGCCATGCACTACCTCAACAAAAAGGGGGGGGGGCAGGGTCACTTCCTCTGTGCAGGGAGGCGATGCAGCTCGAGTTCTGGGCCATCCAGCAGGAAGTTTCGATCTCGGCAGTTCATCTGGCCGGAGACGAAAACGTGACGGCGGACGCTCTGAGCAGGCAGAGCACGATCTCTCACGAGTGGGAGTTGGCTCAGGAGATTCTCCTGGAGATCTTCGCCCTTTGGGGGACCCCTCAAGTGGATCTCTTCGCCTCCAGTGTCAACCGGAAGTGTGAAAGGTTTTGCTCGCGGGAATTTCCTCCAAAAGGAGCCTTAGGAGACGCGTTCGTGGTGGAGTGGTCATTCCCGCTGCTGTATGCGTTTCCTCCAGTCCCCGTCATCCCGCAAGTGCTGCGGAGGTTACGGAAGTTCGGTTCCCGGATGATCCTCATTGCTCCGGCGTGGGCTCGGAGGACGTGGTACCTGGACCTTCTCGACTTGTCCATCTGCCCTCTGCGTCGTCTTCCCTACCGAGACGGTCTGCTCTCACGGGAGGGGGGTCAGGTTCTCCATCCAGAGGTCAGATCCCTCAACCTTCACGCTTGGCTTCTGAAAGGTTGAGGTATAGGGATTGGGACTTCCCTGAAGACGTGATGGAGGTGTTGCTTTCGGCCCGAAGGCCAGCAACAAAGTCTCTGTACCGTTGCCGTTGGCGTAAGTTCTGCGACTGGTGCAGAGTTCAGAATGTGGATCCTTTTGCATGTGACATCCCCATGGTTCTGTCCTTTTTACTTTCTTTGGCCCACAGGGGCTTGCAAGTGGGTACCATTAAAGGAGGCGCTGTCCATCTTTAAGCGCGCGTCTAAAGAGTGTTCTTACTTTAAAATCCCTTTAATTTCACAGTTTCTGAAAGGGCTCACTAATGTGTTCCCTCCGTCACCTTTCCTGGTGCCCGGTTGGGATTTAAACCTTGTTCTTAAGTTTCTTATGGATGCTCCGTTTGAGCCTTTACATTCTTGCCCTTTGAGGCTGTTAACTCTGAAAACTGTGTTTTTAGTTGCGGTTACTTCCGCTCGCAGAGTGAGTGAGTTACAGGCACTTTCAGTTAAGCCACCCTTCACTGCATTTCACAAGGACAGGGTTGTCCTTAGAGTTTGTCTGTCTTTTCTTCCGAAGGTAGTGACGGAATTTCATTTGGCCCAGAAGGTTGTTCTTCCGGCATTCTATCCTCCTCCGCATCCTGGTAAAGAAGAGGAGAGGCTCCATAGGCTTGATCCTAGGAGAGCTTTAAGCTTTTATGTTTCACGCATGTCCCGGGTCAGAGTGGACGATCAACTCTTTATTGGTTACGCTGGAAAGCGTTTGGGGCAAGCTGTGACGAAACAGACTTTGTCTCGCTGGATTATTTTGGCCATCTCGGAGTGCTACCGCTTGGCGGGTAAGGACCCACCGGCTGGCTTGCGGGCCCATTCTACCAGGGGTATGGCTGCGTCTACTGCCCTGCAGAGGGGTGTTCCTATTCGCAACATCTGTGATGCAGCCACCTGGGCTTCAGTACATACATTTGTACGTCGCTATTCCCTCGATTCCATCCGAGCACAGGATCTGGCCTTTGACAAGGCGTCCCTTGGTCTGCTATTTGATCGGCTATTCTAAATTTTGATTCTAAATTCTTTCCCTCCTCCTTGCTCTGGTACTGCTTTGGGAGTCTGTCATAGATATGGAATACGTCGGAGGACCCAATCCCCTCGAAGAACAAGTTACTTTCTTACCTGGTAACGTTCTTTTGATGGGATGGTCCGACGACGTATTCCATATCGCTCCCGCCCTGCCTTCTCCGCTGCAGAATTTCTTTTGCGATTCTAGCTTACGTTCCACAAGGCTTTGTGTCTGACTGGCAGTTGACTAGTGTCACACGTTCTGGTGGAAAAAACTACAACTGAGGCTACGGGCGTCGTGCGTCCTACTTATCACATCGGATGACGTTGGACGTCGGAGGAGGCCCTCGACGACGGCGCATCGACGTCATCGACGCAGGATGCAGACGCCGAAAAAAGTTTCCGAAGCAGCACAGCTGTGGTGATTACATGTCATAGATATGGAATACGTTGTAGGTCCATCCCATCGAAAGAACGTTACCAGGTAAGAAAGTAACTTGTTCTTTTCCAGCATGGGTTCTGGTGTTTACCCAGCTGCCATGTTGTGCGGTCCTGGCAAAAGTGTCTAGCGTCAGTTGGTTAGCCTTCATTTTAGCTGGCTTGGTAGGCATCCACCTTGTTCACTCTGACTTTCAGCTAGGCACAATTGTTATAATCCCAGAACGCTGCAATGATGTCCTCTGATACAATGTTGGGTGTTGCAGTTATGCACTAGGCTGTACAGGCGTTTTATCATGTATTGGCCCTCTGGGGCGATCACTGCAAGCCGGATGTCCTTAAAAGTATCGGCTCAGCCTTGTCTGTTAGTCCTGTACTGCTCCTCTGCTCTGTTATTACCCTTCTCTGCTGGCCCTTTGTTGCGAGGTGTACTCCTGCGTAGCCTTGGGTTCCCTTGCCCGTATGGCTGCCTCACTGCTGCGTCTTCTCTGTGCCCTTGGCTCATAATGCCTTTTTCTGCATACATCCGCTTTTTCTTCTGTGCTCTGAGAGGGGACCACCCTGTTCACCTTTTCCTGCAGCAGGCCCCAATTAACATGTTCCCAGAACACTGCAATAATGCCTTTGGGCTCGGGTTCCGAGTGTTGCGTTTATGCAATAGGCTGTATGGGCATTTTATTCTATGGCCCTGTGGGCCGAACACTATGAGCCAGATGCCGTTGCTGGCGTCAACTCAGCCTTACATGCTGGTCCTGTTGAGCTCCTCCATCCCGTTATTGTAATCTGTTTCTGGCCCATTGCTGAGAGGTGCACCCCTGTATGACAGTCGTGTAACTGCATCTGCGCTGTGCTCATGGAAGAGGCACACACGGCTACTGTGACACACTGTTCAGTCCAGGGTTGTAGATGTGTAGTGTCTCTTTCCGTGTGGAGCCGCCTATTCTTCTACGCATTGAGAGGGGGCCTTGCACTGATTCTGTCTCACATTCCCAGCATGATATGGGCTGGGGAGTTCGCCTGCCCACAGCCAGTAGGAGTCTTCTAACACTCTTCCCCGGTGACTCCTCTGGACTGACTGTAACGGCATCATCGCCCCCTCTCACCTCCCTTTTCGCTCCTCTGCAGGTCGCTGCAACTGTAGCTCCCCGCTCCCTGCACTCGGCTGCTTCGGTTAGTGTCCCTCGTCTCCTATGTTCTTCTGGGCTGCTCATACTCGGCAATCGATTCTCCGTCTCCCAGTCGGCATTTTGTTTCAGGGGCACTCAGCGGCTTCATACTTCTACTTTGTGTTTCCAGCGCAGGATATAAATAAATGTGACATTTGCAGGACTTTCTCCAACAAAACCCTGCAGGACAGACACAGAAGACTTCTGCTCCCTTTAGAAGCCAGAGGTCTATCTTCTGACGAAGACTCTGCCAAGACAGCTCCTGTACATTCTTCTAAACCATCTGAGAGGCAAACTTCTAAGAGAAGGGCTTCTTCAGTGGAAAGGAGTGTCTCTCCCTCTCACAAAAGTAAGAGGAAGGTGGAAATACCCCTTTTGGGCTCTGGGGATCACAAAAAGCAGCATCTTGTGGAAAAAACGACCTCCAAAGGTAAGGAGGTGTTTTAAAAAAACCCGTAGGAGGGGGGGCAATCGTCAACGGATAAGCAGTCTACGAGCGGCCATTGTTATAGAGGCCCATCGACGACCAAATCGTCGACGAAACCTGTATCGTCCACGACGAAGACACTCCAAACCTCGTCATCGATGACCAAATCTTCGTCGTCGAAGTCCGCCTCCACGAAACATTTGTCGACGAAGGAGTTCCATCGCTCGTCCACGAAGATCCCATCAACGGATAAACGCACTCAACCGTCGATGAAGTCATCGTCCACAAAGCCACCGTCGACAAAGCATACAACGTCGACGGCTGTTAGGAAAGATTTCATAATTGTATGTAATTTTCCCTCCATGTGTCAACCCCCAAACTTTTTGCTGCTGTTTAGACACCATTGACTGACTTTGCCAGAGAAGCACAGCCTTTAGCTGCACTCCTCTGGGCTTTCGCTCACTTTTTATGAGGAAACTGACATGCCCTTAAGACAGTCAGTACTGTGAGAATGTTTCCCTTAGTCCTTTCCTCATGTTGCAGCTTTTGTACAACATGTAACAAGTGTACAATGTATCTTACCATACAGCACACTTGGGTCTATAGTCATTTCCAAAGGCCCTAGAAACTCTTTCTGGACTTTTTTTTATGAACTGTGTAGATGTGTCATGGACAGGACTGTTGGCAGCTATCTTTTTGCATTATTTTTTACCCTTTTCTGCCATGTAAACCGCGTTAACCGCGTTTGGCACGAATAGGTAGCCTGGCTCCAAAATGGCCATGGCACGAGGTTCTTTGTCCTGTCCTTGGCCATCTTGCCCCTTCACCTTCCCCAGGTGCGAGTCGACCTGAGTTAGTCCTTATTTGGTCATGCACTTTCCCGCAAATCCCAATGCTTTTGCGTGCTTCTGCATGCCTTGTGTGTGTGCCTCCCAGGATGTGGGCTGGAATGTCTCATTCCAATACACATCCTGGGTGCCAGAGAGTCTGAAGTGCCATGAATGCCTGGGACCACTGTGGTCCGTGATTGGTCCACGTATGGAGTGTGTGTTTGTGAGCAGATCTCCCATTGGGTCCTCTCCGTTTTGGCGCGAAGGGAACTTTGGATACGAGGAGGCTGAAAACACCACTACCATGTCGATCTCCAGAGTTCACACCGAACAAAGGATAGGATCCAAGTATCCTGCAACACGAAGCTGAGTCGAGGAACCGCTGGTGACCTGCTGGAAGGCTTGGCATCCTGAGCCTGCTGTCGTCCCCTGGGACCCCTCTGCATCTGGTCGTCCTAGAAGGTCTGCAAAGACGCTTCAACCCATTGGAATAGTGGGACCAACTATTCTCCGCACCTTCACCAAACCCTGCAAGTAAGCTTTCTCGGAAGTGTCCCTGGGCCAACCAGTGGACTGACCAGCTTCCCCAGTTGCTTTGCTCTGTCACTGCTGCCGTTTCGAGGACGCCCTCGAACCTTGGTATACCGCTAGCTCTGTGTCCCCGGCACCCTCACACCGAATTTCGTACACTTGGCATTCCCAGGTCTTAAGTGAGACAAGGGCGCAAGGACCGGAGTAAACGCAGTTACCGTGCTGCCCTGCCACGGCAAAGACCTGTGTAAGTTCGCTGCATTTGTGACCCTCTTGCCCCTGAAGCCTGCTTCAGTGAAACTGGGTCGATTCATCCACCCGGAGCGGAGAAATCATCATCATCATCATCACTGTCCCATTTGGGAATCATCGCTGTATCTGAAAGGTGCCGAGACGTCCTGTTTGCCGCATTCGAACCTGCCAACGAAGTAGACTGAACTGGCGAAGTTTGTATCTGCTTGCGTCGGAACTGGTGAGTACTCCTTACCCCAACCAGTGCCCCCTAGCGCAAGAGCCCATTTTTACGCACAAGTGGCCTCTGGGGGGTCCCTCTCCTTTCCACTGCTATTACAAAATAGCGACTCCATCCTGCACTCTTGAACTGCCTCTGCCTTCAAGTGGAGGTCCTTCTTGAATAGTGGGAACTTGTTCTGCATCGCCTTATCCACCTTCCTGAGCTGCTAGAGACCCTTGAAGAGATCCTATTCTGCCCAATGGCACAAGCGCATGCATGTACTATCGAGCACAAGGCTCCTCTCTTTGTAGGGCTTGGAATGCCTCTTAGTTGGGTGTATCATTGATGTTGAACTGGGCCTAAAGACTACCTGCACTGCCTGTTTCCTTCCCCTCTAGGTTGTCGACATATTTCGTGCAGTCACCCCTTTAGACCCCAATGGTCTTGTATATATATTGTATTGCGTGTGATGTATTGGTTTACTGAGTGATACTGTGATTCTTTTGCTATGCTCTGTTACAAAGGCCTTGTAATAAATGTGTCTATATTTTTAATATAACACCTGTCTGGAGTAATTTGGAAGTGTCCTTGCTTTGTGTGCTTATTGAGGTCTTTCAGTCACCCTTACCCCTCCTTAGACTTAGTCTTGACCTCCTGCCAAAGCTCCCTTCATTGGTCTGGCTTGTCCAGAGGTTACCCTGTTCCAAGAAACTAGGCTGGCCTTCTGAACTTCTGCCCACCAGGTCAGAGTTTAGAAATCCTTCACGGCAACGTCAATTCCTTCGTCCACAGAGAAAACAAAGCCCAAAACAGCCACCGCAGACACCACTGTTACACCATCCAATGAAAAAACTGTGCCTCCTATGTCAGAGACTCATGAACCAATAGCACAACTTTCTCCTTTAAGAGAGATGGCAGAACTCCCAGACATCATTCTTCAGGAGGAGTTTTCCGACACAGTATTAGTTGGCGAGCAACCTTGTCTCACCCCCAAGGAACACAGTCTTCCCTGGCAACCAACTGCAGAGTAACCTGTCGATCCCTATGTTCCAGCTCTCATGGTCGATGTTAGGCAGAAACCTGTGCAGTTCCTTAGGGACCACTGCAAAAGATTTAGGACTACAGGTGGTTGGCAGTAAACCCAATTGGTAGCAGTCTGTACCACCCAGATTTACCTGGTAGCTGTGGCTGGGCAGTCAGACTTCTCTCAAGATGAGTTAGGCAGTATATAGAGTATACACAATATGTACAGAGATACAGTAGCACAAGCAAACACTGACCAGAGCTTTGGTGTAAAAGTATATAATTATTTATTTAAAGACACACTTGTAAATTACACTAGCACACAAAGAGGTAAGTAAATTCAACACACAGTCACTATTATATATATATATATATATATACAACCCTAGTTACTTATTAGACAAGTCTTAGTGAGAAACACCACTTATTTTCAGACAGAGGTGAGCACTTAACATAAGATGGCACTCTAATAAGTTATTTAAAAAGGGAGGGAAAAAGGCAGAGTTATGAAAGCACACAAATCTCAATCCTTTTCAAAGAACCACAGTGAGGCGGGTTTGGCAAAGTCTATTGGAGAGCAAGGAAGTTGAAAGGCCAGGCCCACTCTTAGAGAGAGCAAGCAAAATGTGTCCAGGATCACACAGTGGGGTTATGCCCAAAGAGTCTTTGTAGATAGTTCACAAAAGATTGAGATCAAGTCATGAAAAGTTAGTTAACAGGCCCCAGACTAACCCAGGTTAGAAAGTCGAGGATTTACTGTCACCCCGAACGATCTGTCGCAAGGGAAGACAGGCGGGACACAGTACCTGAAAATGGGAAGAACGCTCCAGCGGGGGCAGTTGTTCCTGGCAGCGGGTGCAAGTCGGTGTTTCGTCCAGAGGAAGAGGAGGTCTCGACGTGGAGGAAAGCTGAAGGTCGTTGCACTGCCAGGGAAGAAACCAGCCGCGGAGTTTCCCGGTTACAAGGTACCACCCTTTTCTTCACGGTAGTGGTAAACCCTGGTATTCCGGTTGCCGGGGTGCTTGGCACGGGCAAGGCGGCCACAAGATGGTCCAGAAAGGCGAAAAGACTGGCAAACTGCTTATCCCCACCAGTCAAAGGAAGACGACTCTCCGGGCTGGAGATCTCCTCTGTCGTCGGGAAAAGTGGTGAGACGGTTCAACAGGGCTCCACCGGTGGTGTCGTCGTTGCAGGTCGCCTCGGCTTCTCCCTCCTCGGATTCTTTAGGTCCTGTGGCGACTTCTGATGTTCCAGTCCCCAAAGCCCTGCTTTTTTGCAGAAAACCCCCATTCATTCAGCCTAGCTGTCACTCAAACATGCGGTTCACCACTTGGGCCAATCACACAAGAGTGCGACTTGAGTTGCCGAGGCAACTCAGTCCAGGGTGCCTAAACCCCCTCCCACGCCCCCTGTGGTACCCAGACAGAGTGGCACCACGTTTGGAGGCTTCTGTGGAGAATACCGCCAAAAAGTGGAACAAAGGGCTCGACTTGGGTTGGAGTCACAGAAGCGAACACAAATGCCATTTTGGAACCAAGTTTTGGCAAAAAATACCAACCGGTGAATTTATATTAATTTAATAAACCGGCGGTATGTTCGAGGCTATATTAAAAAGTGGTAGCCTCGAACAATGGGAAAATCCCATAGGAATATATTCGCGGTCGAATAAAAAAAGTAGTATCCACTGCCACCAGCCAAAACTCGGTCGGGGGGGACTGGACAGTGCCCCCTCGAACAACAGACCTCGGGGCAATCGAATTGCCCCGACCAGTACGTCCACAATATGATGGTTTGTACTGGTTCTGTTCACAATTTAAGACTAGTAAAGCCAATGGTGACTATACATGCCCTGGGAGACAGTAGTCAGTCCCAGGGTATGGAGTTTATGTTTGGGAGTCGCTACGACACCCCTGGTTTACGGCACGGGGGGTGCTGTGTAACCCACATACCAAAAACACATGAAGCCCTATGGGGTAAAGGACCCCATAGCCCATAAAACACATACAAAGTCAAAGGAACACCTCAAATCATGTCTAAGAGTGGGAGGAAAAGAGTCTCACTCTTAGCAGGAGAAAAAATAAACCCCAAAAATCCAGCAAAGCTGCTGGGGGACTCACTAGGCTTGGGAAATTAGCCTTTACAGAGAATTCTCCCTAACAGTCGATGCAAAGGATCATTGAAGACTTCAACAGACGTCAAGCGGAAAAGAATAAGTCATCCATACCGAAAGTGAACACCTCCATGGAGGAGCATCTCACCTCGGCATAGCCCACCTAGAGAGTCTCCTTCCAGGAGAAAACCACATAAAAGGACCGCTCACCTGAGCCGCCTCGCAGATCCAGAGCAGGACACGCAGTGCTTCACCGACAAGGGTCCCATCTCCAAGATCATCGCCTAGGCCAAGATCACCTGTTTGAGATCCTACAATTGAACCTTCAACCGCATCGGTCTCAGACTGGCAAGAGGATCCTTTCAGAGATTTTTCAGACCCAGAGTAAGGGGAGATTACTCATGAGCCTGGCACTCATAGTGAATGGGATGATTACATAGTTGAAAAACCTAGAAAGAAAGACTCTCCAGGAGATTCTTCACCGCCAGACGATTTGGTATCTTTTCATACCATTATCGGCAAAGCTGCAGACTTATTAAAGTTACAATTCACATCAGAAGAGAAAAAGTCAGTGCTTTATGAGCACAGGGACATTAGTAGAAGGGCAGTCACGACCATCCCTCTTCTTGAAACTATATGGGAATCCGGATCAAAGATATTGGCTATACCTTTAGCTACTGGTTTCAAGACTGGAAAAGAAATACAAAGCTCCTGACACTGTGTCACTTTGTCTAAGGGGACATACTAAGCCAGATTCTGTTATCACGGTGGCAGCCAGAAAAAAGTTGGCCAATCCTTCATCGCCCTTCTCAGCACCTCCTGACAAGGAAGGCCGTAAGTTATAAGCCATGGGCAGGACGGTATCCTCGTCAGCCTCTCACCATCAGAGCGGGCAATGCACTAGCCAGGACATCGCTTTTTGACCGCAAACTATGGTTACGTATGTCCAAACTAACCAAGCATTTACCAGCGGATCTCCAGGAAGAAGCCAGAACAATCATAGCAGACGGGGAAACAACCTCAGATCATATAATTGACTCTATAGTGGATGTGGCGGAATCAGGTTTCAGGCAAATGGCTCACGGTACTGTACTGAGGAGACAAGCCTGGATGAAATCCACAAACATCAGACCGGAGGTCCAAGCTCAAATATTGGACATGCCCTTCGATGGGCAAGACTTATTTGGTAAGAAAATCGATGACCACCTCAAGGGCCGGCGGTCGCGTACCTGAGGGAGAAATGCATAAGGCTCATATACCTGGGCGACATCATCATCATCATCATCATATTGCGAAGCCCAAGCCAAACAGGCCCCGGTAGCCACAGATCTTTTTCATGGCCTGTGGTTTCTCATCAATTGGTAAAAATCTGCATTTGTTACCTCAAGACAGCTGGAGTTTCTGGATTTCGTTGTGGACACCCAGGACTGTCAGCTCCCGCCCTGCAAGGTGCAAACCCAGCGCCGCGGGATACGCAAGCTCTTGCAGGAGGAGACCATCTCCCCGAGAGAATTGGCAAGAGTGATTGGCCTGTTAACCTCCTCAATTCAAGCCATATTTCCGGGGCCACAACATTATCGCGAGTTGCAGAGACTTAAAGGCCGCATCTGAAGCGCAGTCTCTCATAGACCCAGCGGCTAGCCCTGTCGCCTGAGGTGAGAACAGAGCTGCACTGATGGTTGATGCACATGGAGGCCTGGAACGGCAGGGTGATCTTCAGCTCAACACCCAACCCCGTCATAGAATCGAACACGAGTGGCACAGAATGGGGGGTTGAGATGCGGTCCAATCGCCACAGGCAGGAAATGCTCCCCCCCCCCCCCAAGAACTGGAGATGCATATCAACTGCCTGGAGCTTTTCGCGGGTTACTTTCGCAGTTGCTCTTTTACCGCAGGCAAAGTCAATTGCTGTATACTACTCAAGATGGACAACATATCGACAGTAAGATGCATCAATCATCTGGGTGGTACCAGGTCGAGGCCTCTGGCAGAATTAGCAAAGGATTTTTGGCACTTTTGTCTACAACATCAGATTTCAGTGACAGCTGAATACCTCCCGAGTTGAGGAACGAGGTGGCGGATTGGCATTCACATCACCTGTCAGATTACAGCGATTGGAAACTCCACAGACAGCGTTCCTTTGCTTGCAGCGAAAGTGGGGCTCCTTAACTAAGGACCTCTTTGCTTCCAGGCTCAATGCCCAGCTGCCAGTATTCTGCAGCAGGAGGCCGGACCGAGCAACTGCAGCAGTGGACACCTTCTTACAGAGGTGGAGCGAAGGGATCGCTTACGCTTTTCCCCCCCTTCACGATGATAGCGAGGCCGCTGTCGAAGGCCCGTCGGGAGCAGGCCGAGCTCGTACCTGTAGCCCCAGTTTGGACCTCTCAGACCTGGACTCCAGTTCTTCTGGAACTTTCTTCAAATTTTCCGACCCTACTACCCCAGACTCGGGATCTGTTATTGGGTCCAAGCAGGGAGCACCATCCCCTCCTCCAATGTGGGTGCCTAACCCTCGCGACCTGGAGGATTTCAGGGCGAGATGGAGAGTCCCGGCCATTTTGTGCAAGGCTGTCAGCCTTATCGAGGAGAGCTGGGCCCACACAACATTCAAGAGATACACAAAGTATTGGGGGACTTTGGCATGCTGGTGCTTGGAACAGGGTCTCCATCTGGTTTCAGACCCTATAGCAGAGGTATTGAACTTCTTCGCAAACCTAGCTGTGCGCGGCTCAGCCTACAGGACAGTAAACGCCTACCTCTCAGCAATCTCAGCCGGTCACGACTTAGTTGAAGGCTCTCCGGCCGGGGGGGCCTCACTTAGTGTGCAGGATCCGATTGACAGTGCCACCGCCGACCTGGTACAACAGACTCTCGGACGTAAATACTGTCCTCAACATTTTTCTTTCCTGGCAGCCTACCGCAGAATTACCCCGCACCACACTCTCAGGCAAGCTCACAACTCTGTTATGCTTAGTGTCTTGCAGGAGAGTCTCCGACATCAGAGCCCTGGATTTACCAGGCAGGGTATATACACTTCCCAGATGGGGTGGTTTTGTATATCTCCAGGAGAACTAAATGTCACACGAGAGTGATCACATATCCAGCCTTCAGCCAGCAGCCCGAGCTATGTGCAGTTAAGTGCCTAAAGGCTTATGAGGATATGACTTCCACTCTTGGAGTTGATCTTAGGGGTCACTTACTAATCGCTCTTTGCAAACCACATACAGCACTTTCTGCCCCAACGCTAGCTCGCTGGGTGCTTGCGCAGGCCGTGATAGATAATGCTCAGTTTGGCGCTCACTCTGTCAGGGGCGCGATTGTCTCCAAAGCCTTTCAGGTCGGAGTCAGACTAGAGGACATTATGAGGATGGCAGACTGGGCTGGTGAATCGTTTTTTAAAGAATTTTACTTGAAACCGGTAGAACAACTGGCAGTGGTGAGTAAGCTTTAAACGAGCATAATGCGAGCCTCCGTTCTTGACATAGAATGTAGATTTTCCACAGTAACTTTTAGAAAAGTCTTGATTCTATTAAAGATACGGAAGCATGCATTATCCCGACCTTGGGTAGGGTAGAAATTCAGATGAGCAACCTGCTAGAATTGGCGGGAGGGCGTAGGGGTACTTCCCCCTGTTCTCAGCTAATGTGTTTTCCAGAGTTGCTGTTTCACTTTTATAATGTCTGAATTGTTTCCCCTCCCTCATGTGACTTGATATCTTCTCAACGGATACTGCAGTTGCTTTTCTCCTTCGTGACCGTTTGATTTTTCTTTTCCGGCAAGAACTTCAGTTAAGCCCAGTTGAAGTGACTGATGGCCAGCCGAAGCTAGTGGATGATTCCAGCACTTGGGCTACCAAGTTGTTTTCGGAGTTCGCATTGTCGAAAGAGGAAGTGGAGAAAGAGCTGCAGTTATTTGTGAGCCATATCTATGCTGGGTTGGCTAGTTTGGGGGTCACATGTCGGGTGCCATAGTTCAAGTTCTCAAGGACCTTTTTTCTGTGGATTTCAGCACACATGCAAGTTTTGTTTCTTTTTGAACTTTTGCCTTGCTAAAATCTTGCTGTTGAGCTTCTGATATTAATGTTGAATTAAAGAAAAGGAAGCATAATACTCGCCTCCGTCTCTTTAATAGAATCAAGACTTTTCTAAAAGCTAGTGTGGAAAACCTTCATTCTTCCTAGTTTATGCAACACCTTCCTGTCACTGCCACCATGTGCACTTTCACAATTGTGTATGGTACTTAGGCCTTCCGGTTTGGTGTTCTCTCACATTCCACACATTAATTTTGACCATACCATCGTCATACTTTGACTGCTCCCTTTCCATATCCCAACAACAACAAACAATGTTGAAAAATAATAGAAGTGCATGTTAGACAAATGTGAAGGTTCATGCCATGACACTTCATCTTTGATTGTTGGGACAGGAGTAAACTGAGTCTTAGCCCGAACTTCTGAAGTGGGTGGGGGGGGGGGTCACTGATTGCTGCTCTGCTGCCAGTATCTTTCAATAATCCATGTCTGAGACCTAATTCAGGAGTGCTTCACAGGGCTAAGGAATTTGACCTTGATGTCGCTCAGATTGTTTGGAAGAAATCCCAAGAAAAGGTCTATCCCAGCTTCTAAAAAATAAATCCACACAAGTCCCAACTTGCCTGGTGGGAATATATATGATGATGTAGCAGGGACAAGACTCCACTTCCAAAGTAGTTAACATCCATGGAAGATACAGTTTCCTGGCAGGTCCATGTCTTGTTGGTACTGGCTTATTTTCCTTTGAAAGGAGAAAGCTATTCAACATCTGTATATAATAGAGTCCCAGTACTGCAGCTTTCATGCTTCCTTTTGGGGTAGCACGCTCCTTTAGTATTGGGGGTGTGCCGCAGGTGGAGAGGTCTCTAACCTTCAGTGACAAAGCATTAGTCTAAATTACTTGGAAAGGCACCCTCCACCTGGGCACCAGTGCAGTTTTCTGCTGGAATCACTGAATAGGTATGTAGTCCCCAGGCTGAAGAGAATGTCAGGCCTCTTCTGGGTCCCTTGACAACGCCTCTCACCTGCATATGGCAAGATCTAATGGTGGAAATCAAACCTTTGTAGTAATCAAGGAACACATCATCTGACAAGTGAATACTGGCATAAGCATGCTGCAGAGGCAGTGAGGAGAGTAAACTCATCAGCCTACGGTAGAAAGTCTCATGGGGGCTTAACCCAGTCTTTCTGTTGGCTGGGCTTTTGATACTTTGTAACACCAGTGGTAACAGCCGGCCCTTAATTACTCCATTCTGATGCTCCACTGACGCTGCCGATTGAGAGTGATCTCATTAGTGGATATTGTCCTGAATGTTCAAAGCAACACAATTCTTTTGTAAACTGATTAACGAAATGTGTCCCTCTTTTACGGTTTATGCTTGTTGGTACTCTGAACCTGGCTATAAGTTCTTAAACGCAACTTTTGCTACTTCGATGGTATCTGCTTTATTGCGTGGGTACTCTTCTACCAGGCCAGAGAAAGCGCCCAAAAGTGTCCAAAACCCAAAAGGTAAGAACCGCATAAGGCAAGTACAATCCTTTTTTTTCCTTTCTTTTTTTTCCTTTTTAGGCAAGCCCAATCAAGTTAGTCTCTTATAGACAAATTGTTTCTTTTGAGCCTGTGAGCCTGGTGAATGTGAAAATAACGATTGTATTTGTATACTGAACTTGGTCATGACCAAGTCACTAAAATGCCAAGCTTGTGTGAGATACCTCAGATAGATTTACATTACAAAAAATAAATGTTAATCTGTTTGCATCTCATTTACAGCAACTTCATTCAAGTGTGAGAACGGGAAACCTGGAGACGTGCTTAAGGCTGCTATCTTTGGGAGCTCAGGCAAACTATTTTCACTGTGTAAGAAAATACATCATTTAGTTTATACTTGAACACAAAAATCAAGGTTTGAAGGTTTAAATTGCTTTTAAATGCTGCATTGTTATCACAATGTTTTAGTTTTTATTTAAAGTAACCAGAATTAATTACTAGGAAATGTCTGAGGGACTCTAATTGCATCTATTTTAGACAATGACTAGAATACAATTTTTTAAATGAACACATTGACTTTACCACCTTGCGTATTGTGTACTTTTCAGAGCCAACTTCGTACTACTTTTCACTTCAACCCAAACAGACACTGGTTGATGACTGTTACCTTTTAAGAACGTTATTTTGAACATAGAACAAGATGTGTAAAATGGTCTAGTGGTATACTGGTGGATTGCCATATGTGAGTCAATTATTTGCTTGGAACAAAGGGCTGCGCAGTCACACGGAAGGTCTTCACATCTTTCTGCTGCAGCAGAAACCTTCATGGATGTGATAACTGCTGTGAATAATCCTATTAGAAGATGAGCTGATGGACAAGGTGCAAAAAGGCCTACTTAACAGATTATGTCCCGAAAGAAGAATGGTTAAAATGGAATACACAAATTTCCCTCCTGGCTATTAACCACCTCTTCCTTTCTACAAGATCCCCTATTTAACTCCCCCTACAGGCCTTAGAAGCTAGAATATGACAGTGGATGGTTGATGTTTTATTCCATCCTACAAGTTATGGTGACGAAGGCTTTAGGGGTGCACGCTGTTTGGTGCTGTTTGCAGGGAACACACAGCTGAATGGAATGAAAATGTCAAGTGTTGAAGTGTTACTATACTTGTGTTCCTATGTGTATGTTATGACATTTCCTCTTATGAATCTTTTTCAGGAAAAGGGAAATACCCCACTACATGTTGCAGCCAAAGCTGGACAAATTTTACAAGCAGAACTGCTAGCAGTATATGGTGCTGACCCTGGCACGCCAGATTCCAGTGGAAAAACGCCAATCGACTTTGCAAGGTGAGCTGTCTAGCAGAGTGTTGCCTACTCCATTGTTTGCTGTTTGTCCTATGTACACATTCAATAACACTACTTGTTCTGTTTTAAAGATTGATCTGAGAAGCTGTAGCTCTGTTTATTTGGCGTGTTTTCTTTTTCATAAAAATGTGTCGTATAGCTTTTAGATATATTTCATTGCAAAGTGGCAGCATGTTTCTAATTTAACGTGTGCGATTAACTTTGCTTTGATTTGCTTTTTTTCAGTTCAACTCTCAAAAATGTAAGGTTTGATCCTTTGGAAGGTTGCTATTTGGTACGGCATCACATTGTGTCTCAGGGTGCCAGTATATAGTGGCCACTGCATATTTAGGTGTACAAACAAAAGGCATTGAAATCATAACCCAAGAAAAAAGTTATTTCCCTTGTTTCATGAACAATGTGTGTGGTAAAACTGGTGACCCCTGGAAATTATCATGTGAACAGCTCCCGACAAGTGGCCAGTGAGGAGAAAATTGTATTTACTTTAGTTGGTTGTTAAATTGAAATCCTTTACTGGATGTGTTTCACACAGGTAAAACTGCCAGTCAGCAGTCAGAGTAGGTTCCAGTTGCTTTCACTTTTACAGTACTTAAATAAGCAAAGGTGGATAAAGAAAGATTAATAATTCTGACCCCTGAACAGTATTTTTGAGAGATGGGTGGGGCCCTATATTGGTCCTTAGTAAACATAAGCAGCCTTGTTCCCAAATATAACATTTTTCTACAACAATCTGCTTTTCATTTTTGTATACCAACTTGGGACTTAGTGGCCTAGCATTGATGCATGTGTAAAAAATAAGTTTATCTTGTAGGTGGTCATTGAATTCCAACCTGCCCTCACTCAGTAGTCTAATCCCCACTGATAAAGCATTGGTATGCATTCTACAAACAACATACATTTGTAAATCTGAAGATGAAGGGACCACTGAAGATCAAAGAAAAGAGAAGAAGGCCTTGCATAATACACTCCAGACATATCTGTCTATCACTAGATATGTGGTGCATGTTTAGCCTTTAGTAGATCTAGTGCCTGAAAGCTCAAATCGTGGGTGTTGTACGTTGGAAGAGGACTGTTTCATTGTGTCACTTTATACCATTATGCCAATGTCAGTGTCTTTGTGTATCAGTGCTGAGTTGGGGGTCCAGCCTGGTATGATAGGTGCCATTGCACAATCTTGGCTGCAAGTCTTCAGCTGGGACAACAGGTGCAGCTTCCTTCTTCCTGGTGTTTTGTGGTGGTCCCTTAGATCTCATGCTCAAAAGCATTGAGACAGACTTTTACATGCTTCTGCTGCTAACGAACTGGTGTCGAGACGACGTTTGTCATGTGGTCCCACTGGCGAGTCAGTGTCTACTTGGTGGATGTGCGGACTCCCATTGGGTTGAGTTGACGTTCAAGATCGTCAAGTCGGTGGCTCCCAATGCTTCAAGGCTGCTCTCATTTTGGCAGCAAAAGTATGCTTTTGCTGGGTCCGGCTGCCATTGCAGATGGGGAGTGGATGGCTTCCAGGAGGTTGAGTTGCCGTTAAAATCCGTTGCTTCTACAGAGGTTGAGATGGAAGGTCCGCAAGCATCGAGCTAGCGTTTGGCTGTCTCCAAAGGCACGTAAGTGGTTCAAATATCTGTAGAGTGCCAAAAGCAGTACCGCCGGTACCGTGGCGGCTTGCATTTCTTTCAAGAACCCAGTGGTCACAGTTCTCAGGAAAGATGTCAGATCTCCTATGAATTCCAAACAGAGGAGCTCGAGACCTTCAGTGGTGGGCCTGTCAGGAGAACATCTTGAAAGGAGAACAATTTTGGCAACAATGGCCGGAGATAACAGTAGTCATGGATGCCCCACTCAAGGGGTGGGGAGCCCATGCCAACGACTTGACCATCAGCGGTCGTTGGTCTCCATCGGAGTCCAGACTACACATCAACCTATTAGAGCTGAGAGCGATCAGACTAACGATGAAGGCTTTCCTGCCATCAGTACAGGGAAGGAATGTCCTGATAATAATGGACAACACAGTGGCCATGCACTCCCTCAACAAAAGAGGAGGCGTGGGGTCACTGCCACTGTGCAGAGAGGCAATGCAGCTCTAGTTTTGGGCAATTCAAGAAGGAATCTCTATCAGCAGTTCAGCTAGCCGGGGAGAAGAACTTGGCGGCGGACGCTCTGAGCAGGCAGAACAGTCTCCCACGAGTTGGAACTAGCTCAGGAAGTCCTTCAACAGATCTTCGCCCTTTTGGGAATCGCGCAAGTTCATCTGTTCGCCACCAGTATCAACCGGAAGTGCGATCAGTATTGCTCAAGGGAGTTTCCCCTGAGAGGAGCTCTAGGGGACGCGTTAGTAGTGGACTGGGAGTTTCCACTTCTGTACGCGTTCCCTCCAGTCCCCGTCATTCCTCAAATGATCAGGAGGTTGAGAAGATTCTGGAAACCCATGATCCTAATTGCCCTGGATTGGGCCAGGAGAACGTGGTATCCGGATCTTCTAGACATGTCCATCTGTCCTCCGATTCGTCTTCCACAAAGAGAGGTTCTTCTCTCGCAGAAGGGAGGTCAGGTTCTCCATCCGGATATCAGAACCCTCAACCTTCATGCCTGGTTTCTGAAAGGCTGAGATACAAGGATTGGGATCTCCCGGATGACATAATGGTTGTGTTGCTTTCAGCCAGAAGGTCAGCAACAAAATCTGTATACCGCTGTCGTTGGAACAAATTTTGCAGCTGGTTTAGAGAAAAGAATATTTAACCCTTTTCATGTAATACACCAATGGTGTTATCTTTTTTGCTTTATTTAGCAAATTCAAGTCTTCAAGTTGGCATAATCAAGGGCTACCTTGCAGCGCTATCAATCTTCAGGCGCACTGCAGAGGAGCCTTCATACTTCAAATTGCCCTTAGTGATTCAATTTCTGAAAGGGTTAACTAATGTTTTTCCCCAAACTCCTTTTCAAGTTCCAATGTGGGACCTAAACCCAGTCTTGAAATTTCTAATGGGTACTCCATTCGAACCCCTTCATTCCTGTTCATTAAGATTTCTTACTCTTAAAACTGTCTTTCTAGTGACTTTAACTTCTGCCAGAAGAGTGAGCGAATTGCAAGCCTTGCAATTATCTTGCAAATCTCCACATACAATCTTTCACAAAGATAAGCTTGTTCTACAAGTGAAGCTGAATTTTCTCCCAAAGGTGGTCTTTTGTGTGATTCCACATCACACAAAAGATAACCTTAGCCTTGTTCTATCCTCCTCCCCATCCAGGGAATGAGGAAGAGAGATTACACAGGCTGGATCCAAGGCGTGCCTTAAGTTTTTACATTAGCAGAATTGCAAAGATCAGGCAAGCAGACCAATTGTTTGTGGGATATGCAGGGCACAAATTAGGTTTGCCCATTAAAAAACAAACCATTTCAAGATGGACTATTTTTTAACCATTATAGAATGCTATAAATTGACAGGAAAAGAGCCCCCTCAACATCTCAGGGCTCATTCAACCAGAGGTATCGCAGCCTCTTCAGCTCTCCAAAGAGGAGTACCAATTAAGGACATATGTGCCGCTGCCACATGGTCATCCGCACACACTTTCACAAAATTTTACAGTCTTGCTTCCTCCTTTAGCCAGGAGACGAAATTTGGAAAAGCTGTGTTGCACTCTGTGCATCTTTAAAGGGAAACATTTCATTTTACTCCCACCTCCTCTATATACTACTGCTATGGGAGTCTATCAAATATAAGGAATATGTTGGAGGACACAATCCCTTCGAAGAACAAGTTACTTACAAACTGGTAACGTTCTTTCGATGGGATGTTCCTCCGACTTATTCCTTATCGCCCCTCCCATCCTTCCCCGCAGTAAAACTTCACTTGTATTTGCAGCCTACGCTCCTTCAAGGTTATTAATCAATTCATGCAAAGCAAAACAGCATCTCAAAACGGAACTGAGCAACGGATGCTGTGCAAGACTATTCATACCCATGGTGACGTTGGCGCTGATACGGAGGCCTTCGAGGACGCCGACTCGAGGGACATCGACGCGCAGCGCCCTCTACTGTGGAAAATAAATTACAAGGCCAGCAAGCTGGAAGTGGATTTATCAAAGATAAGGAATACGTCGGAGGAACATCCCATCGAAACAACATTACCAGTTTGGTAAGTAACTTGTTCTACTAACATAAATGTAATGTAAGCAAGGCATGGTATCAAACAAAAAGACAAAAGTGATCACAGTTCAACGGTGTTAATTGAACTGCAACTGAGTTTGAAAAACGTCTATCTAATCCTAAATCTAAAGATAGGAGCAGGCTACGACCAGCAAATAATAATGTGCAGTCCTAGTGGTGGCATGTCAAAATAAAAGGGCCTATACTAATTAACCTATTGCCAATCCTTACTTCTAAATACAAATAGTTTGGGAAACAAAGTTATACAAAAGATAAGCGTGCAAGAAGTATGTTGAAATATGTCCGTATATTCAAGCTGTTGGCCTCCCTTCCCCACATTTTCAGCACGGAACAAGGCGGCACACTCAAGCCTAGCACAGTCTCTGGCTTCTCTAGCATGAGGATGCAGTTCAAATCTCAGTATCAGGACCTTCTATGTCCAAGTCTCTTTGCCATTCAAAGTCTCTTACTTCAGAGGGCCTGATGCGACAAACACACACAAGTTCCTTTATCCTCGTGATTCTCATGTACAACTTCTTGGGTGATGTTCGATTCACCCCGCTCCCAACTCTGCCGGGCTCAGACCCACTTTTACACAAAGCTTTCAATTGATCTCCCTCTGTCTGGCTCGGACCAATTCCATGTACTTTTCTAAACTTTCTCTACTTCATCGAAATTGAAGACTTTCGAATGTGCGCTGGATTTGATTTGACCCGTCGCAGGACCACTTCGATTCACATTTATTCATTCTTTCAATTGATCTCCTCCGCTAGGCTAGGACCAACTTTATCTACTTTTATCACTTCTTAGCTGGGTACCTTACAGTACAGAGACCTTCGATTGAGCACCCACGTGGTGCCATACCACTCTGTCAGAGGTATTGTAGCTTGCTTTAAAGTTCAATCATTCATCAGCATTTTAACTTAATTCGCGTCTCTTATCACACGTGTTTCAATAATGTTAGTTCCAAAACTCTCCATACATTGTTGCTGCTTGCAACCTTGGCTTCAACACAGGCCGGTCTTGCATCCGTCTCCCCAACTCACTGGCTGTATTGCTTTCACTGAAGCTGCTTTGTTCTTGGAGCCAAGGCTAGTACCACAGTGGCTGGAGATACTCCCTGCCTTGATTACTGACGCAGGAGAGCCCCGGGTGCCTCTGACACGCAATGCAGGATTCTTTAGCCTGGTTTCCTCGACTTATGCTTTTTCTCGAGGTTTTGTGAAAGTAATCGTTCCTTGTCAAAGCCTCTTCTGGTTCACCATCTGTCTCCTCTCGTTAAACTACCATCTTGGAACTGCTGTTTCCTTGTGTGCTTTGCCACGCTCCGAGTGTTCTCTCATGCTCCGTCTTTTATCTGTGTGGGGAAATGTAATGGAAGTCAGGTGTGAGTGATTGTCAATGATTGCCTGACCTCGCCTGACCATAGTATTGGGACATGTCAGGTGCACAGCTGGGTAAGACCCACTCCCTTAAGACCCCTCACCCAGGTGATCCTCCCGTACTAGCCCACCCCCAGGAACTGGATCCAAAAGGGATGGCTGTGTCCTCGCCACCTGGATGACAGATCCCCGGGGACTAGTATGATAAGATATGGCATTTATAACGCGCCTATACACAAGTGTTTTAAGGCGCGACGAGGCAAAGGAGGGGAAACAGAGGGAAGACGGACAACGATCTTACTGGGCCAGGTGACATTGAGATTGCGCAAGTGCAGGGGTGGGGGCGGGCAGTGGAATACATAGGATAACAGTAAAATAAATAAAGACAATAAATAAAAGTGCAGCCAGCTGGTGGCAAGTGCATGGGTAAGTGCAGACATCAGGGGTCAAGTGCTAGTAGGGGCTGTAGGGGTACAGAAACAGTCCCCGAGTGCAAGGGTTGCTGGGGTGCAGTGCAGCTGTGCAACTGGCGGGGAGGTGACCTGAGCCTGAGATCAGAGGGTAGCCAGGTAACCAGTGCAGTAGGTGCAGTGAGACACCTTCTGGTTTCTCAAAGTATATTGTACATTCATCATCAATACAAAGAGTAATGGGCATAAAGGGATCACTTAAAGACATGTTGTTTCTCACTGTAATAAGTAACACATGTTATACATGTCTGCATGTATTTCTGAAACCAATTTAAAGTAAGTGGCATCCATTTTTACGCAGCCAGAATCTCTGATATCTTTACCCACCACATCTTCCGTATTGATCCCCGTTAGGAAAGATTTCTCTTTTTGCATCTGTCCCTCCATAGTTCCTATGGCCCTCCATTCTTTTTGCTCTTTTTTTTAAAAACCGGCTCTGACTTTTTGAAGGGAAATAAAGCCTTTAATTTCACCTCCCTTGCCTTTTGCTCATTATTATGGGGGAAACTAGTCAGTCATTCAGACTATCAGTATTGGGAAACTATTTCCTGTTTACATTATTGTACTTTTTAACATTGCACACGGCACCTTACAGTCCAGTGCAATGGGCATACTTTTGTATCACCCTAGCTTTTTACACTGTGAGGAACTTAAGGTATCAAAAGTAAGAATGCACCACAAAGAGCAAGTTCAAAGGTGTTTATTGAATAGTTTTCAAGGGGTTTGGAAAAAATCCTAACTTCCCCTAATGCTAGAATGGGAATAATCTCGACCATTGAACAAAAGAAATCGGAACAGTCCTAGTCAGTCTAGTCCAAAATTAGAATAGTTAAACTAATAAGCCTATTACTTGCTCTAAGCTTATACGATAACTGGGAAGAGGGATGAGTAATTAAACAACATAAAGGATGCATCAAATTTAGTCGGGATGCAAGTATGTCTTCTTTATTTAGATCCTACACCTCTACAGTTCCTAACCAAGAATATATTAGCACAACAGTTCACTGTAAGTGGCTCAGGTTTCTCTCACCTGAGTTATAGTTTTCACAAGGTTGCCAAAACAAAATAGTTCTCGCTGATAAGGGTTTCCTTCCCCAAAGTCAAGTCTATGTGCAATAAATTCAAAAGAAATATCTAAGCCACAATTTCAAATGTCTTAGGGATTCCCCTTCCCCAAGTCTTCAGCTTCTCTTAGATATCACCAGTTAATGTAGGTGTCCCACTGTCGGGCTCGGACCTCTTTCTCATAGTTCGTAGTTCACAAGTTCACAGTAGGCTCCCCTCATTCAGGCTCAAGCCTTCTTACTTGTTTTTGTTTCTCTGTCGAAGACTTTCAAAACTGTGAGGACTTGTTGTTTACCTCAACATGACCACTTCCACCTATTCAGTTCAGAGTGTCGAAAAGACACTCTCAATTCAGCCCGACCACTCTACTACTCATTTTCATGGTTTTCATCTTTTGCTGAAAAAAGTACCAGTCCCATAATGCACTTGAACTCAGTTCATTAATTTCCATTATGCTTCATCCACACACATGCCACTGGGTTCCACTCTCTCTTAGACTCACCTAGGTGGCACGGAGCTGACAGAACAGGCCCGGTGTTGTTTTGGGTTGAGGTCAGGGTCTCACCACCTGCCCCATCTTCCTTCCGAACGCTTTCGTTCACCCGGGAGGGAAGCGGATGCTTCTTTGCTGGTCTTTCCTCCCCAACTCTGTCGTTCTCCCAGGAGGTAGTGCACTACTTTTCCTCCGATTGCCAATGCCCCAGAGAATGGACAGTGGCCTGGACATATCCCGCTCTGAGCAGCTCTCTGCTCTGGCTTCCAGGTACCATCCAGCGTTACCAGTTCACTCTCTCAGTGCTTGGTACTTGGGTAGCGATCCTCTGATGGACTCAGCCTTGCAGCCTCCCTCCTGCCTTCCCAAGAGCAACTGCCTTCTCTCCCTCACCAGCCTTCATTTATACACCTGTGAATTGCAAATTGGCTGCAGGTGTTTGGTCACGGTTGGGTCTGCCGGATTCTGCCTGTCTTTATTAGTGGGACAGCCTACTGTCAGAGTGAGATAGTCTGTCCTCTGTTTCTCAGTGTGTTTTCCTTAGTACCTCTCTTCCTTGTCTCAGTATTTTGGTGTTCTAGTACAGGAATGGAATTATGGGAGTTGTAGTGCCTTTTGAAAGAGAGAAATAGGGTCGATTTTTGTCATAAAAGGGGGTTTGGATGTAAGGTTGCTGAGAAATGGGTTTTGTAAGTGATTTCAATCCAGCACTTCACCTAAGTCAATGCCTAGCGTGTAATGCACAACTGAAATCCTTAATGGTTTGTGTCTTCAAGTTCTTTTATTCTGAAAGATGTACCACGCATATCACGCCCCTCTCCTGGAACCCCCCCCCCGGTCACACTGAACCAGGAATCAGGCTGGTTTTCCAAGTTAAAATATTTATTTCTGTAGTTACAAATTAATCACACTATTTTTAATGGGTATGCAAAAATCACCAATGGGGTGATGTAACACTAAGCAATCTCTTTAATGCACAAGGAGCAATAGTGAGCAAAACAATTCAGCACATAAATAATACTCTTGTGTGTTCAGAACAGATAGCAGTGTGGTTACTATTTCCCCCTGCACACACCTCAACCCCCCAATAGACAATGATGTAAAGAGATAGGAGGAGAGAGCAGGTATTCAGGAATGGCAGAATTCAAACAAAATATCAATCCCACTTTCCCCCCAGCAACACAAGAGAGAAACGGAATTGATTGGCAAACTGTCAAAATGGTTTTAAAGTTATCTTGAGATTGGATTGAGTAAAAATACTAAATATGGTTTAAATTGCTGAAATGGTTTAAATTCTTATGGGAGTCGCTTTAGATAGTTACACACAAACACTAGCAATGATTTGATACTAAGGAACAATGTGAAATCTTAAAATTAATGTGAAATCTTAAAATTAAGGTCGGAAGCAATCAAAAGCTGTTTTACACGTGTCAGAAATTCCCTAAACCGATCTTTGTGGCAAACATTTAAGCGCGCGGTAATCGCGATTACGGGAGAACTGTATGGATTTGCTGAGGATGTTAGCTACAAGTAGAAGTTGAAATTTTGTTTCTAGCATAACAACTGAGGAAGTTATGGACGTTTTAGTGGAGGTCGTTTTTCTGAGATAGGCGCAAGAATGGGAAGCAGGAATGCACTTTAAAATGACAAAAAGGATTTCTTAAACTAGAGGATGACTATGAATAAACGAATACCACACAAGAACACAGCCACTTGATCAGGGTGACTGCTTGCAGTGGAGCTCGCCTACTTCAGATGAGAAAAGATCAGCGCAGAGATAGTTTTAACAAAACTAGCACAGGAGGAAGGATAGAAGGGATGGGATAGAGAGTTCAGGCAATTCAAAAATATTTCTAACAAGGCAGGTTCTGAAGACAAGATAGGATGGATTTACGATTGGGACTGGACTAAGCCAGGTACATAGGCTAGTGACATAGTTCTATTCAACGATACTCAGTATATATGTTTTGAAACGGAACCGTCAGGGATTCTGGTCAGGACAGACAGCTGGGCACACCGGACTGGACGGAGTCTGTTCACAGCACGGCATGGGACTGGATCGGGTCGGCAATGGCTCTGGTCACAGCACAGGACTGGATTGGATCTCTTGGTTCTGATAATTATTTTCAGCAGGTAAGCAGTACAGCACAGCCCGGCTGTATTTTGATTCCCCTTAGGGTTCTGGGGTTGGGGTTCTGGTTCTGGCAATTTAAGGCCTAACTGAAAATGGTTCAGCTAATGGAATGAGCCTTTCTGCTTTGCCGAGTTTCTGGAGTCTGGAGCAAGTAAGATGGATGATTCCACCCCTAGCCTCTTGAACACAAAATCTACTTTTGGTACAATACATATTTCCATGTGTGCAACCTCTATAACAATCATATATACAGATTACATATTTTGTGTAGCAGATACTCCTCCAAACCCTGTCGCTGTAAGATCTTGTCTGCTTTTTACAGAATTTTGCCCTTTTTATCCAGAACACAATGTCCAATTTAGGGGCACATTTCTACAAATGTGTGCATTGAACATGGGCATAAGTGTATGAAGTTTCATGCTTCTATCAAAAATGCATTTTTTGTAACATCACATTTTCTGCCGTTTCTTCCTAGAACATGTCAGAGTTCTGGCGCCTTTTAAAATGTGCAGCCAATATTTACATTAACAATTCTGTTATTTTTGTGTTTTTGACATTTTTACACAGTAAGTTGTCAGTCTTTTTAAAACGTGTCTTTGGTCCTTGTTAAGCAACAAATGGTTGTTTGCCTCCACCTCCTATCTCCCTGCAGTTCAGTAGCAGTCTCCTCCCATTTCCTCCTGGGCCCAGGACATTTTACGACCCCTTGGCAGTTCCTGTAGCTGGAGGATGTCCATTGTCTCCTTCCCACTGCAGCCCAAATTCTCCTCCCACCCTATAATCATCACTTAGGTGTGATTTCCTGGTGGAGGGAAGCAGAAGGGAGAGGCCTTGCCTCTGTGGGGAAGCTGTTATATTGGTTTGGTTGCTTTTAGCCAGACTTAAATTCAAATGTTATTCTGTTGCATTTTTCCTTTGCTTAAAACAAACTGGTAATTTCAAAAACAAGCAGCTAGAACACTTATTCCAGATTCTAAACCATGGGATTACCAATTACAACATAGGTTACTCTCAGGAACAGGCCACTTAGATTTCCAAACATTTGATTTCAGTTTATACAGGTTTTTAAAGTTTATAATGCAGGCTTCTGACAGCTGTCATTCAGGCGGCCGAGGGTACTGCGCACAGATTTTGACAGATTCCACAGGCAGGCAACTTTTCTGTGGATGTCTTTATGACAAATTCAGCTTTTCAGGACATTGTAAGTTCACAATGATTTCTTGAACTAAGTGAATTGTAGCCCCCAGCAAGAATATTGGATGTTTGAGGGTGTTTTGTACCAGTATTCTTCAGTTTCAGCAACCAAGAAAAAGGATTTAAAAGCAAGATTTTGGATTTCTTTCAGCGAAGCACTGCTTTTCCCTCTGTGCTCCATTTTTACTTGTTGTGAAGCCCAGTGACATGTTTCAGGAGTGTGATCTCTGTTCCACCACTGACAACATGCATTGTAGATTTGGCAGCCATCTTTTTGTGTTGCAAAGCGCGATATTTTGCGGCCATTTTGATATTTCTGGCATCATCAGAACACATGGATGCCGCATGGCAGAGCAAAAGTGGGTCAAGACATCCCACAGTTTCACGGGAAGGAGAGGTCAAATTTGCATTGGGGTTTTGGGATGGTCTTGATTTTCCCTGACGGTACCGTCTTCTTTTCCATAAGGGAAAAGGTTGGGGTAGGATGGGACTCTGATGACAATATCCCACAAAGACACAGGGGTTGTCAGGTAGAGGTGTATGCAAAAAAAGTATACTGCATCTCGCCCCAGGGCGCTCCTCCAGCATTTCCCAAGGGTTCCCCAGCCCAGGTGATCCTCCCTCGTTTGTCCACCCCCCCAGGTCAGGATCCAAGCTCGATGGCCCTTCCCTCCCTGGCCACCTGAACTTAGGATCCCCAGGGTCTACAAGCGAGAACACCCTCAGGCTTCTCACAACACTTGGGTTTTTTGGTTACTTGTGCCTATAGAGAAGCTGGTGGCAACAGATATTTACAATTTTTGCATTATTTATAGTGTGCACATTTGTGTTTACTGTGTATGGCTACTAAACGTGGCTAGTGCCCTTTTGTGGGTTTGTTGTGTGTGTGTGTCTGTGTCTGTCTGTGTGCCACTCCACCTTTGTGGGGCAAATGTGAAACGGGTAGTTGTCCCTTTATTGGGCAACTACTGGCTCCTTACAATTGGTGGGCTTGGACTTGCTACCAGCTCAGATTTTGGATAGGAAGAGGACCACTGCAGCCATTTAATCAGATCATAGTTGGGGCCAAGAATCCCTTGAAGAAGAACTGAAAATCTGAAGTCGACTGAAGAGGCTCTTTATCCCTTCCTGTGTCTGGCCTGGTAACTCCCTGCTTGACTACCTGATTTCTGAAGCCCATGAGCGGTACTTGAGCCCTGGGGCTAGTGGGACCAACTAGTCTCACCGCCTTCCCGTGGTTCCTGCCTTCTGATTCTTCAGAAGTGTTCCTGGACTGTCCGTTGGACTGACTAGCTCTCTCGTGGCCTACCGTTGCCAGAAGTCTCGCAATTCCGCATTCTAGCCCAGAACTTTGGTTGTCGCCTGCTTGTGCCACAAGTTTACTTCTCCCAGAATTTCAGCATCCTAGCATCAAGGGATCCTGTACTGGAGCAGCTTCTTTGACTGTGACTGGAATGACACCTGTCACCTATAAGTGGATACTGTCACTGGAACCTGCCTTTCTCCAACCTGTAAAGTGTCCTGAGGTGGTCTGCATTGCTGTTTCTTGCATTTCTTCATTGACAGAGGTTGCATCTTGCAGCAGTACCTGACTAGGAGAATCTTTGAACCCGAAACGCCTGAGCATCCGTCACTGGAACAGATGGTAGAAGAACAAGGCCCCCAGTGATCCCAAGATGATCCACAGTCATCTTGGAAAATCAGAGGCAGTGAGGCAAGATTCTTGCTTGCTGTCTAAATTGAATTATAGGTGTGCCATACTGTGTACTCATTGAGGGCCCCAGACCACATTCGCAATCTCCTGAAAATAAGCCTAGATTATGCACCGAGCTACCTTGATTGAGTTTTGGCAGACCCTTGCGTTTCCTGTTCACTATAACTAGGATGACCTCCTAAAATCTGGAGTCGAGGGCAGATTCTAGAAATTGATCTTAACAGGTCCTCCGCTTTTTTCCAATTTCTGGCATCTGTGAGAAAGTGGGTGATCAAGTCAGCCGTTACTCCTGACATCGGATATACCCATTCATCTACATCACCTAACACAAATGGGTCAAAGGGCAATGCTATACATGTGATGTCTTTAATTTTAAAAGGGATTTTTTTCCAGGAAATGTTTGTTTTCAGTCAAAGCCACCAAATGTGTGCAAGTCTGCCTTTTTCTCTGCAGTTCCTCCAGTATAATGGAGAATACATTCGGGACATCTTATGGATGCTTTCTGATGTGAGGTAACGGCTGAAACAGACCTTATATAAACATTTAATATTAGGAACAATTTGTGTGTCCTAGGCCATATGTTAGCCCAGTATTCTGGAGGGGTATGGGTTTTTGTTTGGCCAATCATATCAACATGTTTGTATGCATATGAAATATGCTTCTTGTGTAATCCATTCATTCAAGTCGGTTCTAACAGAGTGGCATATCGTGTACCCGCCATTTTTATTTGTTGGTTTGTGGCCCAGTTCCAGGTTTGGGTGTATTGGAATCTCTTGCTTCGAGTGAGGTTGAGTGTTCCCTTACAAGACTCGAACTCCAGTGGTGCGCCCTGGCCATATAGTTGGGCCAGGTGTTTAAACCCCACATCTTTCACTTTTTAAAGGTCTGACAGTCCATCTGTTGGGAGAAGTCCAGATTTTTATATATTGGGGACTGCAAGGGTGCAGAAGTACGAGACCGACAAAAAGGTGGCATAGTGATTGCTATAAAACTTTATTTGGTTCAAAAGAAAAGGGGAAAAACCTACCTATCCCTAATGCTAAGAGGGGTATCCCTGCCTCAAAAAATAACTAAGGAGATTGTCAGAATGTCCAAAATCATAATTGTCTTGTCAAATGCCATTTCCTTGTCAGTCTTGGCAAATCCTATTTCCTTTTTTACACTTAAAAACAGCTACGTATAAAGTCTCTGTTGTGTCCAGAATAGTGACTCCCTTCTTCTGGACAGAGGATTTAAACATTTGTTGAAATAGTTACGAGGTGGAATGTCTCCTTTGCCCTGCTTTCTCTTAAGGTTCTCAATGTCAGAGGGAATATCTTCCTTCCGCTGTCTCAATAT
The DNA here is from genome assembly GCF_040938575.1 of Ambystoma mexicanum. Classification (NCBI taxonomy): domain Eukaryota; kingdom Metazoa; phylum Chordata; class Amphibia; order Caudata; family Ambystomatidae; genus Ambystoma; species Ambystoma mexicanum. The sequence goes on from NC_090932.1 coordinate 1,380,600,447, forward strand.
ACGAGAGTACCAGGGGGAATTACTCCCTTCCCCGGATTCCTTTGCTGCTCAATGCCTGGAGGAAATTACTCCCTTTCCCTTGCTTCCTTCTCAATGTCCAACACCACCAGGCGGAATAACTCAATTTCTCCTGGTTTCTTTGTCAGGTTTTCCTTTACGTGGGTCCCAGACCCCGGTTGGCAAGTCTGGTTCTCTTCTGTATCAGATACTGCGATGAAGGGAAATGCTGCTTCTATTGCTTTTTGAAATACCTGGTTCACGATCCTGCCAAGCATTACTGTGTTTTCTTCCCTTCCCCTCCTATTCGCACAATCAACCTGCTTCACTATCCTGCCAGGCACTATTTATCATTTCACTTAGTGATTTGTAGCTTCTACTGCTTTCCGTGTCCCAGAACCTCCTTTCACGGCTTTCCCCAAGCCGTTCTACTTTCCACCTTCTTCTTAGCTTCCCTTTGCCCGTTTGTTAACCCGCATACCTTTTTGATTTGGTCTGCGTGGATTTTGACTTCTGCTGGGCGTCTTCCAGCTCTCTGGGACTTCTTGTTGTGTGCAGCGACTCCACGACTTCCCCGTTTCTCTGGGCGGCACGACTCTCGTTCCACGCTCTTCCCAAGCCTCGGGGACTCCAGAAGCTACTCTCAGCCTGGTAAGTAGTCCTGCCACTCGGGATCAACTTTAGAGTGTCCTGCTCCCGGCTCAGCGTCCTGGTCTCTTAATTCTCCTTCCCGTCTCGCTCGGCTTCTCCTGGTTCCTTCGGGGAGGGCTTGTCTTCATGTTTGGTCCGTCTTCCCATTTTATACCACAGATACAAATAGCTTGTCCATATTGGCTGGTCTGCTCCTGTTGGTTCTGTGGGTTGCTCTTCAGCACTCTGCACTTCTTCTTCATCTCAGTAAAAATATTGAACTAGAGGCTTCAAGCCCTTTAAGATGAGTAGCTGTACCCTTGAGATAGATAGGGATGCAGATTTTAATCATACATCAATAATCAAGACAACACAAATAGTTTGGCAAAAGTTTGTCTGTTTTAATGCAAGTTTCTAAAACAGGGAGTACAACGAACATCAGCAATCGCTCGATACTGACTAAGTTGGGCTCTTATACCTATAATTGGTCATAGCTGACGTGTTGACCTGCGTCATTACCAACGTCATCCTACTTGGTAAACTACAGAAACTTATCGGGAAGTGGGATTGGTTCTAAGTAAATAACTAAATATAGGTTCCATATCTGTATGGAGTAACAGAGAGAGGTAATAGGATAGTTAACATTGGGTGGGGCAACTAAGCCTTCCCTTCAAAATGGCCACTGTGAAAGTCACTAAATGTACAACGTCCCATTGGCTACACAAACTATAGGACCCTCAACTACATGGTCCCCTACAATTGGTTGGCTTTTAACCCAGTCTGTATTTTTCCACCTACGTAAGCAGCACGCAGACCGAACAACTAGGTGCAGGTGAGCTTGTCTTGATACCAGCTTCCCACCAATTAAAAATGTGATCCATCATCACCTCAATGGTCCAGTGTCAATTAGTACTTTGAAGTTGGCCTTGAGTCTGTACTGTTCTATGAGAATTTTTAAGGAGTGTGGGCACTATCCGGCTTCGGTGCATAGGTGTGATCTTCTCGTTCGTCCAATTCTCTTCCATCACGTAACTGGACACCATGAAATTAAGCCTTTCTGTGTATTTGATTTTATTTTCGTGAGTCTTCAGACGTCTTTTGTTTTTGCTTGACCTCTCTGAACAGGAGCTTCTTTTTATGTTAATTGTATCTAATGTCAGCCAACTCCGGTTTGATAAGACCTTGGCTTTCTTGGCTCAGTCAACTCCTTAGCAGAACTGTGTTCTGTTTAATTCAATTGCTTTTCTCAACTGCAACACTAGAATGAGGCCTTCTTCGTTGTTCAGTACTGCTTTATACGTAGTGGAAACATCCATCCTTTACTTGTCTATATGTATCTATGAGGTATATATGTATATGTTGGCGCTTGCCGCAATCTATTTTAAAAGCTGTTTGCTAGCTTCATGATTACTTTGCTGCTTGCGTTACATTGCATCTGTACACATTTAAACTAAGTTTCTTCATCAGGTTTGTGGCATACGTTTCTTCATCTTGATCCCAAGATGTCACTTATCCTTGGTATTTCTTTGTTCTTTATAAATCGTCTGCCTCTCTGGTCTGGTCATCTCTCCATATGGGTGTCGATTCAACTTTCTATGACATCACCATTCATCCTGGTCATTCAGTTTCTTTGCTTCTTCAGGAATCTCGTTCAAATGGCCATATGATTGTCTTGGATGCAAGTACGATTTCCTCAATGGGTACTTTACCTCCCATATTCTCTTAGGTATTGGTATTCTTATGGGTACTGCACAGAGCCCGTGCTCTTCTCTTTGCTGGTTCACCTGTTCAGTATACGTCACATATTTTGGTTCATACGCATCAGGTAATGTAGGCAGGGCAGATGGAGTGGGGGTACTTGGCTCCTCCTCTGCAATATTGTTTTACTCTCCTGGGTTACTGGTGTTTTTATTTGTCCCAGCTTTGTTAAAGGATTCACATGGGTAGTCCTTACTCGTCTCAGTATGAGGCAACGAGGAGGAATGGTCTACCCTACACATGTAGATGGAGGTATGTGGGGACTAGATTACCCTGCATAGGGTAAGGGGATGAGGAAGGTTTGACGGGATGGGTTGTACCGCATTCTCCCTAACAGGTGTCCCTCATTGTTAAGGGGAAAGTGCGCTCAAAAATGTTACTGTCCCGATCGTTCGGGCATGTGTTTTTGAGCATTCTGTGATCGATCGTCAGAAACTTTCCTATGTATCTTACCTTAGTTTTCCTCACTTTTAGACACGTGAAAACAATGAGTTGGGCGTGGCCATCTTGTGCTAATCTTATCCGTTGCTGCATCGCCCTGAGTTCGAATGCCCTTGCGGCACTAAATCGTATCACCTGCCCCAGAAGCTGACATCCCTAGTCGCTTATGCCCCTTTTCACAAAGGTAATGCACGTCTTGTGTCAAGGTTCTCTGTGCGCAAGCTATTGGCGTGTCCCCATGGAAATGGCTGGACGTCTCTTTCCTAAATAAGTATAAACAGTCCCCTTCTCATCAGACAACATCAGAGTTGCTTTTTCAATTGTTTCACTGTCTTTTTTTTTTTAAATTGCCTGTGACTCGTTTCTGCTCTGTTCAGCTATCTTTGTAGCACAAAGCCCATGCAAACAGATACTTACACTAGCATTACTATTGATTTCAATCGTTAGTTGCATTTTATTTATAAATGTGTTGTATAATGGCAAAAATACAGCCCTACCAGTACGAAGCAGAGTATTCTGAGGAGGAAGTAATTGAAAGACAAAGCTGCGGAAACGATGGGGAATTGAATGATAGTTGTGAAGATGAATCACTGGAGCGTGAGCCTAGTCGCATGGAAGACGTTTCCACCTGGTTTACCTGCAATCGCTGCAAGGTCATGCTAACTGAGGTAGAGAACTGCTGCTGCAAAGAAAACTCTGGATTCTTGGCCTACATATTAGAAGAAGACACAACACCGCTATGTGTTACTGAGCTGCACGACTTCAGGGCAGCCTGCCTCACAAGGTCCGTGTTGAGGATTATGATTGTGCATATGCGCGAACTTCGCAACAGTTCGCCTTCACAATCCAAGTAGCGAGTAAGTGTACTGTAGGTGTGATGTCATTTGGACCACTGAGACGACTAACATTTCATGTTTGTCTCCTATATTGTCTAAACTTTGATCGATCACTGACTAATGAATTTAGTCTGCAAATTGAATATATATCTCTCGCTTTTTGCAAATCCGAGTGTTCATTGCTCACATGTGTTTCATTTTCAACTAAGAAACAATATTTCTCTGTGGCTCAATTCGTTATGGATTGAATGGGTGGTCACTTTTGTAATGTGTCTAGACTTCAAAGCCCAAGTTCATTTATCAATGAAGTAACGTTTGTAAGGGTAACTATGCCATAGAGTTCTGGATGCATTTTCAAATAAGTGTGGTACACTTATATGGTTAATTCAATTACAGTATGTATGTTTCTCTTCCACAGGTGCTACAGGCTGGTGGCCTACCCTTCGTTTACATGATGGCTTTATGGGAGGCTTGGATTCCGCGTTCGGCGTGTAATACCCGCCTGTGTCGTTGGAGCCATTCGCACAAAATTCCCCAGTGACAGAGGACAGTACCGGGGATTTTCACAAACTGTGCTGCAACCTCAAGTATAAAATTTGTAGTTTGTTTGTGCAATCAACATCACCAAACTAAATAAAATACAAATGAGCATATACAAATAGTTGTTTCAATTATTCTGTGAATCAAGAACACGCTCACTCGTTTGAGGGACATAAAAGAATGGTTGGTGCTCTTTTACGTTCACCTCATCCACAGCAAATTATCCCCCCTCCATTATATGCCACTCCGGTACTAGGTGGTTATGAACGGCTAAGGTGTCAAACACCATGTACACTCACAAGGGTTCTTCTGCACTGTGACCATTGTTCTCATGGCCTCCTCAGACCCAGTGCCTCCAGGTTCCCCTTTGCAAGACCCCGCCCAGGGCCCAGGAAATCCACATAAGTGTGTCTCCCTTCAGCGGTGTTCCGGGCCTTTTGCGCTCGCCTCATGCCCATCCATCCTCCCTTCAGTATCAATGGCATTTCGCACCTGGGGCCATGCACCTGCAAGGGGGCTGCGTGGGGGTGAACAGCCAAGGTGGCAAACACCTTGTACACTTCAAAAGGGTTCTTCTGCACGGTGACCATTGTTCTCATGGCCTCCCCAGACCCAGTGTCTCCAGACTTCCCTCTGAAAGACAAACACGTCACCCATTCACATACACACCCACTTTTCTAATCCTTTTTAAACACCTTGACATTTTATAGGAGAACATCTCTGTGTGCTCTGTAAGGTATCTGTTTATCGTGCAACTTGTTCCCTGGATACTTGCTCCCCTGCTTACTGAATCAGCTTGTTTGTTCATCCAGGTAAGGGTAGGTCACCTATTTACTTCTCTATATTAATCGATTGCTGACCTCAATTTTTTTTTCTATTTCCACCTATTGTACCAAGCATTGTAATGTTCATTTAACTCAATTACTTCACCATTGTCTAATGTTTCAAGTATTTTAATCTTGAAAAATAGCACATTGCATCAGTGTCCATTGTAATAGAATGGAATCTTTCGTGGTCCATGTTTGTAAGCATGCTCCCTTTTGATGCATGAATGTACATTGAAGGGACGAGTAACACGTTACGATTTGCGGTATACCAATCATTTCTGTGAGACAGTTATAGCTGTGTTCATTCGACAAGGTTACACAGGTTTTCCTTCTTTGACTAAAACCAATATTGCATAGAAAGCTGCGTTATAATTCCATCAATCACATGCATACATTATTTTTTTTTAATTATTTTTATACAGATCTTACAGACTTTTCAAGAATGCCAGCTTGTATGGTTCTCGGTTGCCCTTCTATGAGCCATGCAAGAAGTCTGGGCACAGTCCTGCATACATTCCCGAAGGATATTGATTTAATAATAAAATGGGTTAAAATATTTTGGTTTTCTGCTGGACAAGATTGAAAGTAGAGCCCAGGGTGTATTGAAGGATGTGAGGACCGATCGATTCTGCATCTGCAGCCGGCACTTTACCGACGATATGTACGAACAATCGAAGTACACCAAAAAGCATTGACTCAGAATTCTTTTTAAATTGCTTCCAAATGCAGTTCCAACCAAATGTATGCACACACTGCCTCCGGTGAATCCTGCATGATGAATTAGCTGTGTTTGTTATGTTGGACGATGGTCTGCATAAATAAGTACTATCTATGATATCTCGATCTAAATCGGGTAGAGTACTGAAATTGTAACTTCATGAACATATTTGAGCTTTCAGTATATATTTACTTAAAAAGTGTATTACTTAAGTTTCCATAGCTACCAGATTGTATTGAATTTTTACTATACTAGATTTCACTATACCACAACGGCCCCCGCTTTCTTCATCCTCCAATAAATCAAGAAATTATGACCATTATAAAACAATGCCATAGTGCCCTTTAAAGGTTGCATAATGTGTTCGTAATCGGTTGCTTGACGTCTCTTTTTTTTTTTTGGTAGAGCACACTGATGGAAGCACAGACCCTCACAAGTGACGAAACCACCGATACGTCCAGTGTCCCAATGGTGAGTCCTACCGACATGCACCAAGTGATATTCTTGAGCGTTGGATCTGCCCTCATATGTAATACAACTTTAATTTTCCGTTGTACCACTTTATGACAATGCACGGAAATTGAAGGAGCAAGATTCTGCATCAATATATTTTCTGGAGTCAACATCAAGTTTGCTCGCCTATCAAGTCATTTTATTGTACTTTACGAGAATGTGTTATGCTTGCAATTTCAAATAAAATGAAAATGTTTTTGTGTGCTATCGGTTAAGTGGCATATATGGGTTTCTCTATATGTACTATCGCCTGCATCTGTTTTTCTCAGTTCTATTTCGCTGTTTTCATCCGTACTAAAATAAATACTGTTACAGGGGGATCCTGAAACTTTAAAGTCACTTCCTCCATTGCAACTGGTCCAGAGTATGAGGTATGTGTATTTACAGTTCCCTTGCAAGAATGAAAGCTTTTTTGATTTCGGTTCAAACGTTACACTTCCTCCCTAATGCAGAATACATTATAAAAAAGTTTGAGGGCAACATTACAGTCAGTATGTTTTCCACTGTGATTTTTGATCAAGTACATGTGACATCCCTGAAGGTTATCAGGTGATATCTGAAAAGTATATTATGACTAAATAACGTAAACTGTTTTCGAGACTATGTGTGTAAGTGCTCTGTGCGAAGAACAATTTTAATTTCCAGTAATATAGACTTTTTATGTTTTTTAATGAATATCCGATCAAGGAATGTATGCAAACTGTTGAATTAGAAGAGGAGGCTCATGGACCAGAAGAGAATCCCACGGTTTCAAAGAAAATCAAGGAAACAAGGTTAGCGAACAAACAAGTTTGTTTTGTAGATGTTTTTAGACTGGTGTTTTATTCATATGTTTTTGTTTTTAAAGTGGTATGTGCTGTTTGTGTGCTATACATTGATCATGTTTTTCAACACATCTATTAGAGGCCCCGAAGGAAGAAAAGTAGACAACAAAGGAAACCAAAGATGTTGCTTGCCAAACAGATTTCACATTGGAGCAACTAATATTTGAGGCGCAGCGTGGTCCAGTTAATCAGAATCGTGATGCTTATGCCCAATGGCCGGAAACTGAATGGAATGTGATCACAGAGCCCTGCAAAGTGTCCATGTACTATTGCTACCATGTGACAACTCGACACGATGAAACAGAATACAATGAAGATGCATTGCAATTCCTTGCAAACCCCTTCACACAATCTACACCCGCCAAAAATGTTCCACCCAAGAAACATTAGATGTTAACTGTTCCTCCAATTCGTGTGCAAATATCACAACCTGAACTAACAGAGACTGAAGCTCCAACGCAATTGACAGAGCAACTTGCTAAAATCTCGACTTCAGTTTGCCTAGTTTGGGTGATTTGTCCACCACAGTCGAGTCACAAACCACATTCATGCCGGACGATTGGCTATTAAAGGAGCAAAAATATATTGTATTCGATAGCTGCCTGCAAGAGATTGTACAAATGATGAAATGTTTCTATACATTCAGGGGTAACATATGCGGGGAGCCATTGGTGAATCTGTTTCATGTTTTACAAGGCACTAACCTGAAAATCCAAGCCAGCTGTGTCCACCTCCATAATACATTTTCATGGTCCGCTCAACCAATGCGGGCAAAGTGCCAGTTGGAAATCTACTATGTTCAACAGCTTTCCTTTTCAGTGGGTCTACTTTTGGTAAGATTTCCAGTTTGTCAATTTGTGGGAGTTGAGTTCTTTGCTAAAACCTAGTGCTACAAATATCAAAGGGAATTCTTATTCCCCCTACATTAGTCAAGCCTAGAAAATTGAACAGATGTCAATCGAAAGCGCATTCTCTGGCAAACGTTTCTGGTTAGCTGGCGACAGTCAGTGTCACATCCCAGGATTTTCAGCAAAGTACTGCACATACCACTTCCAAGACATGGAAAGTAAAACAATTGTGAATTTGGAGATCGTGCAGGTGTCCGAATGTACATCTCCTGTGGCCATGGAGAAACATGGTTTCATCAAATCCGTCGAACATCTTCAATCGAGAGGAATGCAAATAGACCTGATAGCCAGTGACAGGCATGTTTCGATAGCCAAGGCCATGCGAGAGCAGTTTCCACACATTCGTCATCAATTTTATTTATGGCACACTGCCAAATCAGTCAACAAAAAGATAAGCTGCTGGTAGAAAAAAGGGTTCTGAAAATATTTTAAAGTGCTGTCAGTCTATTAGCAACCATCTTTGGTGGAGCTACAAAATGTGCGATGGGTCTTTAGTAAATCTACCTGAAAAATTGAGTTAATTGATGCACCATTGTTCCAACGTACACTCATAGGCAGAAAACCAACATTTTCACGAATGCGCACATGGACCTTTATCGAAGGAGCAGGAACGGAAAAAGAAGTGGTTGGTGCCATGTTCACCTGCACACAAAGCTCTTGAGAAGATTCTGTACGATAAAACCCTTTCAAGAGACCTGAAGGGACTAACAGAATTCTGTCATACCAGAGATTTGGAGGTGTTCCACAATATGTGCCTAAAGTACAGGCCCAAAAGTTTGCATTTTGGCATAGACGATATGGAGGTCAGAACAAGACTAGCTGTACTTACGCACAACGAGACGTTGGGAGGGAGCAAGCGAAAACTGCAGGAAACTTTGGGATGCTTTGTTACCTAATGGACTTTACAAAACGAGGTAAACAATGGGTGGCCAATTCAAATTTGTGAAAGATTTGACATTGAATGTGTTGGCCATGCCTACTCATGGAATCGAGCCTGATTTTGTTCCTAGGACACATACATTGACGCAAAACATTGCAAACGAGCCCTGTCCACCTAAAGATGAACTTGTAGAAAAGTTGACTTCCTGATTTAAATAATTAGTAGCTGTCTTCATAATCTGCTCACAATAACATTTTGATATGTTCCCCAATGTTTGTACATTGTACACCATTAATTAAATGTGTTAAAAAGTATATAATTATGCAAATTAAATTTGGTGCATGATTCATTAATTTATATCTTTTTCCTTCCCTTCGTTGATATTACTGGTCCTTGATTGATAAGACACATGTCTGCGGTTGCTATTGGTGATATATTTGAAAATAGAATTGCCCTAGCATATTGGTGCTGCACTGCCCATTTGGGTTGCTGAAATACTGATGGGCAAATGGATAGTTGCTATCAGTCAACAGTACACTGAGGCTTTGTGTCTGTCAAACCTTCTTCTTAGACCCAAACCACATCCACATATGCAGTGCTTGGCACTGGCTTTAAAGGCCTATGGTGGGTAAGATTTTCATAGCAATGATCAATCGCCTGACCTGTGTCAACCTCATAACTTCCACAATGTGGTGCTTTAGTGGTTTGTTATTTTTTCAAACTCCTCGCGAGTGGGCACCTTTTTACACACTCATAGGCTATTTCAGTCTTTTGATGTGTGTTTTTTTTTGGGTTCTCCATAGCTCTACATAGCTCACTATAGCGTCCAAAATGTCATTTTCCAATGTATGCTCTTTGTCAACTTTTTGGCAAGAAGTGCCTGTTGTTGCTAGGTTGACATACAGTGTGACTTTGTATTTTGCTTTGCATGCGCCCCTCCCTGTGTCCTTCCCTTGTGTTTTTTCCATCCTACTGAAACACCAGTCCTCTTCTTTCCTCTCCCTACCAACTCTATGGTGCTCTCTGTCTATCCGATCTTTTCTGTTTCTCTAACAACTACCCTGCTCTCCTCTCTTAATCTGGTAGGAAGAAGTTTAAGAAGGACATCCTGGTCTCCAATCCCAGCCTCCCTATCGCGGATACCTATAACAGTGCTTCCTACAGGCAAACCCTCAGTGACATCCTCTGTCGTTCCCTAGCCAAACATATGGGCTCTACATATAGTCTCTGTGCTCTCTCCTTTCTGTTCTCCCATTAATGGTGGCACCCGGTGGGAGGCCCTCTTGGCCTCCTTCGACTCCTCTAAGGTCATCATTAATTTAGTCTCCTTGTTAAAGTCTCCTTCTTTGAGACTTTAACATCCAACTGGATGCTTCCTGTACTTCCTCAGGACTCACAGAAAACTGCTTTCCTGAACATCCCTGAAGACGTGCTCTCCAACCTTGATTCCAACACCCCCTGTGTCCTTATCTTACTTGATGGCTACTCTGCCTTTGATATGGTCAATCCTGCCATCCTGCTCTACCATGTCCGTGATAACCGGGTTATCACCGATCAGGCCATGGCTTGGCTGACTTCTTTCCTCTCTGATCGACCCTCCCAGGTCCAGCCTGGGTCCTTCCTCTCCTCTATCTCTATCTGCTTTTTCTCCATCTATCCCCTGCTGATCTCCTGGCTGACACTGTGCTGGTTACCTGGCTACCCTCTGACCTGGCTGCCCTCTGATCTCTGGTCTAGGTTTCCTCCCCGACAGTTGCACACCTGCACTGCCCCCTTGGAAACACTTGCACTTGGGGACTGTTTCTGTATCCTTACAGCCCCCTACCAGCAGTTGACACCTGATGTCTGCACTTACCCTTGCAGTTTCCACCAGCTGGCTGCACTTTTTATGTATAGTCTTTCTTTCTTTATTTCGACTGTTTATCCTATGCACTCCACTGCCCCTCCCCTTTTCCCCCTGCACTTTTACCCTTCCCTTTGCACTTACACAATCTCAATGTCACCTGGCCTAGTAAGATCTTTGTGTCTGTCTTCCCTCCTTTGCCTCGTCTAGCATTGAATCACTTGTGCATATGTGCGTTAAAAATGCCATATCATATCATCATATGATATCGTGGTCTGTTTTGGACAGACACAAAAGGAATCTTGGTTTACACCAGGCTTTCAGTACCTTGTAGGATCGGTTTTATTTGCTTTTAGTGTAATTGTTGTCCAAAACTAATTTGAAGTCATGGCTTCCCCTACTCTGTGAACCGAAAAGCAACTGTAATTGAATATTACACCACAAGGTCAACTCTCCTAGAATGACAGTTATCCATAATACAATTCATAGTCTTATACCGTGCCTATTACAGACTATGTGATTTCTTGCTGAGATTCACAGTACAACGAATCGAATGGAGTCTACTAAAGGAATTCAATGTTGGCTGGGTTGGCCTGCGTTCATCAGCCGTTTTCAGATTTTGAAAACTGATCTGCCCCCAAGGGCACACCCTACTGGAATAGTGGGAACCAATTCTTCATCGCCTCAGGCCCCTTCCTGACTTGCTAGGGCCTTACCGAGAAGATACGCTTTTCGCTAGACCATCGCGATTGCCTGCTTTCGCGCACTACTGCAATGTTGAGCACAAGGCTACTGACTTCTCAGGTCTGCATTTGAAATTTGGGGAGCGACTCCTAACAATTGTCTAACGCCCATCCACGCTTACCCTATGCACACGCATAGCCTATTGACACAAGGCCTAGTTGGATCATGAATACAACTAACTTGGTATGGAAAAGCAATGTAACCTGAACATAGACAGGGCTGCCTCAGGTGGGATATATTGTGAACGGCTGTCTCCTGTTACGCTCACAACATAATGAATACAAGCCTCTCGGGAACGAAGCCAATAGATAGCTTGCAGGGTTTAACAAGGTTAACTTTATTCCAAAATGAAAAAATAACCATTAAAGGTGTCTGCTCTTCGAGAACGTTGAGACTCCAGAATTAATGATTTAGCCTATGGAAAGGCCACAGCGTCCTGAATGACATCACATATAGGTTCATAACCCACACTAATGATGGTTAAGACAGTATGTGGGATGTTTCAACCCACGCATCCAAGCCCTACAACATCATTGTGCATTACTGACATGGGAAACATCATAATGGCCTCCGGAAAGCATGCTGCTGGCCAGAAATCACCAGAAAGTGTGCAGTGAAAACCTGACAGATAGGCCACCATCTTCTTTTGCCTCTGTCAGTGTTAATACAGGTAGCCTGAAACCATTTGGGAATAGCAATAATGATTGCCAAAAGCAACCCAGAGCTGTTGGGAATTAATTTTATTGATGTCAAAAATTGCTAAAATCATGGCTCACAAAACAATTAAAAAGATCCCACCTCCTTGTTGGGGGGTCAACATCATTCTCCCGCAAGAATGTACATGAATGTGAGGTCCACAGAAGTGCATCTATATTTGAACAAAGTATATTTTGAGGATTGCTTACTGGTAAGGCAGCTGTCAAAAATAGGTGCAATACCGGTGCTTGACACTGACCGGCGCTAGCGGTCTAAATTCTACAGGAGAACTGTATTTCTGAAGCTAAACTGTAAACCTGAGTTAGCTGAGACTACAAAAGGCTGGCTGTTCCTGGGAAACCTTCACACCTAGTCTTCCCAGCAACAGCACAGGAAATCACATGGTCATGTAACCAGATGCAGAGTAGCACCCTGGTCTGCTGACCTCAGTCAAGACAATAAACTCTTTCAATTGAACAGAATATGCTGATTTGGGTGTGCCTGAACAACCTCTCTGGGGGAAGGCAAGACATCTGATCTCTCTGAGTCAGAGCCAAACTTCTGAAGGCGGGGACAAACCAATGGGTGTACTGCAGTGGAGGCAAATGTATGTTTTATTAAATTGCTTATAAAATATTGTATCTAGCAGACAGAAATGTACAATTTGGAGATTCTTAATATGAAAAATTCACTCACAATTTGAGACTTAGCTGGACGCTGTGGGATGTTCTGAGGCCAAACCCCATAATTATTAATATTGTCACTGCTGGGTTTATGCTAGAAACCTAAGAACTTCCAGTAATATGCGCAGAGAGGGTGCGTACCTCCATATAAGATTTGTTGCAGAACTAATATGGCAAAACCCACTAAAAGCGTAAAATGTTGTCATTTCTGAACCCAAGCTCGTAGAAACATGTGACTTGAACCAAACTGTACCTTAAGCAATCGGTCATGCAATTTAGGTAATATTAACAAGTTGTGTATCTTGTAAATATGTGTTTTATGAAAAAGAAGATATGCTGTATGGACACAAAGGGGAGTGTCCTTTCCTTGAGCCATAAACATGACCCCTGATGACTCATTCTGACTCACAACTCCGTTCTCCAGTCAGGTCACAGTAAATCCTTTAACCTATCAGGATCCTCAGAGGGTAGGGCATAGAAAGTCAGCCTTCCCACACTCTTTCAAAAGACATGAAAAGAGCCACTGAGACCCACTCAATTTCCACTCTTCAACTGATTCCTGCGCAGCACTTTGCCGACAACTTCAAACCCAGATAGATCCAGAGACCAGACTCTAGAACCCAGCTCTAGAACCTTAAGCAGGGGCCTAACCCAAAAGCTGATCTCTTCTCAGCAGACCTCAGAATCCAGCAACCTAACCAAACTATTCAACAGCCATGCAAGCTGTTTGGTTCTGGCTAGAACCCTGTGCCAGAACCATATCCAGACCCAGAAAGTAGAGCTGTATCCAGACCCAGAAAGCAGAGCTGTATCCAGACCCAGACCAGACGGCCGTGCAGTGCCGATAGCAGACCCAGACCAGAACGCTGTGAGCAGAACCAGTGCCTGAGACCTGTCCGGTGGAGAAAGAACCGCAGCACTAACCTGACCAGATCTGTGATGAGGTCCATTTCCTTCCAAAACTAGGAGTGAGTATCCAGTTTAAGAACTGTACAGAACCAATCTCTTAATATAAAGTGATCCTATCCCATCCATTTCAACCTATCCAGAACTGCATAGAAATCGTGTGTCCATTCTGTGATTTCAAAGCGGTAAAAGTGTCATCTGTCATTCAAAAATCTTGACTTAATTTCTGAAAATCTACCTCCACAAAAAAGTCTGTTAACGCACTCGGAAAAAGTGCCGCAAATTGCAAGTTGGCTGAATTTCACCACTTGTAAAAATAGCTGTTTCGTGCTTTCCACTGCTGAAATTCGTTTTCACTCTGATAATCATTCATGAATCATTGCTAGTGTTGACCTGAACTAATTCAAAGTAGCTGTCACCTACCCTGAATCTCCTATAGGGAAATAAAATCATTTTTAGCATATTTTTCACTTCATTGCAAATCACAATTAAAAGTATTTTTGCCTGTTTAAATCATCCCTGTTTTCTCTAAGCGTGCTGGGGGGAACTGGAATTTGAACTGCATTTGATTGTAAACCTGAAAACTGTGTGCTCTCCTTTCCATCTCTTTAGATTGCATAAGGGGGGAGTGAATTGTCACAAGGGAAAAAGTGATCATATTATCTCTTGTTGAAACCATATTGAGTGTTATTTCTGTGCTGCATTCTTCCCATCATTGCTTTTCCTTGAAACCATACAAAGTATTCTCTGCTACCTTATCCATTCTATACCAACTCCTAAGTAATTAAAGAATTGTGCTACTGTAATATTATCCATTGTTGATCACTGTCATATTCATAAGTGTGCTATCAAATATTAATTTATTCATAAAAGTGTGATATATATATTGTTTTATTTTTCCAATAAACCTTTTAATTTGCAACACAAACCTACTTCTTGGCTCAGTGAGGTCAGGGGGAATTCAAAGAGAGGGGCATTATATAAGTGTTTATCATCCAGATTTAAGAACTTGACATAAAAATATATGAGTAAATGAAGAAGGTCTTCCATTGGGCATCCCAGACTAGGCATTGACTTAGTTGGAGTGCTTGATTGAAGTCACTTACAAGTATTCATGATTGCGCAGCATTGGTGGATGCCAGCCAACAATTTAATTTTCATGGTTTTTTTTCGAAAGCCACTTTGGTCAGCTGTGCTCATCGCTCCATGGAGTGAAGGTCACTTTGTGGGATGATGCTTGTGTGGATAGAAGAAATGAATCAGTTCACACTGACACGTCTTGTCCGCTATGTTTTATTATTGTGGCATTATTTCACAAAAAAACGAAACCTACCACGCATACACGCTGAAAACCAGCTTCAATTGTTATGTGACCTTGGAAGAAAGGGAGCAATCCCCAGACTAGAAGTACACAAGCTGTGGAATGTTTCAATTTATGCAAACTGTTGTTCAGAGCGGACACTCTGCATTACGCTAAGAGAATGGACCTACCGAACATAAAGTAGGTTGAACTATGCATAGTAATTTTGCGATTAAAAACTGGAAATTTTTCTGTTTACGTATGGAAGAATTCAGCGACGTGCGAATTTGCGATTTGACGTAAATAGGACAGAATACGTTGTTCTGTTGATTAAATTTATACCGCGCCATATTTACAAAACCAAGTGCATAACTTGCGGTTTCTTTATAAGTATACTAATAATTA
Organism: Ambystoma mexicanum; assembly: GCF_040938575.1. Lineage (NCBI taxonomy): Eukaryota > Metazoa > Chordata > Amphibia > Caudata > Ambystomatidae > Ambystoma > Ambystoma mexicanum. The sequence goes on from NC_090932.1 coordinate 1,380,615,896, forward strand.
TTTGTGTTTAGTTTAAGTAGGAATGAGTAAAGGTTTGGTTTTTTGGCCGGTTTTGGATACTGACATTGTTATGGGTTGTTAGTTGAAGCATATTGTGACGATTATTCATCAACCCGCAACCACAACCTGTATGGAGGCTAGTGATATCTAACCCACTTCTTCCCATGGAATATCAGGGTGTGCTACCAACATTGCATTATTGGATGTGCCGTGGCCAGAACATTTTCAAAGGGTATTTGGTTTGCTTTTCAATAGATAATATTCCCAGTTCCGTTACAATGCCATCTGTCTGTCTGTTCCATTTCTGCGTCAGTTTCTCCATACCTTTGGGAGCTATACCGACTTCACATCGCTAACCTTTCATGCACATCGTAGTATAAAAGTCCCCCACTTTGTTTGTGTGTGTTCATTGTGTGTGGTTTGTGTTCGTTATTCGGTTTCATCCGGTGCCAAATTACAGGATAAATGGATACATTTGAATAAAGAACAGATGTTATAATATATTTTTATTCTGTTATCTACACAGATATATTGTATTGTTCTGCGAATGCCATAGTTTCCAGCTGCCGTGGGATGGCTTTTTCAATCAACAATGGCAGATACGCCTAACCGCATCCTTCTGCATCACCATCATGTGGCACCATAGACCGGGACTGATATGCACTTTGGCGGTACGAGCGACAAGGAGCAACCTATCCTCGTTTACGGTGTAGCAAGAAGCTGCTGTGTCAAATCCACATCTTCTGCCGAAAGGAACACCATGTGCGTCATTACAAAGTTTTGCCACTCGAACCTAAGGACACACAACTATTGGTCGTTCATTGCAATCAGTGGATCATGATAATGTGGTTTTTTGTGGACGCGCTATGAGAGGATGTGTGTTGTTCTTCCATGTTCTGCGTTAACTGATGTTATGAGGTGGGTGATGACTGCGGCGTTTGGCTAGACTGCCCATTAAATCCAGGAAAGTAGGTGGAGCATATCGTTTGGAATAGTAATGTCAGCTTCAGGGGCAGGTGATCTGATTTAGTGCCGCAAGGGCACTCGAATTTAGGGCGATGCAGCAACGGATAAGATTAGCACAAGATGGCCATGCCCAACTCGTTGTTTTCCTATGTGTAAAAGTGAGGAAAACTAAGGTAAGATGCATAGAAAAGTTTCTTACGATCGATCACAGTATGCTCAAAAACACATCCCCAAACAGTCGGGACAATACCATTTTTGAGCGCACTTTCCCTTTAAGATGGATTTTCTGAAATCTGACCTGGTGGGCAGAGTTTCAGAAGGCCATCTTAGTTTCTTGGAACAGGGTAACCTTCTGGACAAGCCAGACCAATCAAAGTAGCATTGGTAGAGGTCAAGACTAGGTCTAAGGAGGGGTGAGGGTGATTGAAAGCCCACAATGAGCACACACAGCAGGGACACTACAAATTACTCTGTCAGTGGTATATCAAAAATACATATACATTTATTAAAGGCCTTTTAAATGAAACACAAGCAATGATCTGTAGCAATACTTAAACCCACACAACACTATTATAAAACATATATACAGTTGGCCTAAAGGGATGGCACACAGTAAGGATCCACAACATGTAAGGGAAAGGGAACAAACAGTGCGATTATGCTTTAGGCAGTCCTTCACTTTATCAACCATATCTGAGAGGCAGTCCAATCCCTAAGAAGAGTGGAGCCTAATGCTCAAATTTACTTTCAGATGCAGATGCACGCAATTGTGCGATTGGGCAAAAATGGGGTCTCTTGCAGGGGCTGTAGCAGCTCAGGAAGGCAGATGAGGCAGTGAAGAATCAGTTCCCACTATTCGAGTAGGGTCTCCCCAGACGGCAGAACAGGTTCAAACAGTTGGGAACGAAAAGGCTACCTCGAGAAAGGTGAGTGGCCCTCAGGGAACACTCGTGCGCAAGAATGGATGGATGCGCCAGGGGCCACCGGTAAGGGTTGCAAGTACTCACCGACCCAAGACACACTCCGGACAAAACTTCGGCAGTTGAGTCCACTACGGTTGCAGGTTCAAATGAGGCAATTGTGCGGCTCTGCGGCTTTCAGCGGCTGAGTTACAACAATGATCCCGTGGCAGGACAGTGGCGAAGGGATCAGGCCAGATTCACTGCAGCAGGATTCAGGGCACAGAGGGGCACAGCAGCAAGGTACCTGCAAAGTTTGTCACCATGACTGGGCGACACGGTGACCGCGTGCACTCAGGTTCAGGTGTACTCTCCTAATTCCAGACCTAGGGCGCCTAGTTGTTTGGAACCCGGCAGGAGAGTGCATTGGACGCAGTGCTTAAGATCTACTAAGTTTCAAGTGTCAACTCGAAACAGTGGTGGTTTTAGAGCAAAGGTCCTGCGCAAGCTGGCCAGTTCACTGGTTGGCCCAGGAACACTTCAGAAGAGGCTCTCTTGCAGGTCAAGATGAAGGTGCCGTGAATAGTTGTTCCCTCTATTCAAATGGATCGAAGTGCCTTTCCAGACCTTCTAAGTTCGATCAGATGCAGAGGGGTCCTGCAGGACAACAGCTGGCTCAGGGTGCCAAACCTACCAGCGGGTCACCAGCAGTTCCTCAACTCGCTTCTTAGTTTCAGGATGTTTGGATCCTATCCTAGGTTCAGTGAGAACTCAAGAGATCGACCTGGTGTGGGTGTTTAGGGCCTTCTTTTATCCAGAATCTCTGCGCCAAAACGAAGAAGACCCAATGGGAGATCTGTTCACATAGTCACACCAGACGTGGACCAATCACGGACCACGGTGGTCCCAGTCATTCCCAGCACTTCAGACTCTCTGGCACCCAGGATGTGTTTTGGAACTAGACAGTCCAGCCAACATCCTGTAGGCGCACACACAAAGCATACAGAAGCCTTTGAAAACTTGGCGTTTCGCAGGAGAATGCATGACCAACTAAGGACTGACCAGGGTCTTCTCGACCAAGGGACAAGATGGCCAAATGACAGGACAAAGAACCTTGTGGCATGGCCATTTTGGAGCCAGGCCACCTTCTGTGCCAACCGCCGTAAATGCGGTTTGCTTGGCAAGAAAGGGTTAACAATATGCAAAAAGATAAGCTGCCACCAACCCTGTCCAAGACACATCTATACTTCTACCAAAAAATCCTTTGAGGGAGTCTAGGGCCTTTGGAAATGAAAGGAAGACCTCAGTGCAGTGTACTATAAGGTACATTGTTCACTGGTTAACATGTTGCATAAAAGTTGCAACAATGGAAAGGACTAAGGGAAACAAAGTCTCCCAGTACTGACTGTCTTTAAGGGCATGTCAGCTTCCCCATAACCAAGTGAGTGAAAAACCCAGCAGAGTGCAGTGGAAGGCCGTGCTCCACTGGCAAAAGGCAAAAGTCAGGCTAGGCTTGTCAGACAACAGCGAAATGTTGGGGGATGCACAACTGGAGGGAAAATTACACATAAATGGGAATCTTTCCTAACACTAGTCTCACAAGGGGCTCCAGCTTTGTGGAAGATGCAGTGGGTCTTGAACTTGATCCTTGCAGCCACCATGAGCAGTGGAGAGATTTCCGTGCTGGAGAAGTACGGTCCCTGGACTTGAGGCCAAGGATAAGTATTCCAGGCCTGTTCTGGATTATTTGCAGAGGGCGGAGAGTAGAGGAAGGCAGATTGAGAAAGTGGCTGTTACAGTAGTCCAATTTAGAGAGAACCAGGACTCTGGAGACAATGAGCTTTTGGCGGAAAGTGAGAAAAGTAAGAGTACCTCTGAGGAGGTGCAGCTGGTAATGGGCCTTCTTGGAAAAATCAGTGATGTGAGGAGAGAAGGAGAGTGTGTAGTCGAAGATGACACCAAGGTTTTTTGCCTCTCGGAAAGGTGAAGGAAGAGTGCTCATGAGGGTGGCCAGAGTGAGAGAGGGAAAGCGTATGCAGGGGTCCCGATAGGCAGAGATCGTTGGAGGTGCACCAACCCTGAATCGCGGACAGACAGTCTGGAATGTGCTAGAGAGGAGAGGAGGTTGTAGGGAGCCTGAAAGAGAGCTGTGTGTCATCTGCATAACACTGAAAGTTGTAGCAGAACGTAGTAGAGATTAGGTGGGCCAAAGGAGCCACGTATCGATTGAAGAGCCAGGGTGAGAGGTTGGAGCCCTGGGGAACAACCCAGGTGTATATAGTGGTGGTGGAGAGAACGGACCCAAATTAGATCTGAGAGGGTCGTTCCAGGAGGAAAGAGTCCAGCCACTCCAGGGCCTGATCTGTGATGCACAGGTTCTCACGGAGTCAATTGATCAGGATGGTGTAATTGACTGTGTTGAAAGCAGAAGATATGTCATGGAGGATGAGGACAGAAGGGGTGCTGGTGTTGAGATTGGCGAGCAGATCTTCACGGTTGTTCTGGAGAGCAGTTTCCGTGGCTCCGGCCGCTCTGAAGCCAGATTGGTGGTCATGCAGACATCCAACAGTTTCAGTGTGGAGTGTAAGCTGGGGAATGGCGAGCCTTTCCAGAAGTTTGCCCAGGAAAGGAGTGATATAGATCGGACGATAGTTAGCCGGACAGGTAGGATAACCAAAAGGTTTTTTAAGGAGGGGGTGCACAAGGGAGTGCTTAAGGAGAGTGGGGAAAGCAGCAGTGGCAAGAGTGATTGCAGAAGTCAGACAAGGCTGGAGCAATGTGTCAGTGTGGTCCTTGATGGTTCTGGAGGAGCAGGGGAGCACCTGTTTGGATGACACTTTCATTGATCAGACTTGTCTAGACGCATTGTCATGTGTGCCACCCCCAGAGGCCCTATTGAATTGTGGATGCACTGCCCTGGCCCAATGTTAAGGGCCCCCACCCCTATGGGAGAAGGGACAACATATATAGATTTGTCACAGGACATAGGCCCCAAACTACCATTCTCTGTCCATAGCCTATTGGCCTTATCCCAATGCCCTAATGTAGTCCTAGAAGTTGTGAGATGACTGACCCCTGCTTTCCTAGTGATCTGGCCAAAGAGAAGTAGAAACTGCAACAGCATCTCCATAGTGTCCTCCTCTAGTGCTTGCAAACATGGTGGGAGATCCAGGGGACTCCATTGAAATATTGGGGTCATCTGTGTAGCTCAAATGTATCTTTTAATATCTAACATAGCCTGGGGGGGAGGGAGGGAGGGAGGGAGGGAGTGAGTGTGTGTGTGTGTTGTGTGATTTAGTTTTAATGCTGATGCCCCACCCAGCTGGGATATCTCTTGAGTCAACCATCTGTCCAGCTCATCAGTCAATTATTTAAAAAGCGGGACAATATTGGCCAAGCAAAGACTGCTCAGTTCAGAAGTAATATGGGCCCCCAAGTAATCCAAAGCTTTAGAAGAATATTCCATATGAAAGGAAATGTCCTCTCTATTTCTCTCAGCACTGTGTGCAGCATAGCCACACCAAGCCCTTGAGATTTACATTGGTTTACACTTAATCCAGAAACCTTCTCAAAACTGCTGTTCTGCCAGTAGTTCACAGATATTTTCTTCTACCTCTGTGAGGGTTAGTAGGACATGGTTAGTAAACAATATTTTGTGCATCGTTTCCTGAAGTCTTGCATCTTCTGGTTTGCCCGAACCCTCTGCGCAAAGGGTTCCATAGTATGGTTGAATAAAAGGGGGCGGAAGGGGCAGAAATCCCTAACAAGTCCCTCTGGTTATTACTATTGGGTCGATTAGGGAACCATTTGCGCATGGCTTGGTTGTTGGGGAGCCAAAGGTGGCTCAAACATGAGCTATAATCTTAAGGGTCTGCTTTATGCACGTTTAATGCAAATAACCCTCTTTGAATGATGCTCTGCATTCTTGATTCCAGACTATTTATCATTCTCTGAATAATCTCTTAGGCACTCCGGTTTAGTATAAATCTGGTTTGATCTGGGTAAATTAATTTGGATAGGACTCCTGTGAGTAGCGTAGGCAAACTCTATAGCAACTACATTTAATAAATGAATTAAGTGATAACAAATTTGCCCGCTTTCCCTGCTTTAGGGTCAGGGACATATTTTCCTTTGCCAAAGTAGGGGCTACCGATTGAACTGTCAGGAATGAATTGAAGCTGATAATCATTGTGCTCAAAAGGCATTGTTTGCATGTCTTAAGAGAGGATAAGCCATCTGAACTTGATGCTTTATTATTATAAAGACATAAAATGGCGATATTTATTTCCTCTGCAGAAATGGGGCATTCCAGCTGAAGTTGCTCCTGGTCTGTTAATTTAGGGATAGATACCGCCTCTAAATATTCTTGATGTTGGATTGGGTCTAAAGATTCTCCCTTCAATAACTATGAATAATAATAACTCTATAGCATTGCATGCTTTTTTTCTTCTTTATCCTTCAGACATATTATATCCTTAGTGTTTTAAGTGTATAAGCTATGATTCGACTTGCCTCGTTCCCTTGGGAATAGTAGCATTGTTTGGTTTTGTTCAAGGCTTGTTAACATTTATCTGCTATGTGCATCTCTAATTTGTCAGTCTTCAGTTCTGTTAGGGTTTTGAGGGAATTCTTTAATTTACGTTGCTGCTCCTTTGCTTGCAGTTCTTCCAGCTTTTGCTTATGGTCTAGCCTTTTCTTTTTTTTGCATATAAATTGCATATAGGGCGGATCGGCTAATGAACTCTTCCCTTAACACAGCTTTAAAGTCATCCCATAGAGTGCCTTTATCTTGACGTGACATTCTCCTGGAAGTAGCGAGAGATTATAGTTGCTATTTCATCTCTTAGAATCAGGTCTCTAAGAACGGGGTTATAGCTTTCAGGGTGGTTGCTGAGTTAGGAAGATGGGAGCGGGGTTGGTTGATGAGATTTATCCTAACCGCACCAATAACCGGAGCATGATCAGATATGATTCTAGGTGCCATCTTGACTTCTGAAATCTATGGAATCATTTTTGCATAGAATAGGAGCAAGTCTCTCCTGGAGTAACATCTGGGGTCAAAGTAATCATGCTTGTAATCTTTATCATCCGGATGAGAGACTCTCCAGGTACAAACAGGTCCTAGCTCCCACAGAACTCTAGCTAAAGACACTGAAATTATGTAGTCCTCTTGAGACGGAAGAGTGGCCTTTTCCACTGTGGGGTTGGGTGCAAAATTAAAGTTGCAGCGTATTCATTTATCTTTCGTGAATGTTTCCAGCAGGGCTAGGAGGTCTAATAGGAATTATTGTTTCTCATTTAGGGCATACTGCGAAAATATATGGTAATTACATATCTAAATGATTTCACTGCACTGATATCTGAGATTTATGTAAGTTTTAATGAGATATCTTTGGCAGTGACTGCTGTGCCTCCGGTCTGCTGTTCACTGGAATCAAAGTATTAGAAATGGTAGTCTGTGTTTCAGCCTAAACCTATCATTTAGCTCCAGTTGGGTTTTTGGAGAAGTACTGCTGTGACATCTAGGTCTTGCAGCCACTTCAGGACTGACTTTCTTTTAATAGGCGTATTGAAACTCGAACATTAGATGTCATATCTCTAGAGACAGCTCGTAAGGGTTAATGAGTTTACTAAGATTGGAGTTTAGACATATACCCCAAAGGAGAATCTTTCCCTTCGTTATCTGACACATTCCTCATAATCATTAACCATTGATTCAAAACATTATCAACTGTAAAAACAATATTTCTTTTCAGGCCAACATTCAGGGGTTGTTTCCCATAGGCTCGAGGACCAATGCCATCCTCCATTGGTTTGACTCTCATTCACATTGTCAGTGGTCTTATCTCAATTACTGTCTCATCTCCATTGCTTCAAGAATAGATGCATGGGTCATATTAAGGAAGTTATGGGATGCTGACCTCCTTCAGAACGGTTTCACTGCAACCAATGTATGTTTTTGTTAGAGGATACTTGCGCATTGGTTCTTTTATTTTCCTTATGTTCTTTTCTCTTTTGCGGATCTTAACATTCCTCATCTCCCTCTTTCCGACCCCATTCTACCAACTCGGGTGCATCTTCTGTGTTGGGAACCTAGTGTCTGTGGTTTTACCATGGATTTGACAGTCGACAGTTTCAACTTGTACTTTTGGCCCCAGAAGGGGTTAGCTCTTCTTTCAATGTCGAGCTCGACAAATGATCTCTTTTCCATGAAAAGTTGAGCGAGCATAGAATTCGCTCTGTATTTGACTTGCTTGGATCGGTCTTTCCATCCCGAAACTGAATGGATAGCTGCTGTCTTGCGGCTTTCATGCTATTCACCTTTACTGCATAAAAATGAGTTCTAGGGAGTACATTAGTGATCCAATCCTCTCGGGCAGGGTTGCTCATTTGGATCCGATGTGTCCTTTCCAGGACCATCTCGCCCCATCTGGCAATTGTAACGGGGATTGGGTCTCCAGCACTGCTCACGGAAGTTGCCCAGTTGATAGAATCCCAGGCAGTGGAAGCGGTCTCTTCTTTGGAAAAGGGCAACAGGTTTTACTTGAGGATCTTGGCAGTTCTAAGAAGAACTGTGGGGGGGTGTCTGCAAGTGTTTTTCTCTTTCCTACCTCAGTCTTTACCTACCCCTAGAGAAGTTCATGATGATGCCTTCTCAGATTGTAGGATCCTTTGTGTGGAGACCAGCTTTGCTCCCTGGACCTAAAAGACATGTATCTTAATGTTCCAATTCCTAGGATTCACATTGATGTGGAGGCATTTTTAATACAGAGTCCTACCATTTGGCCTCAATTTGGCTCTACAGGTCTATGAACTTTAGCGCTGGCTTACTGAGGAGAAATAGCTGGCATGTTATCTATCCCTGTCTATGCACACAGTACAGGTTCTTGTGTTTGCTCTTTCCGACTTCATCCTGAAAACTGGTGACAACTCAACTGATGACGACTTGACATTATAGGCTTTTGGTGGGACACCTCATGGGAGTAGGTTTTCCTGACCCATGACTGACGGAAATATAGCCTCTAAGAAGGTAATCTTTTTCTGAACACACACAGCCCTAGGCTGGGTTACAAGGACATGCGTGCATGTATGTTTTCTGGTGCCCAAGACCATTTATCTGGCACTCCAGTCATCTCTGCTACAAAGGGCAAGGACAGTGTTGTACTATGCTGGACAGACAGCAGGACCTCAATATTTTATATAAACAAGTGAAAGGGCATCTCCTCTCCCCTGTGCATGTTGGTGGTTGAGATTTGGGAGTAGGCTATATCCCGTAGGATGGTGCCCAGAACAGTGCATGTTGCCCAGGAATACAACATGGTTGCCGTCAGGCTCAGTAGGGTCAGAGCAAACAATTACGAGTGGGAACTCTACTGAACATTCTTAAAGGGGTGTTCAGCCGGAAGTAGGCTTGTTAGCAGGAGCCAATGCAAAGTGTTACAGGTTTGCTTCTTAGGAGGGCCAAGGCGAGGGGTTTATAGGGATGCTTTCTGTTAAGTTAGGATCAGCTGAATTGCTGCACATTTCCTCACACTCCTCTTCTCCAGAGAGTGATCCACGTTCTACAAGCTTCCAGTTCAGTAGCCGCCACCAGGCCAGGCATGCCTGAGAAACCTCTTTTCATAATTAGTTGGGCAGATATCGCCCCTTGCCGCCCACCAAGGGTGGTTTGTTTTTTTGTAATTGTGGATACACTATGGTGGAAAGGAGAATAGAAAAATGTATTCACTGTAGGGACTTCTGTACTCCTAGTCCAGAGTCACCTTTTCTTTGTACGTTCATCTGCTGAAAATAATCAGCCCAGGTATTTCCTTGGTTACTGGTGTATTACAAGAAGGACTTCGGTGTGGTGTTTGGGAGGAAAGGGGTGGGGAGTACGGCGTGGCTAGAGCATAGTCTTGCCCATGGCCAAACCCTTGCATGCTTGTAAATTAAAGGGGAAGCACATAATTATGCAGTGCAAAAGACTGTGGTCCAGTTCCCTGTCATGGACCCCCCCACACAGCACAGAGGAAAGAACTCTGGACAAAGGAGTACAGTAGTCACTAAGCTTTTTCAATTTTTCCTTAAGTTCTAAATGTGGCAACCCGAAAAGGGCAGGCTGTTCTTACACTGCAGAAAAAAGATTAAGGTTTTTCTGTAGCACATCGTATGCAGATAGCAGGAGCATAAATCCTGGCCCTAAGCCTGAGGACATCCAGTTTGTGGTAGTCTCAAAGCGCCCCTAAATTATTCCCGGGGAGACTAGTTGGGGTGAGATCTTGCATAGGCCCCTGTCTGACATCCACCCCAACGAAAATTGCCTCAACAGTTTTCCATTCAAGGCGTTTGAGTCTTGCCACATTACCATTGTGAAGCACCTCTAGTATCTCCACATACCCTTTCCTGAGTCCTTCCCTCCTCAGTGACTCCAACAACGGCTTCCTATTCACAGTCAAAACAGCTTTCAGCTCTACTCTTAGTTCCCTTCATCTCACTGGGGAGCGTGGTACAGGTTGGGATGGAAATACTGCAAGAAAAGGCTACAAAAAGATTAAAGGCTAATTGGAAATTTTGTAAGCGTCACTCAAAGCATAAAAAATGATGTGGTCTTTGACGATTTTGCACCAATTGGCTGAAGCAACCGCTGTTTCCCTAAGCTTAAATGTTGACATGTGTATAACATGTTTTCATTTTGCAACTGGGGGGCCTCGCTTGGTTGCGCGTTTCAGGATTCAAGTATATAGGGAAAGTAAGCCCTATTAAGTGTGAAACCTGGAAGCAAGGACGCTGCTTCAGTTGTCGTAGGGGTGAACGACAAGGCATGAATGCCCCTCAAATGTTTCTGGACTGGAAATGTGCATGAGACCTCCATGCTCTCAGATCTTCCTTGCAACAGTTATAAGTAGAATTTGTGCGTGGATGTTGATGCCCTCTTTGCACCAGCATGACTGGTAAACTGGTGCTGGGTCTTGATGCAGCACAATATTTCCATCTTGCTGCAAACAAAAGTTATCAAGCAGTATATTCCTTCCTATACGTGGTCTCATCTATCGCTAACTAATCTTTGGGGGAAGAGGGGTGTGTGGAAATGTTTAACAACTCAGATGATCCCAACTTATCTGGAAAGCATCTCCATAGACCCCTCACCTTGGCCGTCCCAGGAAGCAAACCTGTAACACTTTGCATTGGCTCTCATTGCTAACAGGGCTTCTTTCGACTGACCCCACAGACTGAAGACCCCTTTAAGAATGTCCAGTGGGGGGTGGAGCCAAGATGGTGCATGGGACGGACGTGTCCATCTAGAGCTCAGCATGAAGGCGAGTCCTGTTATGACCCCCTTGCCATGATCAGGGGCTCCAGAGGAGCTGTGAGCAGACGGTGTGTCGGATATATTGACCCACTCAGCTGTGCTTTACCCCATCATTTTGCTGCATTGGTGCAAGAAACGGCAAAATGGCTGCGCTGGCTCCTATGCGCGCCAGGCTCTCAAAATTGCGTTTTTACAACAACCAGCAAAAAAGCAGCACCCTGCCACACATTTCAGGCGATGTGGAACAGAGTACACACTGCAGGAATGTGCCAGTGTGCTCTGCTACATTTAACATGGAATTAGGTAACTAGGTGGCATTGCCTTGCTGAAAACTCCAATTCATTTTCAGAATGAAACCTTTTTTTTCACCCTTTAAAAATGCTGTTTTGAGGTTAAATCCATCCATTTACTATGAAACTGCTGTAATTGAAAGGTCCTGTCTCATTGTGCATTAGCAAAACTAGGCCTAGTTTCTGAATGACGGGCCCAGTCATCTTAGTTTGAAAAGAAATCAACAAGGAGCTTTATTTTACTCGCATGGGAAAGCGTGCATATTTCTCCACAATGTATCAAACACCAGCTGTCTCCAAAAGAACTTCAACTATCTGAGCCTGGTCAGTTTCATGTATCAGTGTTCAGATAAAACTCATGCTTCCAGGAAAATGACTTTGGCTGCAAGGCAGTATTGCAAAGGCAGATGGGGCTGCCAAACCGAATTTAATGAAAGAAATGCTAGCAGTTTTCAACACGTGTAAAATGGGCTTTTGCAAAAACTGAAGGAGGAAAATGCCCATTTCAAAAGTAAACTGTTAAAGGAAAGCCTGCCATTACCCAACAATGTTGAAGAGGTTTGTCGATGGTGATAAATACACACATAGGCTATTTATATTCCACAGGTTTTAATTCAAGACTCAGAATAAGAAAATAAAGATAAAAAAATATAGGCTGAGTTTGCAGCTACCAAGAAAGACAAGTATTCAAGTGCCTGCACTGTAACTTCCCCTAGGAAGGGAGGCACACCATAAACTTCCAGGACAAAGAAAATTCACAAGCTTGTCAGACATTTGTCTGTGCTTCAGGCGGGGACAATGCTGTTCCCAGGGAAGGAAGCCGGAGGTGTGAGAGACCAGATAACTTCTATCAGGCTGAGGAAACCCCCAACCCCATTCTGCTTGAAAGGAGATGCCAGTTGGTGTCAGCAGGAAAGAATAAAATGACAAACAGTGAATCCCATTTGTTCTAAAGACTATTTATAAAGAACTTTAAAAAGACTTATATATCAGTTGCCAAAATTGGTAAAAATGTGGCATTTTTACAGTGTAAAAATGAAAGTGGGGGCTGTATTTTGAAACTTAACTTGGTAGAATGTATTGACGCACTCTGGACAGAAAAAGTGATATATGTTGAATTACAAGAAAAGTATTAATATTGCAAACCTACATTTTTGTACATACATTCCTCATGACAATCCCCACCCATGTATAAAGTTGCAGAATTTTGAGTAATATGAATCCCCTTGAAAAGTGCGAAAAACTGTCAGAGGGGTGAAACCAAGCCTTACGGTCTGGGGGTTTGGATTGAAATGTGAGGAAAAAAAGTAAGAAACCTGCATATCTGATTTACTGAAAGGTTGTAATTGTGTAAATATGTGTTTGTAGCAAAATTTGATTTTAGTTCCAGTAACTTAGGGAGGTTACTGGACACTGTAAAAATCACCCCATAAACATGACATCATTTTTCTGAGATCCAACCGCCGAAGAGCTAGGCGGAGACTTATACTCTTGCCCAATCATATTGTTATAGGCGTGTGTAGTAAAGCCTACCCCTGTCATATACTGTGATGATGTCACCTGGTATTATAAATAAGAGCCCCTGACAACACACAAGGATTCCTGATTTCCTGCCCAGCGTCCTGTCCTGTTCCTGTCTTCATCTTACATTATTCATCTAGATTCCAGATTCCAACCACAAGGCCAAAACCTTGCTGATCCTGCTTCAGCTAGGCCTCCATTCTAAAAATCCCAATAACCAAGGGAAGCTCTGGTGTTTTGGCAAGCATCCTGAATTAACCTGGCTTGCTGCTCACTAAATGCATGCCTGCTGCAAACCTGCCATGCAGCTGATTCTTAGTATCCAGTGACCAGTGGTGCCAGTCCAGTGACCGAACTGCCCAGCTGTCTTGTGAGGCGCATCGTCGTGTAGTGACCAGAACCCTTGACGGTCCAATATCCTAAAATAAAGAGGACTGTAAGCATCATCCCTACCCCATAGAAATCCATAGTCTACATATCTTGCTTTGCCTCTATCCCATTTCTGTCATCTTTTACTTATCCTGATAACTTGTAATATTGTCAAAATCATTCTTGCCACCCTGTTATTGATTTATTGTGATAGTGCCAACATCTTTCATAATTTTGTCTTATAAAATCCCTAGCCATCCATCCTATTTCGAGTGATAGGACTGGTTCTGCCAAGGCGGGCACTGGGGACCTAGGGTTGATTCCGCGGATCAAACCTGGAACTTGCTGTGTCTCAATCTGGTAGTCTAGCCTGAATGCTCTCGCGTAGAGTAAAATTGTTCCTTGTCAAAGCAGATTTTGTTGCCTTTTCGCGCCTTCATTTTCTCAAAAACGCACCTCACTAGATCTTGTATTACTCACCCAATTTTCCAGCTAAAGACCTAATTTCACTTCTAGATTGTACCTAAGATATATAGCTACACCCCAACTAAAATACTGCACTCCAAATAAGTGAATTCCACCTGTTTTTTTTATCAAAAACCATCTGGTTAATTTCAGGCGGGAATTGACATTTTTGAAAAGTTTAAACACGTGTGATTCTGATTATACATTTTTTTTAAACTTTCCATTCAATTTCTAATTGTATGCTTTGGCTCAATCTATTGCTCATGATTGCTACTATCTTTCCAGTGTTGCTCCAGTAAAGAATTGTACAAATTTAAGGATTTTTGCACACATTCCTTGTTTTGTTCAGTCATTTCCGAGTGTCATTTTAACATTGCAAGGGTTTCAAATCTGTTTTTCTTTCTCATTTGAGGAGCGAAGGTTGAATTTGAATTTTGTTTCTTATTCCTTATTCCTGATTACCTGCAGCTTCTATATATCCATTCAGATTTGATTATTTGTGGGTTGAGGGAATTTGCAGGGGGAAATCCTAACTTGAGTGCTATCTTTTCCGGAAACTCAAAAGTGTTTCTATTTCCTGGTGTTTTCTATCTCTGATGCTAAAGGGTTGAATTAAGTACATGGCCTACCTTCCTATTTGTTATTGTCACCACATTGGTGATTGCTGCCCCATACATTAAAAAGTGTGTGATGTTCTTGAATTTCTAAATAAATAAATATTACCTTTACCAACCAGCCTGGTTCCTGGTCCATCGTGACCCGGGGTATTTGAAAAGGGGGTGTGATATGAGTGGTGTATCGCTCAAATATTTAACCTATATATAACAAAATAAGCATTTCATTTGTGCGCTGCATACTGGGCTGAGACCAGGGTGTATCGCCTGATTGAAATCCTTAACAGGTGCGGTGTGGGGGCATAGACCAAGGCTGGGGAAGTAGACTACGTTTGGTGGCTCACAGTTAGTGGCACAAATTGATTACAAACATGGCGGTCCTGGGACAGCAGTTACATCATAAATCGGAAATTAGATTCATTGGTCTAAAACAAGTAACTTTGAACAAGAGAGGTGGTGACAGATTGAAAGCATTACGACAAGCGGAAGCAAGAGCAATTTGCTATTTAAACTCGACAATCACAGGCCTCAATACAGATAATGAGATGGTTTCATTCCTGTGAGCTCTAGTACATTGCAATCTGGATTCTTAATGTTTGAACATGTTTTATTGTTATTCCAGAAAAGAACAGGGTACAACTTACAATTTGAGGTTACATGTAAATTAGGGTGCTTAAAAGGGATACCGCATTACAATGGATTGTTTATTAGTAAACGAAAACCATTAGTCAAGCAGACAGTTTAAGACCCTGAATATTGCGTGGTTATTAGTAACAGTCACATATATTCTTTGTTTATTGTTTATTAACAAATTCTTTTCAGGTGCAACAGTGCCCTAAATATGAACAACTAATATTTAGGTAAAAATTATTCAAGAATTTAAGAAATTAATTTAGGTTATGAGATAAGCTTATACATACATTTTTAGTTTTTCTGGTAATCTTCATAAGTTTAGAATACTTATCCACACGGCGCATGTTAGTGTAGAATGCCGTGGGATAGAATGCGGTGTTCAATGACGACGTGAGCTTTGCGTCGCCGTGGCAACCGCGCGTAGTTATGACACGCAGTATAAGAAGGCGTATTCAGCAAGCACTCGGCTTACCTGTCGACACGTGCGACTGTTTGTGTTCCAGGAACAGGTAAGAGAGGACCGCCTATGTTAGGGCTTACTTTTTGATGGGATCTAGCGTAAAGGCACTCCTTATTAACGGATGCAAGGAACAGCAACAATATGAGTTAAATGTTGTTTGTTCCGTATCGAAATACTTTGTCATGGTACGTAGTGGTTTACTTACACGGATATATGGTGATGGTTAAGTATAATTGTATTCACTACGGTAGTTACAATGGTTCAATAAATACTCTTTTTTTTTTTTTTGAGGGACAAGTATTTTTGTCACAATACGCATTGCATTTAATACATTGATATATAGTAATGGTTTGTGACACATAAGTAGAGTTGTTTTTAGCCCGATTGGTAACGGGCTAGACTTACCTGAACGAGTGAAAATACGCAGTTGCTATGGGCAATTTATAAACACGCAATTAATGTATAATTCAGCCATTTATGATGGCAATAACAAGAAACAAGAAGGTCGAGAATGACCAACATTTCAGTAATGCAACTTGAAGTGCAGAAATATTATACTTTATTTGTCCTACCTCCATTTTTTCTTTAGATTGTTACTGGGGATTTTACCCCGTTAATACTACATGGACATCAGTCTTATGAACTGGTTACATCTAATTTCGGGTAAGGACATCCATCAAGTGTTAGATTAGTTTAAGGATCTATGGAATAATTTGGTTATATTATTCATGAATTGAAGAACAAAGATTAATAATTGGTTTTCCTTCTTTCTTTGTTTTGTCTTTTATGTACTTTCATACACAATAATATATTATGATATGCTTGTCTTTTTGGTACACCCATGAATCCTTCCTTTTTGCCCATCCTTGTGTTTCTGTCTAATTTCGCTTATGCTATTATACATATTCTTTGGGCATTATATTTGAATGCTGGAATATTGTTTTATTTGACAATGTCATTTATACAAATTGCTTTTTGATTATGATATATGCAATTTTGGGTAGCCCGGATTTGAAAAAGGCTCAGCAGAGCCGAAACATGTTATCATTTATGGGCTCAACGTCTTTGATGAACAACAAAGGAATAATGACATAAAATTACCTTTATATTTGATGGCGCAGAGTCCTGTATTCTGATAGATTCTTTAAAATAAATAACGGTGGCAATATTTGTTCCAAGTTTCTCCACACCAGTATCCTTTGTGAAGAGGGGTGAACAATGGCTGCCTCCCTTTACAGTCTCTTGACTCTTGGCAAGGTGGGTTCCAGGCTTCCCAAGCTGGAAACTTAAAGGAGAATTGTGCCCAAGTTGACTCTTAACTACTTCTTTACAGTCTCTTGGCAATGCAGGTTAAAATTTTTTCCCCTAATTGGTGTCCCATATAAGGGGATTTGCACCCTTGTCTCCTCTGCAATTTACTTGTTCAATTTTCAAAATTGTTATTTAGCATTAATTGTCCTGTTCGGGGCACCCTGGGGTTACCTTTAACTTCAGGCCAACTCACCGGTAGTCTGTCCGCTTTGCTATGAGCTGCTGCGGCAGGCCTCCTGCTTCCTGCCTGCTTGGTTGCCAGCTCCCGTGTACCTTCGGCCGACTGCACTGCTCTTCCCTGGAGTTCTGACAGCTCTGTTGATCATTCATGACCTCTCGCACACCGAAGCACTACACGCTGGGTTGGGAACACGTCTCCCACTCGGTTGGGCTTTTCTTTCCAGTGCCATTTCCTGCTGTGCTCACTCTGTAACGTCAGTCAGCATCAGCTGGTGTTCTTTGTTCTGCAGAACTCACAGCATGCCAGACTACCTCTGCTACTCCTCCTGCATCTCTCCTTCTCCTCAGCTGTAACTCATTCCTGGGTTTGAATGTCCTGCTCCAGTGTTTACTTTACAACAACTAGACTGCGCATCCTGGTCAACAGCACCTTTCATCCTCACTAACTCTGGGCCCTCCTTCTTCGTCCCAGTACCACAGGCATTTGATATTTAGGTAGTGCTTTGAGAGTTATCAGAATTAGGGGATGTCATGAAAATAGTTTGTGATTTAAGATTAGAGTGAGGACCTTTCCCTAAGGCAGAAGCATGGCAATTAAAGGATGTCATATTTAATTCTTGAACTCCCAAGGTCCAAACCTTATTCCGTCTAAAGGACTTTTGGTAGCATGTTCTTCCAGTATTTTCATGGGAGGGGCTTATGCAATGACAGCATGCCATTAGATAGTCGGGAATTATAGGACTTTCATCCTCAAAAGAAGATGAATACTGCGTCTCTCTCAACGGACAGCCATCTTCTCCCATGTGATCCTCCCTCATGTTACCACCCCCAAGGTTAGGATCAGGTAGCGACTGCCTTCCCCTGGCCACATGGGAGGAGATCCTATGCTGGGGTTTAGTGAGGACTCCGCAGGATTCATCACGAGAGGTGCAGCGGTGAGAGCCATGTGGGGCCCGCAGCCACGCCAAGGTAAGCGGGCTCTGCACTTCGGATGGGGCGCCCTATGTGTACGCATTACACCCACAAGTATCAGACTGTGTGTCCAATGAGGAGTAACCTGAAGGGTGCAGTTTTGTAGCCCACTGGGGAACAAGAGATGCCTCACAGTGGCTTGTAAAGAATGTTGACTCTGCGGGTGACCGCGCTGGTAACACCCAGATAATAAAACACTGTTGTGACTGTTGGCACGAGTTTCGGGGAACCCCAGCATCTGCTATGGAACCACTCCTAACAGCTTACTGAACCAACGAAGACAAAGCCAAAAGGACGACGGCAGAGAGTTAGATTGGCGTCAATGCGTAGATCTGGCTAAACACCACTGAAAACTCAGCAGGAAGGCATTGATAGATTTGTGCAAGGGCAGAAAGCACCAGAACACCCAGGCATGCACATGTACAAGAACCCTCCCCGGCAGGCAATGTTCCCCTCGCCTTCACGAAAGAAGACTTGATGGACTGCCGTAAGTCTTCAGGAAAATCTCACCTGAGAAATGGCACACCTTAAATCAGAAGTGAGGAGAAATGTATCTGACCTTTCGAAAGAGGTGAAAGATTTGGGAGAGCATGTGAACAATTTAGAGGCAAAAGTGCAGGAGAGGGAAACACATTTTCTGCTCCCCATGACTTCTTCTTGTCCTTCTGATTCATTTTTTGTGTTGTATTGTATTGTTGGCACCCCTACGCCTAAGGGCTTTTGTCTTGGGTGCAATATAAATAAAATAAATAAATAAAATAAAAAGGCTCCAACAACAGCAGGAGCTATACACACTCTGCGGAGAGCTGTAGAAAATCTTGAAGCAAAGTGTGAGGATTTAGAAAACCGGTCGAGGAGAAATAATGTGCACCTGGAATTCCTCAAGGAAGAGTCAGAACAAAAAGATCTTTGGGAGATGTTAGGGGAACTGCTTACAGAACTTCTTCCCAGCAAGCGGGCTGTGCCAGTGGAAATGAATGGGCGCACAGTATAGGCGCACTTAATACAGGGCATACCAACTCGAGACTGAGGGACATTCATTTTAAATTCCACAGCTGCTCCCTTAATGAATAGCTGTTATGGGTTGCAGGGGAGCAAGGACAATTGGAATATAGAGGGTCAAAAATGCAGACATTTCAGGATATCTCCAACACCACCCTACAGAGACAGTTACACCTAAAGCGCCTTGTGCATCATCTTCTCAAGAAACCCACAGCTGATCCTTCCTGTGCGATTAACTATCGCCCAATTTCCATTACCCCCTTTCTAGGCAAACTCCTTGAAAAGCTGGCGATCTCTCAGCTTAACCTTCATTCAGATTCCGTTGGCTGTCTCCATGACCACCAGTCTGGCTTCTGAGCGGCCAGAAGCACAAAAACTACTCTCTTGAACATCCGTGAAGATCTGCTCTCCAACCTGGCCCTAACATTCCCTCTGTCCTCATCCTTCTTGATCTCTCTTCTGCCTTCGACACAGTCAACCACACCATCCTACTCAGCCGTCTCCGTGATAACCTGGGCATCCCTGATCAGGCTCTGGCCTACCTGACCTCTTTCCTCTCTGATCGACCCTCCCAGGTCCAACTGGGGTCCTTCCTATCATCTATCTTCCTCTCTACCTGTGGGGTTCCCCAGGGGTCTAACCTCTCAACCCTGGCTCTTCAACCAATACCTGGCAACTCTCGCCCACTGCATTGCCATTTTCTGCTCAAATTTCTAGTGCTACGCTGATGACACTCAACTCATTTTCCTACTGCCCTCGGCCACCTCCTCTCCCTCTCTCATCTCTGACTGCCTAACTGCCATTCAAGATTGGTGTGCCGCCAATGATCTTTGTCTGAATGCCAGCAAGACTGAGATCCTCCTCATCGGCACACAATCTCCATCCTTTTCCCTTACTCTCTGGCCGGCCTCCCTTGGCCCTCCTCCCACCCATACCTGCGAGGCTAAGAACCTCGGGGTCATCTTTGATTCAACACTTTCCTTCTCTGCTCATATCTATGAGGTCTCTAAAAAGACAAACCTCCTACTGCACCTCCTCAGAGGTACTCAGCCTTTCCTCTCCTTCCCTCAGAAGCTCACTGTCTCCCAAGCTCTGGTTCTCTCGAAGTTGGACTATTGTAAAAGCCTCTTTCTAAATCTACCTGCCTCTACTCTCCGACCTCTGCAACTTCTCCAGAACAGGACTGCGAGACTTGTCCTTGGCCTCAAGCCCTGGGATCGTATCTCTCCAGCTCAAAAATCCCTCCATTGGCTCCCAGTGGATGCAAGGATTACATTCAAAACCCTCTGCATTGTCCACAAGGCTTTCTGGGGCCTGGGTCCAAAATACCTTCAGCTATCCCTCCACAAATACCTCCACTCTCGAGCTCTTCGCTCCTCTACGTCCAACTCCCTCCGGGTCAATCGTTTTTCAAAGAAACGAGCTGGGGGTAGATCTCTATCTTCAGCTGGGGCCTCCCTCTGGAACAGCCTCCCTGCCACTCTAAAACTTGAGGAGAACCATCTCTGGTTCCGGAAGCACCTCAAGACCTTCCTCTTTTCTTCTGCCTTCGCTCCCACTCTTCCCTGCTGTTCTGCTCACTCTTGGCACTGTGCACCTGGCCACCCACTGTCCCTTGGGCCCAGGTACCTGCTCACCCTACCACCCTCCTGTACTGCCTCCTGGCCACCCTTTGCACTGGGGACTGTATCTGTACCCATTCAGCCCCCACCGCCATTTTCTCCTTTTTCTGCACTTATCAGACTTACTCAGTCTACTGCCTTAAACACAGCACTTGCCACTTGCTTGGCTGCACTAGCACTGTTTATTGCCTCGACTTTCTTTTTATTTTTTATTTATTATTATTTATCTGCTCTCCTCTGCTCTGCACTTTCTACTCTCCTCCTTCCATGCACTTTTCCCCCTTTCCCTTTCCCATGTACTTGCGGGTTCTCAATGTCACTGGGCCTAGTGAGATCGTTTTTGTTTTGTTGTTCTCCCATGTTCCCCTCCCTTGCCTAGTCGCGCTCTGAAACACCTGTGTATGAGCGCGATACAAATAAAATATCATCATATCACCCTACAGAGACAGTCGCACCTAAAGTCAATCACGGAAAGGCTCAACTGGGAGGGTATCCGATGTAGGTGGACGTTCCCAACCGTGCTGCAGTATGAGTGGAACAACCAACCACAGGTGGTTACTGATCTGGAGCAGGGATGCAAATTATTAAAAATGGCGATACCAGAAAAACTGGGAGAGGGGACCAGCAAGGCAGGGACGTGAACGAAGGTTGCGAAAAGACCAACAGTGAGATAAGCACCTGACCTCCAACTAACTAAAAGCATTGAAGGCTTACTTGCGGCAGAGAGCAATAATCAGCCCGTGGGAACAGGCAGTAAAAGGCTAAGAGATTGAGCAGACAGACTGTAAACTGAATCACCCTGGACAAGGGGATCTGGCCTGTGTGGCCACGCTTCAGGCAGCATGAACCTGGAGGAAAATGCGGTGGCAGGGGATTAGTGCAACTAAAATGAACCTCACATCCCTTGGGTGGGGCGTGGACAAAGGACCTTCACAAAGGCAGATCTACCTACCACTTGCACTATTAGAATCAGCAAGGGACATGATAAGAACATTTTCAAGGGCTTGCTAAATAGAGTGGGGGAGGTGGGAAGTCCGAGAGGGGAGGTTCTGAACACCCATTAAGAATGTTTTGTATTATAATAGGGGGGACAGTTGGGAGGGGAAGAAGGGGGAGGCTCTATGAGGGCGAGAGGGTAGTGGGGTGGAACAGCTGGGTTAAAGCAAACCGTTCTAGTCTATAAGCATGGTTAAGATATTGTCACTGAACATAAAGGACTGTAACTCCCCAAATAAGATGTTCCTTGTATTAAAAGAGCCCATTGTAGATATAGCTTTGATTCAGGAAACGCACCAGTTAAATGCAAATAAGTTCAGAGTTAGAAATAGGGAGTTCCCACTACAGTACTTGCCGACAGTGCATACTAAAACAGCTGGAGTGGCGATACTATGATACTATGCAGACCGAATTTCGTGCTGGAGGTTGTTAATACTCTGGTGTATTTTGAGGGCGCGTGCATACTGGTAACAGGCAAATTGTGCTCTAAGTTGGTTACCCTTATCTCGGTAAATGCCCAAACACAAAACAGATGGAATTTGTGTTGAATCTTATCCCTATTATCGCACACTTTGCAAAGTGACATGAGTTTGGATCACTCAGGAGGGCTCAGTCCTGGGAACACATGTACAGGAGATGCCAGATCTAGGCATATAGGACATGTGGCAAGCTGCTCAAAGAGCAAGCAGGGAGTTTTCTTAGTTCTCGCATGTCCACAAGGTATACACCATAATCGACTTTATTTTCGTATCTCATACCTTAAGGGAGGCGATAACTGAGGTTCAAATGGGTAATCTAGCGATCTCCGGTCATAGCCCGGTTAGCCTACACCTTGATCTGAGGGGCCCCCCGAAGCCCGGTGAATTTGATCCCTTCCCAAACATATGCTTGATCATTGTTTGGGACCTTTGGTCATGGTTGAAATACAGACACAAATCAAGGACTACTTTGAGAATAAGCCCCCGGGGATACAAACTTCTGCAATACATGGGATGCATTTAAAGCGGTAATAAGGGGGAAATGTTAGCACTAGGCACCCCTTTTAGCTAAACTACGAGCGGGCGAAAAAATAAAGCAGATCCTGGGACCACAGAAGCTGTAAACTGAGCACAGTAAAAGGGGTCCTTGAAAATACTCAGGAAAATAACGGTAACTAGAGGGCAAATTAAAGCCATAATGACCAATAGAGCAGAGAGACAACTACTAAATCTAAAACTGTCACGTTATGTGAGTGGAAATAAGGCAAATAAAATGTTGTCTGAGGCTTTAAAAGTGAAACAAACACATGCGTGATTTACAGGGATACATAATAAGGAAGAGAAGCTGGTGCAGGATAATTAAGGCATATTGGAGATGTTCAGAACCTCTACATGGAGGAGAGGGCAGACGAAACTGTGGGTTGCAGATATGTACAGGGAGCTGGGTTGACCCACATTGCAGAAGTGCTGAAGACTCTGGAAGATAGACCCATAGAAAAAGAAGACCTTTTAGCAGACATACGGTCTCCCAAATCCAATAAGGCCCCAGGACCAGATGGTCTGACAGACCAATTTTTTAAAGTCCACGGTAAGGAACTGTTGATTCATCTGTTTGACCTGTTGAACTCCTTCCTTGCCGCTGGTAAAATTACTGATGCCATGGGGCAAGCTACAATTAGTGTTTCGCCGAAACCGGGGAAGGACCAGGAGCTATGGGTCGTACTGACCCATTGCCCTTTTAAATTTATATGAAAAGATATTCGCAAAGATATTGGCAGTGAGGCTGGAGCCGCTCCTTTTGGAACTCCATCCGGATCAGACAGGCTTTGTGGTGCGCAGACAGACCTTTGATAATGTCTGAAAGCTGATCCACTTTATAGATAAAATGAAACGATTCAGTGCTGACCCTGCTTTGCTGCCCGCGCTAGATGCTGAAAAAGCCTTTGACAGGGGCGGCCTGGACCTTTTTGAAGGAGGTTCTTACCGAATTTGGATTTGCACCAATATGATCCAGTGGATTTAAGCAATGGTGCCTTCTCTCCCCTCTATTTGTGCTAGCGGTTGAACCTCTCGCAAGAAGGGTCGGGGCAGACCCGTCAATACAGGATTCCAATTCAGACAAACAGAATAGAAGATGACATTATTTGCCGATGAGGTTATTTTGATACTGAGAAAGCCAGGATCCTCACTGGCTATAATACAGGGGGAGCTGGAATCTTGCAGGGTGGCCTCAGGATTCTGTGTCAACTATGAACAATCTGCAATTTTAAATGTGACTAACTCCACTGCTGAGAAAACGATCCTACAGGAAAGTTATCTGTTTAAGTAGGCAAAAACCCATCTTAAATATTTAGGGGTGAGACTGACATCCAGCATTGATCAAATCTATAGTATGAATCACTCTGAACTCTTGGCCAGATCAGGGGGACTTGTCAAGATGGAATAAACATACAATCTCAGTCGAGATTAATGTGCTTCCGCATCTTTTATTTCTTCCAGGCATTGCCACACCATGTCCCTATGCAAGAATTACAACAACTACAGAAAAATATCACTGGGTATATTTGGAGGGGAAAGAGGACCATATAGACACATCCTGGTAACTGTAACGCTCACCTGACTCCCACGGAGGTGCTGGCCTGGTTCGCGCTGCTGTGACCTCTTCTAAGATGATGCGCAGGGTTCGGAAGACGGACTGGACCGGGCCCCGAAATCTGGCTTGTCTGGCCCACAGAAGTATCCTTCTGTAGGCGAAAATAGGAGATTAACTATCTGCGGGGCAATGCAATCAGCCTCCCACTTTCCCCTCTCACCCTCCTCGAAACCCTTCTGTGATTCCTCGTAGCGTCTCACCTTAGGGTCTGGAAGGACAAGCTCTCCATCCTGCTTGTGATGCAGGGGCGTGTTGGTATCCAGTTACTTCACTGGATTTTCGGATTGGTGAGAACCAAACTTGCTTGGCTTCCAGGTAAGTTTTTTTGATAAGAGGTTCCCCTTGTGTCCATGCATTAATGTACTAATGCTAGTGTCTTTTTCCCCATAGGGGCCGGGGTACGGAATGCCGGGGAACAGGCACCGACCCGAGATGAGAGGTGAAATCCATGTAGAAATCAGGTAAGTCTTTAATGAGCGTTTTTTGGTAATGTCTTTTCATTCGCTCATTAACGCTGATGTCTCTTTTTCCCCTTAGGGGCCGGGGTCCGGAAATGCCAGGATGCGGCGCGGACCCGAAATGAAGTCTTAACATGGAGATTTAGCTTTCCTTATTCCCTTCTCTCTCTCACCCTTTGTTCTGGTCTTTTTCTCCCTAGGCGCTTGTTAGGGAGAATTCTCTGTTTAGGCTGAATTTCCCTACCTAGTGAGTCCCCCAGCAGCTTTGCTGGATTTCTGGGGTTTCTTTTTTTCTCCTGCCAAGAGTGAGACTCTTTTACCCTCACTCTTGGACATGTTGAAGTGTGTTTTCTTGGTTAAACCTTGTGTTGAATGGGCTATGGGGTCTTTTACCCCATAGGGCCTCATGTATTTTTGTGATGTGGGTTACGCAGCACCCTCTGTGCCGTGACCCAGGGGTGTCCTAGGGACTCCCCAACATAGACTCCATACCCTGGGACTGACTACTGTCTCCCAGGGCATGTAAAGTCACCAAAGACTTTGCTAGTCTTGAATCCTGAACAGAACCAGTACAAACCATCATATTGTGGACGTACTGGCTGGGGCAATTCGATTGCCCCAGGGTCTGTTAGTCGAGGGGGCACGTCTCCGTCCCCCCTGATCGAGTTTTGGCTGGTGGCAGTGGAAACTACTTTTTATATTCGACCGCGAATATTTCCCTATGGGATTTCCCATTGTTTTAGGCTAACACATTTAATTATTTATTTACGGTAGCCTTAAACATACCGCCGGTTTATATATTTATTATTATAACTCCGGTTGGGATTTTTGCCAAAACTTGATTCTAAAATGGCGTGGGCGTTCGCCTCTGTAACTCTGATCCAAAGTGGAGCCCTTTGTTCCACTTTTGGCGGGCTTCTCACAGAAGCCCTCCAAAGTGGTGCCACTCTGTCTGGGGTACTTAGGAGGGGTGGAGGGGGATTTAGGCACCCTGGACTGAGTTACCTTGGTAACTCAAGTCGCACTCCGTCCTGATTGGCCCAAGTGGTGAGCCGGCCGGCTCACCACTTAGCATGTTTGAGTGACAGCTAGGCTGGGTGAATGGGGGTTTGCTGCATAAAAGCAGGGCTTTGGGGACTGGAACTTCAGAAGTCGCCACAGGACCAAGAATCCGACGAGGGAAGAGCTGAGCCGACCTGCTTCGACGACACCACCCGGTGGAGCCCTGCGGAACCGTCTCACCACCTTTCCCGACGACCGAGGAGAACTCTTAACGGAGTGGCTCCTTCCCTTGACTGGTGGGGACAACCAGTTTTCACCTTCTTTCCGCTTCTCGAGGTATCTCGTGGCCGCCTTGCCCGTGCCAAGCACCCCGGCAACCGGAATACCACACTTTTACCCCTAACCGCGAAAGTCGGTACAACCCTTTAACCGGAGGACTCCGCGGCTGGTTTCTTCCCGGGCAGTGCAACGACCTTCTTCTTCTGCTCTTCAGCGAGAACTTCTTCTCCCCTGACCGACGTCGAGCCTTGCTGCCACTGCCTGGAACAACTGCCACCGCCGGAGGATCCTTTCCGCTTAAGGTACCGTGTTCCGCCTGGCTTCCCTTGCCACCGACTGTACGGGGTAGTTTTAGCCCCCGGCTTTCGAACCTGGGAGTGCCTGGGACACCCTGGCTAAACTTTCTAAGCCACTCTAAACTCTTTCTAACTCTTTGCAAGACTTTGAATCCCTACTAACAGTGTGATCTTGGGCACATTTTCGCTCCGGCTACTCTAAGAGTGGGCCCTGCCTAGTGACTTTTGCTCACCTGTGACTTTGTACTTCTTTGAGCCTATTGCAAGTGTTCTGGACCTTAGAGTGGTGTGTTTAACCTATTTATGTTTCTTTTATCCCTTTCTTGAACCTACTAGAGTGTCATCTAACGTTAAGCACTCACCTCTGTTCGAATTATGTGGTTTTAACCTAGAGTTGTCTAGATAGGAGTAAGGGTTGAAACTGCTTTCATTATAACTGTGTTTGAAGAGTTTTTTCTATATTTTTGCTAGAGTGATTTCAACTTATGTGTGTTTAATAAATAAATAACTATATACTTTTGAAACCAAGCTCTGGTCAGTGTTTGCTTGTGCTATTGTATTTGAGTACCTATGGTGTATACTTTACATACTGCCTAACTCTTCTTGAGGGAAGTCTGACTGCTCAGCCACAGCTACCAAGTAAATCTGGGTGGTGCAGACTGCTACCAAGTGGGTTTACTGCTATACCTGTAGTCTTAAATCTTTTGCAGTGTTCCCCAAGGGAACTGCACAGGTTTCTGCCTAACAGCGCTGGGGCGTGACTGCGAATCCGGATGATCGCTGCTGAAAATGGAGGCGCCCAGTAAAGGTGAGTGGAATGCGGCGCTGCAACGATCGACGCAATGAGCTTTTAAATAAGTCTTCCTTTTCAGGATTGTCGGCGAGATGTCTCCGGGATGCGGATTTAGCAGGTAAGGACTTTCCCTTCTTCTGTTCTCTTCTTCTCTTCCTTTGCAGGTGATCCAGGATGCTGGCAGGCGTGGCAGAAGTCAGGATGCAGGAGCAGACACAGTGAGCGTCCAGCTGCTAGATGCAGAACAGGTATGTATCCTTCCTCCAATCAGGTATGTATCCTTCCCCGGCCACGCCCGGATGGTAAATTAGTCCCACAGGTAAAGTAGTTCCTTTCAGGCCTCAAGGAGGCCGGGATCCTGCAGCATGGTCTGCATCAGGTAAGTGCACCCAAGCACTTCCATAATGAGCCTGGCGCCTATGGCGCCAGGACACTGTCCAAAGAGCCCCTATATGGGGTTGCTGGGTCCTTCCTTGGGGACTGGATGTCCGCTTTCGGGGACGCAGGGCTTGAACCGGCTCCCCGGGAGCGGGCATCATGACAGTAACTCCAGGCGTACTTAAAACACTCTAGGAATGTAAACAGCAGTTACACCTGACTGAACAGGACCGCTTCCAATAATATCTAAGCAGACTTTGGTTTTTTATTAAAGGATGAAAGAGGCAGCAGACTCCCTTTTAAAAATACATCTTTGGCGGGCTCACATTCAGGGGAATGATATCAAAGATATATAGCTTCATCCAACGTATTTGAGACAATAGGAAGTGGGCCTATATGCAGGCATGGAAAGAGGACTTAGGGAGGGAAATTACAAACTAAGAATGGAGGGGGATTTGGCTGAGAGCGAAAAAGGCTTCCATGGCCGTTCAGTTAAAGAAGCGGCATATAAGGTAAATCTGAGATGGTATCTCACCCCTGCACAATTGAATTTAAAGGACTCAACAGTTTCTGGAAAGTGCTGGCAGGATTGTGGGGAGGAGGGGTCATTTTTGTACATCTTGTGGGAATGCCCTAAGATCAGGCCATTCTGGGAGGAGGTTACTAGATGCATTTCGCAGGAAACTGGGTACACTTTCCCATTTGACCCAGAAACAGTATTACTAGCAATACCCGACAAGACAAACTATCCATTATTCTCGGGCCAAGGGAGAGCAGCAACACTAATTTAACACTAATGCTAATAGTTGCAAAAGTGGTATTGGCCTCACAGTAGATAAATCGTCAAACGCTGCATGTTCATTTGTGGTGATCTAAACTGTGGACACTGATGACGGTGGAGAAGATGTCTGCTGATATAAATGAGGGCCATGAAGCTTTTAATCGAAAATGGGGAATAGTAATTGGCTTTTTATCATCAGAATTTGTCATTATTGGGTATCCACATCTATTTAGGGCACTGAACTTATTTGACATGCAAGAACATGTGAGAAGCGCTGCAGAGAATGTTTGAGGAGGGATAAGAGAAACCAACTTGTGATATCCCTCAATAGAGAATATACTGTTTGGGAGGTTATTTCATGGATCACATGATAAACATTTAGGGTAGCTAAGCAAACCCGGGTGGGGGGGTTCCCCTCTATACCATTAGGAATTCTCTTTGATGTTATACTTTTGTGGGACAGGTGGCGTCTTACTACTCTAGTTACTTTGGTAGACTAACTAAGGACATAGGACTAGGTGGGGATAAGGGAGAGAAGCTGGGAGGGCAGGGGGAACAAGAGGTTTGTGTTTTTTTTTGTTTCTCTTTTTTAAAGTTTTTTCTGTGGAGGAGTCTAATAAAGTGTTGTTGAAAAAAAGAAAATATGCCCAGTGGATTTCCCACTCGTAATTGTTTGTTCCCACTCTATTGAGACTGTCGGCATCCATGTTGCATTCTTGGGAAACATGCACTGCTCTGGGCACCATCACCCAGTATATGCCTACTCCCAAATCTCAACCACCAACATGCACAGGGGAGGGGAGATGCCCTTTCACTTGTCTAAATAAAACATTGAAGGTCATGCTGTCTGTCCAGATTAGTACTTTTTGGCACCTTAATGGACTGATTGCACTGTTTTACATTGTTAACAGCAGAATGGTGCAATCTGCCTACTAAGTGGCCAAAAAGTAGGACTGTATGCGACATACATAAGAGACCTTGTCCTTTGTTTACAGCCCAGGTAATTGGAACTTAAAATGTGTGTTGTAACACTGATGACATGCGGGATGGCACAGATCTCAAAAGTATTTTTATGGCCTTTGTATCAGGCTGTGCAAACTGCAGAATGATTTTAAACAAAATGACTTAGCCTGTAGAGGCTTAGAGCACACCTAATAGGCACATGATGACCAGTACCTGAGCTTGTTTTTTTGTTGAGTCAATTTCTAATGGGGTAACACAATTTCAAATCTATAAATGTAAAATGCATTGAACTGGAAAAGCAAATAGTACAGGCTTTGTCTATGCTTGTTTGGTGTGTTTTTGCTTACATTATGCCACAAAACATACATACAAAGATCTTTTTATACAGAAACTTATTTTGTTTGATTTCAGACAAGGAGGGCACAATGATCTTGCAGATCGCCTTGTTGAAGTACAGCATGAACTTACAGACAGATTAGCATTTTATTTATGTGGCAGGAAACCAGGTAAAAGCATTTTCTTTTATACCTTTATTTACACCAACATTTTAAAATGATTCTGGCTTCATGAACCTTAATTAACATCATTTATCATTTGTCCGATTGCTCACACTGATTTGAATATGTACAAGTGGGTGTTTGCAATGAAAATGTACCTTGCTTGTTTCTTCATTATGCAGTAACAGACATTGATAAATGGGTTTCTGGGGGGTGCGGGAGGGCGGAGTTCAGGGGTGCATATGCTGTGTTCATATGACCCTTGGTGAATGTGTCTTTTCTTAAACAATAAGAACGTGGTTTTCCAGGGTTCACTGGCACGTGAAGGCCTTAACACCGGGTTGTTACCAGGCCAGTGAAGCCCACATTATACATCATTATTGCTATTAGACCCCAAAGCAAACCCTCGAGATTCTAATAGCAAATGGAGGAAGAATGAAAACCCGACAGCGCTGCTTCATTCGCAGCAGCGACCGGGGAGAGTCAGAATTGCCATGGAAATGGAAGGCGGCACAGCCCCTCTTCCATTTCCATGGCTTAAACAGGGAAGCCAAGCGGACGGTGCGGCCCAGGCAGAGGGCTCCTTTTGAGGTAAGGAGAGTTGGGTGGGGGCTAGGAGGTGGAATTTTGAGTGGCTGGATTTGGGGGCTCAAGGCAGGTGAGAGGAGCCAGGAAAGAGACATGGACACAGGGGCTTCATGGTTTTGACCATAAACCTTTATTGGCAAAAGAAAAGGGGTTTGGGAAATGCCTCTGTCCCTGTTCTAAGAGGTGTTTTCCTACCTCAAACAAAACAAGTGGTCTGTCAAATGTCAGAATGAGCAAAGAAAAATGTCCTGTGTCCAAAGTACTATTCTGTACTCACGTTCTAAAGATCAACTCCAAGGTGAAAGGGAAAATGTCTTTGGCCTTAAGTAGTATACACATGTTCTAGAAGGAAACATACAAGTTCCAGAGCGTGGTTCCCTTCCCCTGGATTTCTCTTCACTCAGATTTATACTTTGATGAATTTAAGTCTCTCCTGATCAACACCACAACTGGTCACAAAACAACTTGACTGTTAGTCTGTATCTTGGTTTTCACTCCTTTTTGACAAGTTTAAACACAGCATTTTGCTAGTCCTGATGTACCCTTCTCAGGACTTCCTTAGGTGATGTCTTTTACACACTGTTCAACTTGACCTTCCCAGGTATGTTTCTTAAATTAATACACTTGCAGCTTGCATCTGCCTGGTATACTCTCCTGCCACAGCTTTTCTATTGTGACTGTAGTCTAGCTGGTATACTCTCCTGCCAGGGCTCTCTTATATGTGCACTGCACACACTTACAGACTTAACAGTTTCTTATATTTATTCTGTTCTGTCTTGACTCTGCATGGTATACTGTCCTGCCAGGGCTTTCCTTATAGGTATGCGACATGCACGTACAAACTTGACAGTCTCTTACATCTACTTCATTCTGCCTCTTTAAGTGATGTTCGTCTTTTCTTATATCCTACATTCGCCGTTAATTACGGTTGCCAATACGCTCCTTGGGTGGACTCACAGGCACTTGATGGTATGTGCAGCAAAACTGTGCCAGCTCTTTGGCATTGCGCTCCCTCTTGCCGCCTCTGTGTCATAGCTCCTGTGTCTCTTGTGGCTCCCGTTCTGCTGTTCGGCGTCACTCCCAGCTCAGGCAGTGTGGAGGATGCCTTTCGGTAACTGCAAACACTCTGAAGCCTTTCTCCTGCTTCGGGCATCCTCGCAGCATACCGTCCCCTGCAGTCCCCTCTCTCCAGTCTCTTCGGTGAGCCGATTGGCTCAACGGACCTCGCACCAGCGCTGCAGTCCCTCGGTCGACACAGAGAGGACTAGAGTTCTCCAGTCAGTTTCTCTGTCAGCTGGCTCGCCGGTTTACATCTTCTGGCATCAGGCATGTTCCTGCAACAACTAGAGCACACCTTGTGCTCTTGGCCGCTGTTAAGCAGAATTATATGCAGTACCCTTTCGGAACACTACACACAATTAAGACTACAAGTGACAGTACAATTTCACAAGCCTGTACTACACAGTAATAGTGGTAGCAGTAGAGGAGCAGCCAGACTTATCTCAAGAGTAAATGAGCAGTACAAATAGTTACACAAAGGACAGCAATTACTATGATTCAGGCAAACACTGACTCAAGGTTTCTAAGTAAAAGAATATATATTTATTTACTCAACAGTTGTATAAAATTTCACTATTCTCAGCAAGTTAAAAATCACAATTATAAATACACCACACCACGTTCCTTATATTCCAGACAAGTTAAGCTCACAACATGAAGTGGGAGCAAAATGGCACTCCAGCAATTTAAAAGGGAGGGAAAGACAAAGTTATTAGAATTCAGGCAAAATCAACAGGTAAGTACTCAGGGCAATTGAACAAGAGAGACTATAGTGAGATCAGCTAGAAAAGGCTTAGGGCCAAAGTCAGTGGGTCAAATGTCTTTTGCTCAAGATTACACAGTTCAGGGTAGTTCGCGGTAAAGTTCGTGGCACAGATTCCGGACGAGGTTGGTTGGTAGAAAAGTTTGTTCAAAGAGAAGAGAAGGACAAGCCCTTGGTTTGGAGAAATATTTCAAACACTTTCACCGTGGTTGAACGAAACAGACAACCGGATTTGCACAGTACCTTAAAACGGAGAGGGAGCTGTAGCTGAGGCGGACGTTCCTGGTGGTTCCTGCAGGCTCACGGTTCCTGAAGTAACTGTCGGACTGACCCGAAGTAGGAAGACTGGAGGGTCCTGCGCCACCCAGGGAAGAAACCAGCAGCAGAGCAAAACAACGAATAAAAGGTGCACTCGTTAAAACCCAAGCAGGGTCCGACCTTCCTGGCTATCCGGCCCACTGTAGCTCTGTAGAGCGAATTCAACCAGAGGAGGGGTCCTGGCTTGTGGTTTGGGCACACTGGTTGGTCCCACCAGCTTAACGGAAGAAGTTTCCTGGAGGATCTTCTCTATCTTCGGATTCTGGCGATTCGGACCTGCAGCAGGGCTTCACCGTGCGGTTCAGTCATGGTAGGGATCCTCTTCTTCCAGTTCCTCATTGGTTCTTTCGGTCTGCCCAGAGACCGGCTTTTTATGCAGTTTTCCCCCATTCATACAGCCTGGCTGTCAATCAGATAGAAGGGTGGCTGGCCTGGCAATGCCAGTCCCCTTAGCCAATCGGACAAGAGTGCGACTTGGGTTACCAAGGGAACCCACGGCAGGGGTCCTAAGATCCCTCCCTCACATCCTGCCTACTTAGACTATCAGGCGCCTTAAGGAGGACTTCTGTGCAGAAGCCCGCGAAAAGACAGCGAACAAAGGAGTCATCCCCGGTTTGGCACGCAGAGAAAAACACGACAAAGACTTTAACAAAAAGAAATGGCGAATAAACCCAGCCGGAACCAAAATAAAATGTATTTGGTCAAGCGGGTTTATGTTTGAGGCTAATATAATAGCCTGAAACACTACCACGTTTATATAGTATAATCGCGGTTGAAAAGTTCGGGTAGATACCACTGCCACCAGCCAAGTCTTAATGTTATGGGAGCGAAACAAGGCTCCAAGAGGCACAGACACAAAGGGATTAGAGTTAACCCTTTCCAATACTCCATGTAAGATTGGCTGTACTGGGTCTGTGGTTTAAAGTGACTACATAAAGTTAATGGCAACTTGACCTGTTTTGGGGGACAGTAGTCAGCCCCAAAAAAATGGAATCAGTGGGAAGTCTCGAAGACAACCCTGTGTCACTGCACTGAAGGTGCTGTGTAACGCACACAAAAAAAGTGGTGCACATGGAGTAGGTGAGGCTCCAGTGCCCAAGATCACACAAAAAGTGAAAACACACACAGCAAAACGCATGTAAGAGTGGGAAAAAAGGCTCACACTCTTACCAGGTGAAAAAAATAAACCCTAGAAATCCAGCAAAGCTGCTGAGAGACTCAGTAGGTAAGGGAAATTTATGAGAATTCTCCCTAACAGCCGCCATTGATCTTCATTACTTGGCTCATCATCTTCGTCACAGTATTTTCGTACTTGGGGAAATGGAAGTCGGTTCTTGGTAAGTCTGGGACAGTGTTCTCTGTGATCTTGAAAGGCAAGTCAATTCTTGATGACTTGTATACAGATCCTGTGAAAGTGTGTTAAGTACCCTTCCTTGATGGGTCAGTGGAGGTAAGACAATATGGCATGGAGAATATGTCTCGTCCAATGATGTCATGGCACCTCCCCAAGGCTGCCTCCCTCCCTCATATAGACTCCACCAGGGTCAGGATCAGGTAGCGACAGCCGTTCCCTAGCCACATGGGGAGGGGTCACCTCTGGGAAAGGAGTGATGACACCATCAGACAGGGGAGGAGGCAAAACAGCAGTGGATGGTGGGTATTGTTAGGCAGAAACCTGTGCAGTTCCCTTAGGGACCACTGCAAAAAGTTTAGGACTACAGGAGTTAGCAGTAAACCCAATTGGTAGCAGTCTGCACCACCCAGATTTACCTGGTAGCTGTGGCTGAGCAGTCAGACTTCTTTCAAGAAGAGTTAAGCAGTATACAGAGCATACACAATAGGGGAGGTACACACAGTAGAACAAGCAAACACTGACCAGAGCTTTGGTGTAAAAGATATATAATTATTTATTTAGAACACATCTAAGAAAACACACTGGCACTAATCTCAAGCAAGTTCGAAAACACAGTTACTAAAGTATATATACTCCCTAAAAAGAATATTAGACAACTCCTAAGTAAAGCCCCACTTATTTTCAGACACGGTTGAAAAGTGCACAAAAGTCTCAAAGGTTCATAAAGAAGTTGGACCAAAAGAAAGGGACCAGTTAGATGGTCAAGAGGCCAGCCCAGTTTAGAAGGTTAAGGATTTACTGTCACCTTGTAGCAATCTATAGAAAGGGAGGCCAGGCGGACACAGTACCTTGAAATGGTGAGAACACTCCAGCGGGGGAAGTTGTTCCTGGCAGCGGTTGCGAGTTGGTTCTTCGTCCGGCAGAAGAGAAGATCTCGTCGGGGAGGAAAGCAGGGGGTCGTTGCACTGCCAGGGAAGAAACCAGCCGCAGAGTTTCTCGATTCAAAGGAGTGGTCCTTTTATTCGCGGTTCAGTGGTCAGTGGCTATCCGGTTGCCGGGGTGCTTGGCATGGGCAATTTGACCACTAGACGTCCTGGTAGGCGAAAAGGAAAGTGAACTGGTTGTCCCCACCAGCTCAAGGGGAAGAGACTCTCCGGCAAGAAGATCTCCTCTGTCGTCGGGAAGTGGTGAGACGGTTCAGCAGGGCTCCACCGGTGGTGTCGTCGTTGCAGGTCGGCTCAGCTTCTCCCTCTTCGGATTCTCGGGTCCTGTGGTGACTTCTGAAGTTCCAGTCCCAAAAGCCCTGCTTTTATGCAAGAAACCCCCATTCATTCAGCCTAGCTGTCAATCAAACATGCTAAGTGGTGAGCCGGCCAGCTCACCACTTGGGCCAATCACACAGGATTGCGACTTGAGTTGCCAAGGCAACTCAGTCCAGGGTGCCTAAACCCCCTCCCACACCCCCTGTGGTACCCAGACAGAGTGGCAACACTTTTGGAGGCTTCTGTGGAGAAGCCCGCCAAAAAGTGGAACAAAGGGCTCGACTTGGGTTGGAGTCACAGAAGAGAACACAAACGCCATTTTAGAATCGAGTTCTGGCAAAAAATACCAACCGGCAAATTAATATTAAATAAATAAACCGGCGGTATGTTCGAGGCTATGAGAATTAAATAATTAAAGTTGGTAGCCTCGAACAATGGGAAAATC
Organism: Ambystoma mexicanum; assembly: GCF_040938575.1. Classification (NCBI taxonomy): domain Eukaryota; kingdom Metazoa; phylum Chordata; class Amphibia; order Caudata; family Ambystomatidae; genus Ambystoma; species Ambystoma mexicanum. The sequence goes on from NC_090932.1 coordinate 1,380,651,355, forward strand.
CCATAGAGATATATTCGCGGTCGAATATAAAAAGTAGTATCCACTGCCACCAGCCAAAACTCGATCAGGGGGGACGGAGACGTGCCCCCTCGAATAACAGACCCCCTGGCAATCGAATTGCCCCGACCAGTACGTCCACAATAAGATGGTTTGTACTGGTTTCTGTTCATAATTTGGGACTAGTAAAGCCAATGGTGACTTTACATGCCCTGGGAGACAGTAGTCAGTCCCAGGGTATGGAGTCTATGGTGGGGTGTCACTATGACACCCCTGTGTCACGGCACTGAGGGTGCTGTGTAACACACATAGTAAAAACACATGAGACCCAATGGAGTAAAAGACCCCATAGCCCATAAAACACATTAACAGTCAAAGGAACCTCTCAAATCATGTCCAAGAGTGTGAGGAAAAGAGACTCACTCTTGGCAGGAGACAAAAACAAACTCCAGAAATCCAGCAAAGCTGCTGGGGGACTCACTAGGTTAGGAAATTCAGCCTAAACAGAGAATTCTCCCTAACAGGTATACAGACCACTCAGATTACTCCAAGCCCGGGCTAGCAACGTTGGATTCAGCCCCGGTTTGGAGCAACCTGATTGGTATCCGCACCCGCAAAACGGTGCTAATAATACATACATTATGTAATAACACTTGGCTAATAGAGTGTTGAGAAGCAGGAGGAATCTGGTGTAAAGAGCTTTAAAGATAAGGTTATTCTTATATTCAAATGGTCTGCTGTAAGCATGGTGTCCACTTGTTTTTGTACGATGAGTATCTGGAATAAGTTGTGAATGTATTTTTCCAACTTTTCCTTGGGACACACTCTTGTATTCAACACACACCTACAATGCACATATATTGCTTGGTAGGGCAACTTGGGATAGGAATTGCTACAATTTAAAGTGTACTTCTAACTGTTGTATCCATTCATCCCAGTTGTTTCGGTGCCAGTGAGTATGTAGAAGATATTTTCTGTGTCTTACCTTATTTTGGCTCATATGCTACTTTTTCATAGCAGATTTCATCAATGCACACTCTAATCATTAGAGAATACTTTATACTCTGTTTTACTGATACATGCATTCTGCTTTCCTCTGGCCTTCATATCAACATTGGACATTTGTTCCTTCCTACACCAGCATTTAACTTGCATCAGAATATTTGATTGTAGAAACATAAATGGAATTTAATTTCAATACTATGTACCCCTTAACTGTGGCCTCAAGACTAGTACATACCTCTATAGAGTGTGACGTGAACTGATAAATCATACAATCACACAGAAATCAGTTTAACTGGTTGTATTGGTGCAATCAAAATGGAATATGCTCCTATGAGAGCTAGAGGTTTATCTACAAATGACATTTTTGTTTATATAAATGACTAATCAGAAAGGTGTCAGGATGGGTCCTAATATATTTGGGTATTTGCTAGGTTTAGTGACCTTTCTCTGTAGCCAATGTATTCTTTTTATCTAAAGCCCAATTTACCCTAGCAGTTTCTTAATCCTTCTAATTGAATTAGAACAGAGATAGGGCAAAAAGTCAATGGGTAGTAGGTGTTGGTCTATAACCAAAAAGGATGTTCCTAACCTGGATCTAGCAAACAAAAGGTGGCCTCAGGGTCCTTACTATAAGCTGCCATTGAGTTTCTAATCTAGGGACACTAGTCCTCCCACAGGTTCTCTAATATACTACAGTCTCAGAGAGAGATATAGCACAGAGCAAATAAATCACAATGCTATAGCTCCCAGTAGCTCCTTTCTTCTGAAATTATTCACAACAATATAGCACACAGCTGCTCCTTTGCGCAAATTGGTCTCAGTTAAATAGCGCCCTTCCGCTATTTGTAATCCAACTAAGAGGATAGCGCATGGATCTCATCTTCCTGCTTTCATGGATATGATGTTAACATTTTATATCATGGATATAGCGGGCTCCCAATTCCACTTGACCCCTAGGATAGTAAAGTACTTTTTAGGAAAATAGAGTACCATTTTCATAGTACTTGACCCTTTCATCAAGTCTCAAGTCTGTAATCTTGTATGCATTGTTGCACTGTCTGCAACTTCCCTCTAGACGGCAGCAGAACAGCTTAACCCCATTCACCTTGAATTTAATCGGTTGCAGTCTATTGTTAAAACCTGCTGGCGAAGGCTGTCAGGGCAACGGGGGAATATGTATCAGCTCTAAGGTGTAGGTGTACTGACCAACAAGTCTTGCCTGGAGTCACCCTGCTTCTGCATTCTCTAGGAAGAGTTTGCAGAGGAGCGCTTAACTGAGACCTGTATTGAGTTTCACGGAAAACGGATTTGTGTGAGGTTAGTTTGACAAATCTTTAATAGCAGTACTGCAGACCCAAAACTGACATGTGGCATACGATCCCCCATGCAATCCAAGAGTGTGGTAGCTGATCCTTTCATCAACCGTTTTTTAAATAGTTTTTCATTACATTGATTTTAATGGAACAAGTGGAAGTTTTCATGTCCTCATTAAAGAGGATTTTAGCCTCCCCCAATTAACACAAAAGCTGACGTTGTAGAGCCAGGCAAAATCTGAGATGCAAGGTCATTTTTCTGCATTCAGGGGAAAATCAACCGATTTGTACCTGTAATAGAATTAAGGCTTTATTGCTTTTAATAGCACTTGTTTGCAGTACATATATCAGTGTAGTTGACTATATATATATATATATATATATATATATATATATATATATATATATATATATATATATATATACTTTTTAGCAGTGTCTACATACTAGAAAATAATTTGTGACGCTAGCAAGATACACGCGTGTGAGTAAATATGTTGTTAGTTGCCAGATTTATTTTCTCTTTTCTGCCTGCAGATATGCATTTCAAAATGAATTCCTTTCCTCAGCACTGTTGGGCTTTACAAGAACTACTGAATCATAGTATTTCTTGAATCTATATGCTTGTTGCACTTGCATTTAAATTGATGCACAAAAACATTTTCCGTTTACCTTCTTTAAGCAGTCATTTGTGTATGTTTGCAGTTTTCCTTTACAGATCCACTCTTTGAGGCTATGTAACTCTAGCTTCACATCTCTAAATGCTTTGAATGATAACACTCCAAGTAACCATGCTCATTCTCAAACATCCCTTTCGGCTGTTTACATCAACCTCTCATGAGTCATCTTAACATTAGCAGGTTTCACATCTGATTAGTAAATATAGGTAATACATTCCCGAAAGGGTAGCAAAAATCAACAGGATCACATGTATTATAAAATTGGTAACCCTGGACCAAAGGGACCATCCTGTGTTTAGTATTTTCTCTGTGTAATCTAGTCATAGGTCATCTAATGTGAATAATATTCAGTGAGGATGTCTGCAAAATTTGGGATAAATGTACAGCATGCTGACCCGATCAGGGCACAGCCCCCTCATTTTGAGGCCAGAATAGTGCCTTACCCTTCTAAAGCCATTTAATTGTGAACTACCTTTAGTATGTAAAACCATTTCCCCATGAGTAATAAATGAGAGGGAGTCTTTCTCTAACAGTGGGGACAATTTAAGAGCCCTGTCTTGAATGATCCTCACTCGAGACAGGATTCTTAATCCCCCACTCCTGGAATTAAGTACCCCATGCCGTCAGCAAAAGTCTCACAGGCAGATTCTTTTGTTCTCTTGGGCGAGATGGCAATTTAGTAAAGTGTCTAGAGGCAGGTAAAACATACCTCATATAATGTCTTCTATCCAAATTCATAGGCATCCATCTACAGGTTGAGACTGCACATATGAAATAGGTTCAGTTGTAAGTGGCATAACCAGGTTCAGAGAAGGGGAATCCTTTATCAAAAGAAAGATACATTGTTTATAGGAATATTTTTAATTAATGGCTAGAGGGCCTTTGCATGTGCTAATTTCTATACAGAAATTACCATGATTAGTGTAGCAGAGAAGGACTCTGGCAGGAGAAGATCATAGAATTTCAGCAGGTTACTTATGGAGCTCTGACCAGGAGTGGGGACATTTGGAAAACCTGAAAACTCCAATTGTGTGTTTTGACCAGAGCAAGGATATGACCCAGTTGATCTAGAAAATAATTGCAAGTCACTGCATATGCCACTCCAGTTAAAAGAAACTGGTGTCATAGGGAAACTTGAATCTGTATTATGCGGGAGGTGGGCACAGATCCAGCTATCTGAAATATTTGTGATGCAAGTAGCAAGAATCCAGATCCCATTATGGGTGGCAAGAAGTATAAACCCCTTAACTGCTGAGGGTTTTCGCTCCCAGTTCAGAGCCCTTTTTTGGGACATTTCGGTATGTCACATTCAATCCCTTATAACTTTCTATTTTAAAGTGATATCCCGGCACAATTTGCACCCTTTTCCTCCCACTTGTAGGTGGTTGTAAGGTCACCAAGGATGTCTAGTTTGCTGTAGATGAGGTGTAAGAAAATAACAAAAAAGTGTCAGAATGTTGTGTTTTTTCAGAAAATGCCAATAAAATGAGGTACAAAGAAGGCTGTGGTGTTTTCCTTGTAAGAGCTAGGAAAACTGGTTTGCCATTCTGAATTCACCATTTTCCAAGCTTCCAGGAACAGGTTGAGTGGATTTTTTGTAAGGTTACCATCAGTTTTTTCCCTTTTTTTTTCTCCAAACGAAATTCTTGGACGGAATGGAAGAGGAGGGTAGGCAAGCTGAATGGGAAGACAGAAAGGCACACATTTCTGTAAAGTAGACAAAATTCCAAGTTCAGGCAGGGGTCATTTGCGCAGGTCAGGCAACAACTATGTAGCTAAAATTCCAATCGTTTGGGAAAGAATTGGTAAAATAACAGAAAAAAGGTATGTGTCGCATGTTTGGACTTGTAAGATAATGGCTTCTGTGAATATTGAGAAAAGCAATGCACCGCTACATTCCACCTGACTCCTAGTCCGGAAATCACACATTCTAATACAACAAGCCAAAAACCGAGCCATGGTACACTGGATTTTTATGCTGACAGCCTAAACAGACATACTTAACATTTGAAAATAAGGAAAACAAATCTGGTGAAGAATAGCAAGCATACATCTTTTGAAAGAGCACTGGTAGACCTTTTGAAGGATGGGTGATTTGTGCAGGTTACAAGAGCATACAGTGCCTAAAGCAGCGACTAAATGTAGGTTAGGTTTGGGAAATGAAAGGGTTGTGTAACAAAAAGTTCAGCAGGAAATGTATGAAAACGTTATCAAAACCAAGAGAAAACAATAAATGTCCTACCTTCCCACATTTACACAGGTGTCCCGATACTAATGGCACCTCACATGTCTCGGTGCACTGACATGGGTGAAAAGGGAAAAGGCTAAACCACTGGTACATCAAACACCCTTGGAAATACTGGATTTGGCAGTCTGGACAACGCACAGATTTGGGCCTGAGGTGTCGCAGCCACCAACGAAAACCGGGAACCCCATGCATTTCTGAAAAGAAGACACCAGTGCGAATCCAAAGAAACCTGACTTTTGCAAATCAACCTAGAAGCTATAACCCACAAGGCCCGGCAAAGTCCAAAATGTATGGGGAAAAAACTAAATGTTCAGACATTTGCACCAGTAAACTACCAAATCACGCCGCCAGCAAGAATGTTCCACCTTCCCACGTCCACAAAGGTGTCATGACAAAAATGGTACCTCACATGTGTCGGTGTGCTTAACTAGGCGGAAAAGAAAAAGGGTTGACAGTCCCCAGGCCCAGTGGTAGTCCCAGGGAGCCCCGGCAGGGTCACCATCCCTGTTACTCATTGAACGGGTGAATGACCAAGACTGGAGGCCACTTCTGTAGTTCTTTGGGTGTTGCTTGAAGAACTCGGGTTGGAGCCTCCACCCGAGCCTCCTCTGAGGGATAAGACTCTTTTCTATGATATGCCCCTTTACTGTATTGTGCACCAGACAAAGAGACCGATCATCTAAAAGAGCAGGGAGAACGCACTGCTACAGACCCAGCTGCAAGAAAGGACAACCAATCAAAAACTGGTAATAGTAAGGTCAACCACTAACACCAATATCCCCAATATTAGGAATAAGTACCTGGGTGAAACTTCCCCTCCTACTATATGGACACAAGCACAGGGGCCTTCCTACAATTGCAAAAAGGAATTAATGAACAATGATCATAGAATTTCAGCAGGTTACTTATGGAGCTCTGACCAGGAGTGGGGACATTTGGAAAACCTGAAAACTCCAATTGTGTGTTTTGACCAGAGCAAGGATATGACCCAGTTGATCTAGAAAATAATTGCAAGTCACTGCATATGCCACTCCAGTTAAAAGAAACTGGTGTCATAGGGAAACTTGAATCTGTATTATGCGGGAGGTGGGCACAGATCCAGCTATCTGAAATATTTGTGATGCAAGTAGCAAGAATCCAGATCCCATTATGGGTGGCAAGAAGTATAAACCCCTTAACTGCTGAGGGTTTTCGCTCCCAGTTCAGAGCCCTTTTTTGGGACATTTCGGTATGTCACATTCAATCCCTTATAACTTTCTATTTTAAAGTGATATCCCGGCACAATTTGCACCCTTTTCCTCCCACTTGTAGGTGGTTGTAAGGTCACCAAGGATGTCTAGTTTGCTGTAGATGAGGTGTAAGAAAATAACAAAAAAGTGTCAGAATGTTGTGTGAATCAAAAACTGGTAATAGTAAGGTCAACCACTAACACCAATATCCCCAATATTAGGAATAAGTACCTGGGTGAAACTTCCCCTCCTACTATATGGACACAAGCACAGGGGCCTTCCTACAATTGCAAAAAGGAATTAATGAACAAGTCTATGATCACCACAGAAGTATAGTAGAAAAAGTAATTGTCTTATCGATACTGAGATAACCGTGTCTTTATAAACAACGATAGGAGACAACAACAAAAAGGGAGGTTAGTGAGGGTTCTATACCCGGGCGGCACGAGGAGCGCACTAGGTCCCGGTAGGTGCACGGTCTGCAAAGCGTCTTTTTGTGTACTTAAGAGGATGATAGTTCAGTAATCCAAGAAAGAAAGGCGTGTCCAGGACGGAAGGCAAGATGATGTTTGCAGAAGAGTCCAACTGATGAAGCAGGAAGAACACAATTCTTACAGGCTGATATGGAAGGAAGGTCTGTAATCTAAGGTCTGCAGGAAATCTGCAAGGTGTGAAGAGGCACTGGTTGGCACGGAAGCAAGGTAGGAAGACTCACCGTGCTAATGGTTCACATGGAGGTAGGTGCTTACGTTGCCAATAGGAACAAGATCCCGTATGGAAATAAGGCTTAGTATGCAGGCGGGCAGTGCTCACGTTGACGTGCTGTGTTTGCAATCCATTAGCAGGCAACAAGCAAAAACAAAGTTCAATGCGAAGCAAAAGGCAGTCCGTTGACAGGCAGGGTTCTGGTACACGGGCTGGCGGTAACAATATCAGAGACAAGCAAAAGGAGTCTGTTAGCAAGCTGTGGGTTCGGCACATGGGATAAAGGTAAACCAATGTAGGGAGTCAGAATAGCAGTCCGATAGAACGGGAACAGGGTCTGGCACACAAGGAATCAAAAACAGCAAGAACAGGCAACGAAGACGGAACTTCGTAACGCCGGTTGCAACTTGAATAGAAGCAGCGTTCCGAGAGCCGCATAGTTTACATCAGGAAAAAGGCGGGATGCAGGTTGAGAGCGAGGCTTGTGTGCCATTGGTGAGGCGAATCACATGACCTGAGCTTTCTGGGAAATGTAGTCTGTTTTGTTCCTGACTGTAGCTGCAGTTGTTCTTCTCCACGGCAGCTTCCACCGATGAAGAAACAGAACCACAAAACGCTGCACTCCCTGGCGGAGAGCAATAACCCTGCTGGAACATGTCTGTGTGCCATGATGTGCAGGAATGGCCGTAGGTGCTGGGAGTAGGCGGGCGCTGAGGCGTAACAATCCCTCCCTAAAGATAAAACCTTTAACGCAGCCAGGCCAGAGCTACAGGATAGTCTGGGTAGGTCTCTGGCATTGGGCGCCTGTCTCCTATGTGGGTTGTGAGAAACCTGAATGTGTCTCACCGGCTAGTCCCGGGGGATCTGCCCTGCAGGTGGCCAGGACATGGCCATCACTTTTGGATCCAGTTCCTGGGGGTGCACCAGTGCGGGAGCATCACCTGAGTGAACGGTCTTCAGGGAGTGGGAGTGGGACACCGGACTAATAGGTAGGAACTCGGAGCCCCCCCGGCCCCTTCTGCACAACACAAACACTTTCTCACAGACAGAACGTTATGAGAGAAAACGGACTAACACCTGAGCCGTATACCTCACATGTTCCAGTACAGTGGTCAGGCAGAGTTAGGCAATTACTGACCATCACACACTCCTGACTTCCATTACACTTCCCCACACGGATAAAAGGCGGAGCACAACAGTACACTATGAGCAAGGAAAAGCACACGAGGAAGCAGCAGTTCCAAGATGGCAGTTTAACACAAGGAGAAAGATGGCAAAACAGAAGGGGATCACAAGGAGGGATGTGCCTTTGGCCTTTTCGACGAGGAACTGTTACTTTCATGAACCCTCGAGAGTAGAAGGCGTAAGACGAGGAAACCAGGCCGCTGAAGAATCCTGCATTGTGTGTCGGAAGTAACCGGGGCTCTCCCGCTTTGATAGTCAAGGATAGGAGAATTGCTTGCCACTGTGGTTCTGCCCTTGGCTCCTACAACAAAGCAGCCCCAGTGAGATCAACACAGCCAGTGAGTTGGGGAGAGTGATACCAAACTGGTCTGTGTTGAAGCCAAGGTTGCAATCAACATTGTATGATAAATGCTGAAGCGAATAGTGTATGAAACGCATGTGATAACCAACGCGAGTAAAAAGTGAACAACAGATGAGTGATGGAACTTTGAAACCGAGATACGATGCTCTTGATACAGTGGTCCGGCACCGCGTGGGCGCTCATTCGAAAGTCTCAGTGTGTCCAACTGAGAGTTAAGAAAAGTGAAAGATTGGCAAAATAACTATACATCTAAGTGGTCCTGCGATGGGTCAAGCAAAATCCAGTGCGCAATCAAAAGTCTTCGATGATGATACCGCCAAGCAAGGTGATGACAAAACAGATAGTCGGTCCGACCTTGCGGAGGGATACCGATTGAACATAGTGAACATCTGAGCCCGGCTGAGGGGGATCCGGGGTGAATCGTGAATTACCCGAGAAATTGGATACGCGAAAATCTGACAAGCATTGTATAAAAGGGGATCTGAGCCCGGCTGAGGGGGATCCCGAGGTGGATAGTGAATCACCAGAGAAATTGAGTATGTGTGAAGACCTAAGAGGAAAGGAACCTATTGTTTGTCACATCAGGCCCTCTGAAAAAAGAGACTTTGAAAGGCAAAGCGACTTGGGCACAGAAGGCACTGATGCTAATGTTTGAACTGTACCCTCGTGCTAGAAAAGCCAAAGACGGTGCTAAGCTCGAGTGTTCCGCCTTGTCACGTGCTGAAAACGTGGGGCAGGGAGGCTAACGGCTTGAACATCCTGACATATCATTTCTTGAACACTTCTTTCTTTTATGTAACATTGTTTCACACACTATTGGTATTTAGAGGTAAGGATTGGCAATAGGTTTATTAGTATAGGCCCTTTTATTTTGACAAGACACCACTAGGACTGCGGTATTATTATTTGATGGTCCTTTCTTGCTCCCATCTGTAGATTTAGGATTAGACCCTTGAACTGTGGTCACTTGTGTCTGTCTCACAGTTGATACCATGCCTTCCTTACAGAAGCTGTGGGGTGCGTTTACAGGCCCTAATACAAATCCCTGTCACCTGAAAAACTACATTAAAAATTGCCACGAAAAATGCCTGTGCTCTGCTTCCCTAGCACATGTGTGGCAAGCAGTTGAACACTAACTACATTTAAGACGGCCCTGCGTTTGTTTTCTATCATATGAAATACCACAAAGTTATGCGCTGCATTGAAAAACAGTGTGCTTTATTCCATCCGAATGCCAAAAAGTTAGGCAATACATCCGAAAACAGCCTTGTCTTACTGTTCATTCACATAAGGGGCAAACATTTCACATTGCAACCTGACACAACTTTTGTTTTCCCTTTCATGTGAACGGCAGCACTCAAACACTGCAAATAAATGAAAAACGGCTTGGCTTTTTCTCCTGTGTCAAATCAAAGAACCCTGTGCCGAGGGTCTCTCCCCCCGTGTCTATGGATCAACTATCAATGTAAACCCATTCAAGAAGGACAAATTAAAAGAATCCCATGGCTTACAGAACCATATTTAAAACATTAGATGAAATACGGCTTGCATCACGTGTGAAAGAGGAAAAACAAAAATTACTTTGAAAAGCCACTGTGTCAGTGTAGCGTTGCTTGCACAGAATCGTCAGTGAATATGTTGCGGGTGGAGGGCTGACAATGCCATGTATATTATGTTGTTCCCCCACAAGACTTCAATCAACTTTGCAGAGGCTCAGGAATGCCAGTAAAACCAGTTTGGCTCAGGCAGGGCACTCTAAATTGAATGCCTGGCCTCCCCCTGGAAGTCGCACTTATAAGTGAACTATTCCGCAATGACATATGAGGTGGCTGAGGGCGTGATAATTACCTGCTCTGCTAGACTAAAAGGCATTACTAGCAGGGGGGGGGCAAAGAAAGCCAGTGGGGCTAGTGCTTAACCAAGAAGTGCGAGTTCCTCCAGCACCCACTCTGAAGGACAAACTGACAAACTTCAAAGGGGCAATGGAGCCATTTGGCTATGGGGGTTGAAGCACCACCCTCCCATATGTGACAGATCCTACAAATTGACATTAAAGGAGTTATTCATTTTAGGCATTTTTCCCCAGCACTCAGAACAGGAAATTATTTCATTGTATAATATTTTTTCATGTGATTTTTAGAGACTGAGTGCATGTTTCTAGGACTTTGTGAACTGAAATGGCCAGTCAAGACCCGGTTCTGGCTGTTTTTAAAATGGAGATGTACATTATAAATATGCTTAATTATTTGCAGAGTGAGAACTATTATACATTTTATGAAAATGACCAAAAGGTACCAAGGGGGGGGGGCCATACTACCTCGCATACAGTCGGTGATCAGCTTTTCTAATTCCCATGACCCCTTGAAACCACCTATCTATTTCTTATGGCGGTGTCTAGTATAAATTTGAAGTTATGATGCATGACTGTTTGGCTAAAAAGTGGACCTGGGAAACAAAGAACTGTCATAAATGACCAAACAGACAAATGATGCTCTCTCTCCTGAACCAATAAGGCCGGGTGGCGGAGAGAGGAATGATAGACTGTCCAATCCTGGAGGTAGGGGTCATTTTAGAGTACTCCCCTAGATTGTAAAATGAGTGATGTCATTTGGGCTATATAAGAGGATTACTAGACACAGGATCAGACACACACACAAGAATCCAGGGAGTCAGGAGAAAGAGGACAGTGGCAGCTGATCCCATCCAAGATAGTGCAGAGGATCAGACCCTTGCCTAGCTGATCCCATCCAAGAGAGTGCAGAGACCAGACCCTTGCCTAGCTCTCCAGAGAGTCATGAGATCCAGCCTGGCTGTCCAGAATCCCATCCAGGAGAGTGCTGAGACCAGGCCCCTTGCCTAGCTGTCCAGAGGGTCCTAAAACTCTGTTGACTTTCCAGAATCCTAAATCAAGGCTTACTTTGTAAGTAGCAAATAACCCCAGTCCCAAATTGCATACCCCTCTCTTGTGTGGCATAAATCCCATGGAAAATCCCATAGGAAATCCCATTGAAAGTCCAAATTGCCAGTATAATTCATTCACCTTTCCATAGAAGAATCTGTATTCGCCTGTGTATGTTAGCGCGTTCCTTTGATAAACCTTTGTTGTCTGTATAAATCCTTAGCATTATTTGGAAGTAACTCCATTAATTCCCCATTGAAATTCACGTTCAATATTGTTGCCATTCGAAATCAACAATTTTGTCGAGTGTTTTTTCTAACTATAGTCATTAAAATATATATAGCCTCAACAGAATTAGTGCTTGTCACTGAAAACCAGTTTATCTCTGTATTGTGTGCCTTCCTAAGAATTCCTAATTTACATTTGTCCCATGGAAAAACCCAAACCGTAGTCCCGTTGAGAGCAATCCCTTTCTGTTAGAATCCTATCTGTTCTGTGCCTCTGTCCTTAAAAAAACGATTTTCGATTTTGACAGCTAAGCCCTTTGTTAGCTACCTGTCATCACAAATGCTTTGTAAAGCAAATTTCTGTTTTTTTTTTCTTTTGCATTTGCTTTCTTCCCCAGCTCGATTTTCCTAGCTTGTTTCCATGTTGCCCTGGTGTGCTGAGTAGTAGTCTGTAAGCTTCCTTACCGCCTCAAGTGTAGCAACGCAAATTTCCTTTCTAGCTAGTTGTGTGCTGTTGTGCGAGTAATAAGCAAATCTGATTCTACCAATTTGCTCTAAAATCGGTTTTTCATTTTCTTTTCTGACTTCCCATCTTTGGATGGTGGGCTGTATTCCAAATCCGATGTTTCTTTCTTTATCCTTACTCTTTGCCACTGCCCTCCATCCAAAGGGAATTAAGTTAGCTGATGTTTGGGAGTGAGTGTTGCAGCAGCGTGCTTAACTTAGGGTGCTATCATATGCTTTAAAACCGTTTTTTCTGTTTTGTCATTAAAGATCCTTGTGATTTGTGTTGGGATTTTGAACCAATTGTTCTGTAGGCAGCATTGCATTTGTGTTGCCACCACTTGATGGCTGTTGTAAAATTGTATTTTGAATATTTTTCCTTTTTCCATTAAATAATAAATTAATAAATATCTTATTGATACACACCGGCCTGGTTCCTAGTCCGTTGTGACATGGGGTATTTGTAAAGGTGGGTGCGAGATGGGGTGGAGGCCTACTCAAAACGAATCTATTATAGATAAAAAGCGTTTTTATTGTGCGCCACGTTCATTGTCAGGGGAAGAAGTCCCTGGCTGGATTATGCTGTGTTATAAAACTGTGACAGGTTGACCATGCCCAAGTCTAGCAACAGTCTCAGGGAGCCCCGGCAGGGTCCCCATCCCTCCCTGGAGGGAAAACCTGTAACGCAGCCAGGCCAGAACGCCAAGATGGTCGGTGGTGATGTACCTGCCTTTGGGCACCTGTCTCCCATGTGGGCCGCCCGTCCCCAAGTCCAGCAGCAGTCCCAGGGAGCCCCAGCCGGTTCCCCACCCCTCTCTGGAGGGAAAAGCTGCAACACAAGCAGGCTAGATCTCCAGGATGGTCGGTGGTGATGTCCCCGGCTTTGGGCACTCGTCGCCAATGTGGTTTGACTGTACACAAGTACTGGGGCAGTCCCAGGGAGCCCCAGCAGGTTCTGCATCTCTCCCTGGAGGGAAAAGCTGTAACGCATCTCAACCACAGCTCTAGGATGGCTGGGGGTGAGGTCCCCAGCCTTGGGCACCTGTCTCCCATGTGGGTTGACCATCCCCAAGTCCAGTGGCAGTCCTAGGGTCACCATCCATCCCTGGAGGGAAAAGCTGTAATGCAGCGTGGTCCGAGCTCCAGGACGGTCGGGCGGGGTTGCCGCGGCCTTGGGCTCTTTTCTCCAAGTACAGCGGCGGTCCCATGGAGCTCTGGCAGAGTCCCCATCCCTCCCCTGATGGAAAAGCTGTAGCGCTGCCCAGCCACAGCCCTAGGATGGCTGGGGGTGATGTGATGTGCCTGGCCTCGGCGTCTGCCTCACACATGGGTCAACCGCCCTTCAGCTCAGTGCTGGTCCTAGAAAAACCCTGGCAGGGTCCATATCCCTCCCCAGGAGCAAAAGCTGTAACGCACCCTAGCCAGAGCTCTAGGACGAACCGGAGGGCTGCCCCCAGACTTTGGCATCTGTTTGCACGTGGATCGACCGCCCCCCATCGCAGCGGCTGCCATGGGACATCCCGGCAGGGTTCTCATCCCTCCCTGGAGGGACAAGCTGTAACGTGGCATGGCCAGAGTTCCAGGACTGGCGGGGATGCTGCCGCTGGGCTTGGGCACCTGTCTCCCATGTGGGTCGACTGTCCCAAAGCCCAGCGGTGGTCCCAGGGAGCCCCGCCAGGGTCCCCACCCCTCCCCAGAGGGATAGGCTCTAACGTGGGCCTGCCAGAGTTCCAGGATGGCTGGGGTTACTGTGACGGGCAACGGGTGAAACAGACCCCAACATCTTTTCCGTGGTGGCTTAGTGCTCCTTACTGCTTCCTAGGGTTGGCAAAATGGGACCAGACCCTCAATTGTGCCGCCCCCCCAGAGAGGATCTGTCCCCCCATGGGGGGATTCCTGAGGGGGCGGGCCCTACAAAGGGCCAGCCCCCTGATGCCCCCAAGTGTTCCTCTGTCAAAATTGCCCTATAGTGTTTTTGCCTTTCTTGGGGGCAAATGGGGGCAAAACAGCACTAATTGGCCCCCAAAGAAGGCAAAACAACAGTATGCCATCTTGTTGGCATGTTTGGAGGGTGAAAGTGGGGAGCTGATTAGCCTGCACCGCCCCCCGCCACCTCCCCCACCCCAAGTGCATGTCCCTGGTGGCCTAGTGGTCCTTGCTGCGTTCCTGGGGTGGCAAAATGGGGTCAGACCCTCAATGTTACCCTCCCAGGGAAGCAACAAGAATCTTGCCCTTCCCTGGGGGGGATTTCTGGGGGTCTGGCCCACAGGCACAAGGCCAGCCCCCAAATGCCCCCAAGTGTGCTTTAGTGGCATTTATTTTGTGTTGCCTTCGTTGGGGGCAAATGGGGGCAAAAAAGTACCCATCTGCCCCCAAAGAAGGCAAAACATTGTGGCATTTTTATTTTTTTATATTTGGTGGGGATGGGGGGCTGTTTAGACTGGTGGTGGCCCACACCCAAAATCAATTCCCTGGTGGTCCAGTGGTGATTGTTGGTCGAGGATCCCCTTGAGTGAGGGTCTCCCCTTTCCAACAAGCCCTCACTCAAGGAAATCGGGCTATAAATGCCAGAGCAGCACTCAAAATCATGGCTGCTATATTTACATGGTGAAGCCTAACGGCTTCAGCATGTACATATCCTTTCCTGATGGCGTTGGCGCACGTAGCATGTGCCAACGTCATCACAGCAACCTACCGACCCCCAGGCATGGAAGTGATGCCATTTGACCCCACCCTGAAGTGACATAACGAGAAGTAATGGAACACAACCTTTCATCCCTTGACAAAACAATAAGTGGCATCACATAGCATTGTTCCTAATTACACTACGGAAAATATGGTAACGATATCACTGTAATGTGATATACATTTCATACAAGAATGGTTCACCATATGTATCGTTAATATCACTGTGTAGGCATTTCATACAAGAATGGTTCACCCTATGTATCGTTAATATCACTGTGTAGGCTCATGTTACCAAATTACTGTGAATGCAAGCAGACGTCCAAGGCCAAATGATAATGTGTTATCATACAGCACTTATGCTTTATATAGAACAAATATACATACAATATAACCCAACCTGTGTTGGTACTTATCAACTTCAGAAGGATGAAAGGCTGAGTTGACCTTGCCGGGATTCAAACCTGCAACCTGCTGATCACACACACATCCCTGCAGCGAGCGCTGAACCCACTGAGCTTTCTTACCAGCTATAGTAAAATGAGCAATTACATGTCTGAAGATTCTCAAAGTCAGAAAGCAAATTACACTCTGTAGTGGATACCATTAAACTGGTAACAGATCTTTTTTGAAAATTTGGTTTTATTGGAATTTTGCAAAGTTGGCCACATGTCAATCATGCGTGGATCTATCTTTCAATCTTCAGAGATTGGCCTCACACGGCATCCCGTACTCTTGGCACTCGTTACCTCATACATGCAAACAAACATCCTGAACAGCATGCCATGGAGATAGGAAAGATAGTCCATAGGCACATTAGAACAAGGCACAATTAAATCAAGGGCCACTTTATGTGCTATGGTCAAACATTTCTACACTGTTCACAAGCTTTTAGGCATAATGATTTTGCCAGGTGACCTAGGACAGACACCGAGATGGAATTTCTTGTGATGATCAGAACAGAGACAACAGCAGAAAAAAAACATGCTATAACTGCAAAAAGCAAAATACATGGTCCAAAATGGATACTTATTCTACTCAAAATGCTTTTTTGAAGTTGTTGTTTGCATTGCGAATTTGAGGTGCTTAGGAACAGACTAAATCAGTGACTCACCCCCTGAAGTGTGCCTGAAATAAACCTTTATGGAGTCTACAAATTATTGTATAGAATTCCAGAAAGACAAATTATTTGTTACTCCTATTCTTTCTTATTTTGGGTCATGGCTCTATGTGGTATGCTTGTGGAACCCCCCTGTTTTTATTTTAAGCGGCCTGAACAAGAAAGCCTGCCACTGCAAAAAACAAAGAGCCACATGGTGCTGGCCCCCACCTAGGAGCTTCTATCCAAAAAAAGATTTTGTAGTTTTAGCAAGGGGAAGGGGAGACCACATGGGTAGCAAGGCAGACCTCAGGGGTCGGGTCACGCTAAGGGACCAGGGCGCTAATTACGGGCCTGCCATTAGCAGGCCCGTAATTAGCGCCTTCCCCATTCCCATTGAGCCCTATGGGGGCTCAAATGGGAATGTGGAATGGTCGAGTGAACGGGGATTTACCGGGTCCGCACAGGCCTGAATGTCCCTGTAAGTCCCCATTCACCCAGACCGGTCACAGACCCGGGTTTGGAGGCAGCCATGGCGCAAATAGCGCCATGGCTACCTCCAAACTCAGAATGAGGGCCAATGTCTTGTGTCGTCATATCAGACAACTTTTCAATTTGTTGAAACAATAACATCAGATGTCCTCTGCTTATGAATGGGCTATAGCTAGTAGGCTAGATTTCCTCAATATAGACACATAGTGGATAATATGGCTTGTCATACTGCTGATTGTAAGGGTAATTCCACGTAAGATGTCTATCCGCATGCCAAGCTTGTTTAGGGGCAGATTGATACTTTGCTGTCAGCATAGAAGTAGATACATGGCCCATCCCAGTATCCGGTGTGGGGCTGGGCATTACTCTCAAGTCCGCAGTCTCTGCTATATTCTGGGAAGCTTCCCAGACAGTGTTCGCTCTATGCCCATGTCATTTTTTTGTTCTCTTGCACTTTAATGGGCAAACCTTTATCTCTTTGTGTAGATATATTTGAGCCCTTCGTTTCTAGCCTAGATGCAGCACTCTCCTCAGGAAATTGTAACCATTTGTCTAAAGTGCTGCACCGGCACCTAAGCAGTTTGGTTTTTACAAGTGGTGTTCTGAGAATTAACGCTCTTAACATTTGCAGATGTCACGCTCTTAATTTCATTTGGGATTGCTGCCAATGATGATGCATTCTTAGGTGCTTCTGCAGGAACTTGTTTTCTATGGCTGGCGGTTGTTTAATTTTTCCTCTTTCTATGTTTCCGTGTCGTTTTCAGGTAATTGTTGCATAGCAAAGCACTAGCTGTAGAAGATTCTATAGCTGGCTATTCCTGCATGGACTTCTTTTGGTTCATATTCACAAACAACATAGACTGGTCAGAGATTGAGAGCAGAGTATTTAGCATACTTGGCTCACTAAGTGAATCTTCACAAAACCTCCTCTACCGTTTCTCCCATCTGCCCCCTTTGGACTACACTGTTTGTCAGTATCACCTCCAATAGCCTAACCAAAATCCTCTTTATTGCTCTCTGTTCATATGCTAATGTAGAGCAAAGGCCAAAGATTGCATCCATTGTAGCAGCAATTGTATTCAGGCTTGGCATAAAGGGTTCCATGTAATAATGCCCCTGCAAAAATGTCCCCCGACAAAAAGGTTGCAGTTTTTTGCAGAGACATTATTACATTGAACATGCGGGGGACACCCCCGCATTCCCTGAATATTTTTTTTACAAGGGGAGCAGGGGACATCCCCGCAACCTGTCCCCATACATAATATCGCCATATATAATGTCACCAATGGCTTTTCCCGGCGACATTATGTATGGGGACATTATTACCTAATACTGCATAAAGGTAGAGTCATTGACATGGGTGGTCATTTTTGACATATCCACGCTCGAGTCTGCCACAGTAGTCGATTGAATAGTCACTATTTTATCAAGATCAGGTGTTAGACAAATTAGTAGGCGGAAGCAAAGCAGTAACTTCAGTATTGGGAACATTTCCTGGTAAGGATCCACGTTTTAAGTTCAAACACATATTTAGCAAAGAGTTATTTTTGTGAATATTGGCCATCAAATTAGGTGAGCTAACCACCACAGGGGGACATCCAGGTTTTATTGAGGTAAGTGTTAGGAAGAAGTTAGTTATCTTCTCTTGTTCCCGTGGCAGTCTATCCACTGATTGTGTAATCCTAACACAGTGCTGGCTGTCCTGTACCTTAGTGCGTCCAAGGCCCCTTGACTGTAATGCAGAGGGGCTAACCGCTCCCTCTTCACACAATATTTGTTCACCCGTGTTGATAGTCACCATATCAATGTTGGGTTCCATCTAACCCTGTGTGGGAGGTGATTTGAGCATATCCTGGCTTCTTTTTACAGTGGCCTGATGGCAATTCACTTGACTACGCAAGGTGCCAGGTACAGGGAGATGGAAGTTTAACACATTTCTCAGACCTTCCCTTGATGACATTAGTCACGTAAATTCCAGTGCAATATATGGAGCATCTGTGATACAAAAGATAAAGCAAGAAAAAAAAGCTGTTTTCTTACAAGCTTGTACCCCGTGGTAGCCGATAAAAACAAATCTCTACCAATCAATAAGTAGAAGCATCAATTAAAAAATGAGACGTACAAAAACAGTTGGCCAAATGCATGGCAGCCCACAGTTATAAAAACCGTCGATCTTCTTGCATAGGCCCCGGAATTAGTAAACTAAAAGGAGTGAGAATAGTATTAGGCAGGGTATAATTGCAACACAGGTCACCGCCGCAATGGCAGGCTAGAGCTAAACTGGGTGAACTGGCTGTACCAAAGGCCAACGCTCCAAGACTCGGGAGCTAACACGCTCCACAGTGGTACAGAAGGGCAAGAAGTTCCCTCTGTGCACCAGTGTTCGGCAGGCCCTCGCCCGCATACAGCCCCCCAACGGAAGTCAGGAGCCCAGGCACGCTCTAAGTGAGCAGAGGAAAAAAATGGAGCACAAGCAAACGGGCCGCAGCTCAATAAATCATTTGCCAAACTATATCTCGGAAAAGCTGGTCTGGGCAGAGCTCCTCAACGCTCCCCACTGCCTGGGACTCGCCCTGTGGCAGCCGCTCGAAGCTCCTGCAGATCTATGTGTTGGCAGTCTCCCAAGACCGCCGCACTGTGCGCCCCCCAACCTCCCAAACACAAGACAAGGAGATTCGAGGGGATTGGGTCCTCCGACGTATTCCATATCTATGACAGTAATCACCACAGCTGTGCTGCTTCGGAAACTTTTTCGGCGTCTGCGTCCTGCGTCGATGACGTCGATGCGCCGCCGTCGAGGACCTCCTCCGACGTCCGACGTCATCCGATGTGATAAGTAGGACGCACGACGCCAGTAGCCTCAGTTCCGTTTTTTCCGCGAACGTGTTGCTTCGTGTTTCTCGGTTCTAGCCTCGACTCTTTGGAGTTCTGTTCTTTCTGGTTCTTCGAGCCTGTTCGTTTGTGAATATTCCTTCGCAGCGATGTCTTCCACTTCGTCTTCAACCCCGCGTCCGGGCTTCAAGAAGTGCGGGGTGTGTGGGTCCAAGATGTCGGTGACTGACTCGCACGACGCCTGCCTCTGGTGCCTCGGGGAGGCCCACGACACGGATGGCTGTGTCGACTGCCTGTCGCTCACTTCCAAGGCCTTACGCGAACGTAAGAAGAAATTGTCGGTAGGTCGGGTGTCCAAGCCCCGGAAGTCGAAGTCGGCGGGGCTTTCGACGGATGATTCGAGGGGTGACTCTCCGCGTCATCGTCGGAGGTCTCGTCGGTCTTCTTCTAGGAGTCGGTCTCGCCACTCCTCTGCCTCTTCGAGGCGTTCTCGGAAGCGCCGTCACCGGTCGCCTTCCAGGTCCTCTTCCGAGGACTCTGCCCGGCACGTCGGTTATCCCACCAGCCGTGCGACGCCGGAGGAATGGGCTTCCTTTGGGAAGAAAATGTTGGCGATTCTTGAGTCGCAGGGTACTCAACCGTCCGCGCCCCCGAGTGGGGTCGGCCGTGTGAGGTCGAGAGACGCCGCTCGCAAGAGTGGTCGGCACGAGTCACGGGAGAGGTCCCGTTCGGACAAGGAGGCTCGTTCTCGCCGTACCCGTTCCAGGTCCCGGTCCTCGACGCGATCGAGACCGTGTGCACCTGTGATGTCTTCGAGGAAGACATCGACGTCTGAGGCGTCGAGGGCGTCGACAGGCTTTCTCGAAGCTCCGGCTCCGAGGAAGTCGTCGACGTTCAGGTCGTCGAGAGACACGCTCGGGGCTCCGGCTTCGAGGGCTGTGTCGACGCCGCCGATATTGGAGGCGCTGCATCTGACGTCGACGCCGATTTCCTCGACGTCGACGCCGATCCTCTCGGCGCCGTTGCCGGTTTTCTCGACGGCGGCGCCGATTCGCTCGACGCCATCGACGCCTTTCGTGTCGGAGGTGCCCCGTGTCTCGGGTGTACCCCCTAGGAAGGCTCTGGCTAAGAGCAGGCACTCTCAGGTGCCTTTCCACCACTTGGATTATATTTCGGAGGCGGATGAGGATTCGGTTGGCCTGGTTCCTGATCAGGTGCCGGATGACATTGTCTCGGGCCATAGTCAATTTGACGATTTGAGGCAGTCACTGCATGATGCTAGTGGTCTGGACACCTCTCCGGAGGTGGAATTTGGTCGGCCTGAGCCTGGCTCCCATGCCGATTCCTCATACCGGCGCCTTATGGCTAGGGTGTCTGAGTATCTGGGATGGTCTGCTCCCCCAGGGGAGTTTGTGCAGGATGATCTGACGGACATCCTTGATGTTGGTCCCCCTTCTGACCCGGTTCTGCCATTCCATATGGCTTTACAGCGTAGGGTGGCGGCGGCTTGGACTGCTCCGGAGAGTCTCCCGGCAGTGGGCAGATCCTTGTCGCGGAAATACCGTCCAGCCAGTGGCGACCCCTGCTACTTGACCAGGCACCCCACTCCGGAAAGTTTGGTGGTGCAGGCGGCCACGGCCCCGGCGAAGCAGGCGTCGTACCCTACCATCCCTCCTGATAGGGACGACAAACGTTTTGATGGCTGGGCGAAGAAGGTGTTTTCTTCTGGTGGTATGGCGCTTCAGGCGGCCAACTCCATTTGTGCCTTGTCGCGTTTCACGCACACTCTGTGGAACTGTGTTGCGTTAGCGGCTGAACATATTCCCGAAGGGGACGAACGGGTTGGTTTCCTTGCTTTGGTCCAGGATGGTAAGGATGCCATGTGTGAGTCCGTTCAGTCGGGTTTGGACTTAGCTGAATGCGTCAGTAGGTCCATGGCGGCGAGCACCGTGATACGCAGGTTTGCGTGGTTGCGGAAGTCGGGGTTTGCTCCTGATGTGCAGTCCCGGCTCCTCAACATGCCCTTTGATGGTGAACATCTTTTTGGCAGCAAGGCTGACGAGAGCCTTGAGAGGTTGCAGACCTCAAAAGCTGCAGCGAAGTCGTTGGGCGCTGCAGTTCGCCAACCTCCGCCTTTTCGTCCTAGGGGACAGCAGTGGAGGGGTGGCTCCTTTCGCTATTACTCGTCCTTTGGTAGAGCGAGAGGAGCTGGCAGTCAAAGGGGCCAACGCAGGGGTACCAGAGGTGGACGACAGGGTACCCGTGGTGCCAAGGCCGCTCGGGCAGTTGCCTCTTTGCCCTCAGGTAACGCCGCAGCCGCTCCTACTCAGTCATGAGGCCTTGTCCCATGGTTCGCCGGTTGGGGGAAGGCTGGCGCAGCATCTTGTAGAGTGGCGTGCCATTACTTCGGATGTGTGGGTTCTGGAGATCATAACCCACGGCTACTGTCTTCCCTTTCGGCACAGGCCTCGCGACAATCCACCGGGGAACCTCTCTTTGCAGAGTCCGGATCCGCTCCTTGCGCAGGAAATTCAAGCCCTGCTGGAGAAAGGCGCCATAGAACTGGTGCCTGTAGCGGAGAGGAACAAGGGATGGTATTCCCCTTATTTTTTGATTTCCAAGAAAGACGGGGGATTGAGACCCATCATGGATTTGCGCGGTTTGAACAAACTCCTCAGGAAGGACAAGTTCAAGATGGTTACTCTCTCTCAAGTCCTCCAGGCCCTTCAGCTTCAGGACTGGTTGGTGTCACTCGACCTCAAGGATGCTTACTTCCATGTGCCGATCCATCCCAAGCACAAGAAGTACCTGAGGTTCGCGGTTGGCGACTCGCACTTTCAGTTTCGGGTCCTGCCGTTCGGTTTGACCTCCGCCCCGAGGGTTTTCACCAAGCTCATGGTGGTGGTGGCAGCGCATCTCAGGCAAGGGGGGATTCACGTCTACCCCTACCTGGACGATTGGTTGATCTGGGGGAGCTCTCCCGAGCAGGTCCTGGATCATCTGTCCGTCGCCTGCCACTCCCTTCACAGGCTGGGCTTCTCCCTCAATTTAAAGAAGTCCCATTTGACGCCAACGCAGAGGCTCCAGTACATCGGAGCAGTGCTCGACACTTCCCTGGGGCAGTGTTTTCCTCCCCAGGTGAGGGCTCTTCACATTCAGCAGATGGTGCGCAAGTTTCAGCATGCCCAGACGCTCCCTGCGTTCGAGTTCTTGAGGTTGCTCGGCCTCATGGCATCCTGCATTCTTCTGGTGCCAGAGGCTCGCCTGCGAATGAGATCTTTGCAGTGGGCACTCAAGATGCAATGGTCGCAGTCCTCCGGCAGGATGTCGGACCCGATTCAGGTGCCGCCCTCGGTCGCCCGGGACCTTCTGTGGTGGGCCGTCGAAGGCAACTTGATGAAGGGGGCTCCGTTTTGGCTTCCCTGGCCGGAGGTGACGATCGTGTCGGATGCATCCCTCACGGGATGGGGAGCTCATGCCAACGGGCTGACAGTCAGCGGTCGTTGGTCTCCGTCGGAGTCCAGACTCCATATCAATCTGTTGGAGCTGCGGGCCGTCAGGCTAGCCCTGAGGGCTTTTCTGCCGACTGTGCGAGGGAAGAATGTCCTGATCCTGACGGACAACACAGTGGCCATGCACTACCTCAACAAAAAGGGGGGGGCAGGGTCACTTCCTCTGTGCAGGGAGGCGATGCAGCTCGAGTTCTGGGCCATCCAGCAGGAAGTTTCGATCTCGGCAGTTCATCTGGCCGGAGTCGAGAACGTGACGGCGGACGCTCTGAGCAGGCAGAGCACGATCTCTCACGAGTGGGAGTTGGCTCAGGAGATTCTCCTGGAGATCTTCGCCCTTTGGGGGACCCCTCAAGTGGATCTCTTTGCCTCCAGTGTCAACCGGAAGTGCGAAAGGTTTTGCTCGCGGGAATTTCCTCCAAGAGGAGCCTTAGGAGACGCGTTCGTGGTGGAGTGGTCGTTCCCGCTGCTGTACGCGTTTCCTCCGGTCCCCGTCATCCCGCAAGTGCTGCGGAGGTTACGGAAGTTCGGTTCCCGGATGATCCTCATTGCTCCGGCGTGGGCTCGGAGGACGTGGTACCCGGACCTTCTCGACTTGTCCATCTGCCCTCCACGTCGTCTTCCCTACCGAGACGATCTGCTCTCACGGGAGGGGGGTCAGGTT
The DNA here is from genome assembly GCF_040938575.1 of Ambystoma mexicanum. NCBI lineage: Eukaryota > Metazoa > Chordata > Amphibia > Caudata > Ambystomatidae > Ambystoma > Ambystoma mexicanum. The sequence continues at coordinate 1,380,674,989 of NC_090932.1, forward strand.
CTCCATCCAGAGGTCGGATCCCTCAACCTTCACGCTTGGCTTCTGAAAGGTTGAGGTATAAGGATTGGGACCTCCCTGAAGACGTGATGGAGGTGTTGCTTTCGGCCCGAAGGCCCGCAACTAAGTCTCTGTACCGTTGCCGTTGGCGTAAGTTCTGCGACTGGTGCAGAGTTCAGAATGTGGATCCTTTTGCATGTGACATCCCCATGGTTCTGTCCTTTTTGCTTTCTTTGGCCCACAGGGGCTTGCAAGTGGGTACCGTTAAGGGTTACCTGGCGGCGCTGTCCATCTTTAAGCGCTCATCTGAAGAATGTTCTTACTTTAAAATCCCTTTAATTTCACAGTTTCTGAAAGGGCTCACTAATGTGTTCCCTCCGTCGCCTTTCCTGGTGCCCGGTTGGGATTTGAACCTTGTTCTTAGGTTTCTTATGGGTGCTCCGTTTGAGCCGTTACATTCTTGCCCTTTGAGGCTGTTGACTTTGAAAACTGTGTTTTTAGTTGCGGTTACTTCCGCTCGCAGAGTGAGTGAGTTACAGGCACTTTCTGTTAAGCCGCCCTTCACTGTATTTCACAAGGACAGGGTTGTCCTTCGAGTTCGTCCTTCTTTTCTTCCGAAGGTAGTGACGGAATTTCATTTGGCCCAGAAGATTGTTCTTCCGGCATTCTATCCTCCTCCGCATCCTGGTAAGGAAGAGGAGAGGCTCCATAGGCTTGATCCTAGGAGAGCTTTGAGCTTTTATGTTTCTCGCATGTCCCGGGTCAGAGTGGACGATCAACTCTTTATTGGTTACGCTGGTAAGCGCTTGGGGCAAGCTGTGACGAAACAGACTTTGTCCCGCTGGATTATTTTGGCCATCTCGGAGTGTTACCGCTTGGCGGGCAAGGACCCTCCGGCTGGCTTGCGGGCCCATTCTACCAGGGGCTTGGCTGCATCTACTGCCCTGCAGAGGGGTGTTCCTATTCGCAACATCTGTGATGCTGCCACCTGGGCTTCAGTGCATACATTTGTGCGGCATTATTCCCTCGATTCCATCAGAGGGCAGGATCTGGCCTTTGGCAAGGCGGTCCTTTGCTCTGCTATTTGATTGGCTATTCTAAATTTTGTTTCTAAATTCTTTCCCTCCTCCTTGATTTGGTACTGCTTTGGGAGTCTGTCATAGATATGGAATACGTCGGAGGACCCAATCCCCTCGAAGAACAAGTTACTTTCTTACCTGGTAACGTTCTTTCGATGGGATGGTCCGACGACGTATTCCATATCGCTCCCGCCCTGCCTTCCCCGCTGCAGAATTTCTGTTGCGTTTGCAGCTTACGTTCCGCAAGGCTTTGTGTCGGACTGGCAGTTGACTATTGTCACACGTTCTGGGGGAAAAAACTACAACTGAGGCTACTGGCGTCGTGCGTCCTACTTATCACATCGGATGACGTCGGACGTCGGAGGAGGTCCTCGACGGCGGCGCATCGACGTCATCAACGCAGGACGCAGACGCCGAAAAAGTTTCCGAAGCAGCACAGCTGTGGTGATTACTGTCATAGATATGGAATACGTCGTCGGACCATCCCATCGAAAGAACGTTACCAGGTAAGAAAGTAACTTGTTCTTCTGTGCTGTTCGTTTGGGCTCCCCGGTGGCTCTGAGGCTGCCGGGTACGCCCCGTTTATTTATACCAGCACGCGACGGAGTGAACGTCACTCCGTCGCGTGCATGCCCTTAAAGGGCCAGCGCCACACTCCTCCTTTTCCATAACAACAAACTGAAAAGAGGATCTAAACTACCACACATTAACATCACACACAAGAACCCCAACAGTCCCCCGTTTATTGGTGCCCACCCAGGATCCCCAGATGGCACCCCACACAATGGCATCAAAGTCTTTACCGCACTGTATCGCCGTCTCAGTCCATCACATAGTCCGTAAAACGGGCAGGTTTCCCACGCCCTGTTCTCGGGGGGGGGGGGTACCTCCTGCCTGCCTCTCTGGCCGATGTCCCTTCGCCTGGCCCACCGCGGGCCGGAGACTCCACTTGGGAGGGACGACCCTCTCCTTCGTCCGGTGCTTCCTATGGGTCCATGTCCTCCATAGTCTCAGCCCTGGGCTCACCCAGCCTCTTAAAGAAGCTGGCGTTTCTGGTGACCGATGCTGTTCCGTCGGAGGTGGTCACCATAGACCCCTTGACCGGCACCACATCCAACAGAGCCGGTTCATAGGTGAGAGACAGTTGCCTTGCGGGTGGCAATTCCTCACTAATATTTCATTGCCTGGGGCAATTTGTGGCGGTTTTAGACCCCTTCTGTTGTTTTCCATTTCGGTTCTCGCCCTTCTCTCCTCCTCCACCTGGTCGTTATTGATGACAGCTGGCTCTCGCTCACCCACCTCTGGTATTATGTCCCTCGGGCATCGCTGAAATAGTGCCTCTGCTGGTGCCACACCCGTGGACGAGTGGGGTGTGGTCCGATATCCCCGTAGGAACACATACATTGCCCTTTGTAGGCACTCGCCCTTTCCCTGAGCGTTCCTGAACACTTTATTCAGGGTGCGCATCATGCACTCAGCCTCCCCATTTGCACGAGGCCAGAGCGGGGTGACCTCCTTTCTATGATGGATGCGTAGTCCTTCATGAGGTCAGCGAAACTGTCACCTTGGAAGGGCGCCCCGTTGTCGGAACACAAGACCGTGGGTAGTCCATGGGTGGTAAAGATTTTCTCCAGTGCTACCATCACCTTGTAAAAGGCCACCGACTCAATAAACTCTACCTCCGGGTACCGGGACCATTCGTCCACCACCACTAGGAAGTGGGTGCCTCTGGTTGTTGACCCAAAGTCTGCATGGACCACTTCCCATGGTTTTGTACCTTTGGGCATTGTTGTGCTGATGAGGCTGCCTGGCACCACACACAGGACGCCACAAATTCCTCCACCCTCCTTTCTAGTTCAGGGAACCACACCTTTTACCTGAGGCGAGCCTTCTTCTTGAGGGCTCCTTGGTGTCCTTGGTGCGCCAGGGCGATAATTTGTTGAACTTTAGCCTGGGGACCACAATCCTGTCTCCTCTTAGCAGTAGGCCTGAGTCCGAGAATGTCAGTTCTTCATGCACCCTCCAGAGCTGCTCCAACGCTACCTTTGCCTCATTTGTTCTCTGGCCTAAGGCCTCCAACACGGTTTTCCAGGCCCCCTGTTCCATTGCTGCCTTCAGTATACCAAAAAACTCATCGCTCTTTGACGTGTGTTCTAGTTCCTCCACCTGCATCAAGTTCGGGGTGGCCGTTTCAATGATCAGCCGGACGTGCTCATCCGCCACCTCTGCGCATGTGGACGGCTGGGAGCCCCCTGTCGGGTGTCTGGAGAGGTAGCCAGCAGCGTTGTTACTCCCTGGGCGGTGGATCAGCGACACTCCATACTCGAGGAGCGTGAGCATCCAGCGCTCTATCCTCACCGGTGGTTTGGATGAGGAGCCAGCCATTATGGGCAGCAGGGGCTTGTAGTCCGTGATGACAGTGACAGGTCTTCCCCTCGATGTACAGGCGGAAGTGCCTGCAGCCCCGCAGCACAGCCAGGGCCTTTCGCTCGATTTGAGAGTATCGCTGCTCGGTCTCGGAGAGCGCCTTACTGGCGTAGGCTATTGGGCAGACCTCCTGATCGTTCCCAACCTGCGTGAGAACTGCCCCCAGGCCATAGGGGCTAGCATCCACAATGATCTCAGTCTGTAGCCCCGGGTCGAAAAACGCCATGGTGTCCTCCGCAGCAAGGGCGCCTTTGATGTCATCGAAGGCTGCCTGTTCGATCGGCCCCCACTGCCATGTAGTGTCTTTCTTCGTCGGTGTCCTCAACGGCTTGGAGCGGGATGCCAAGTTGCGGATAAAACAGCCACAATACGTGACCATGCCCAGAAAGCTCCCCACCTCGGCCACATTCTCAGGTTGTCTAGCCTCCTTTATGTCCCTCACCTTGCGCGGATCAGGTGACACGCCATCCGCCTTGAAGACAAACCCGAAAAACTCAATTGTGGTTTTGAGAAACTCGCATTTGTCCCTGTGCAAAGTGAGTCCTAGCGAGCAAAGGCGCTCAAAAGTCTTCGCCAGGCATGCCAGGTGTTCCGCTTCTGACCTTGCAAACACCAGGATATCATTGCTGATGTTAAGGGCTCCCTCCAGGTCCACAAGGGCCCCTCTGATGATGATCTGGAACACTTCAGCCGCTGAGGAGACCCCAAAGCTCAGCCTTTTATACCTGTACAGCCCTCGGTGCGTGGTGAAAGTTGTTATATAGCGTGACTCTGGGTGCAGGACCACCTGATGGTACCCAGCTCTAAGATCCAGCTTGGAGAAGAATTTTGCCCCCTGTAGTTCCGTTATAATATCGTCAGTGGTGGGAGTTAGATGCCGTTCCCTCTTTATTGCCTTGTTGGGGAGGCGCATATCGACACAAATTCTCGCTGCATCGGGTTGCTTGGGCTTGCAGGCAATTACAATGGGAGACACCCACGGGATGGGGCCCTCCACCTTTTCGATGATGTCTAACCCGACAAGGTTATCCAGTTCCTGGTCCACCTAAGGTGGAAGGGCACTCGCTGATGTTTGAGCGCCACCGGTTGAATGGACTCATCTATATGTAGCCGTACAGGTTCACCCACCATCTGTCCAATGCCTTCAAACAAAGGAGGATGCTTTCCCAGTAACACCTGTATGTCGTACAGGTATACAGAGTATGCAAATGTCACGATACCAAGGGCCTCTGCCGCAGCACAGCAGGGTGTTGTTGCTCACCGGTGTAATGTAGAACCTGGTTCGGACTGATGCATTACCATATTTTACCCTTGCCACAAACGCACCATCAAGGAGAATCGGCTGTTCGCCCCCAAAAGTGAAGATGCGCACCTTTGGCGTAGCCAGGGCTGGCACGGATTGCATAGTGTCATAGTGTTCCCTGGCCATCACATTCACTGATGCACCGGTGTTCACCAGCATCGGTATTGAGTTTTCGTTCTCCGCACATTGCACCTGGGCTGTCTCTTGGAGTTAGCTTTCAGGTCGCCGACACTGGACACGAAGAACACGTTTTCTTTGTCGTCTTCTTCACCCTCAGGAGGGGCACCATCATCCCCTTGGTCTACTTGGGTGTTGTTTGATGACCTCTGGGGGCGGAAGAAATTAGCCCCGACGGGCCCTCTGGGAACCACTCTGAGTTACGGCCCTACACATCCGGGCATAGTGGTCAGCTCCCCCACACCGGCCACAGGTTTTTCCGATGGCCGAACATTCCGCTGGATGTGGGAGATCGTATCTGCATTTCAGGCATGAGCTTGCCCGCATTTCAGGCATGAGCTGCTCACTGCTTGTCCTCTTAGTCCTTGGCCACCCACCGGCCATCTAGACCCTCAGCCTCTGCCAACCTCACAGATATCGTCTGCCTTGTTGGGGCGCACTGCGGCCTCCATTCTGGTTGCACGCAGTTCAGAGACCTCATTGCACCTCCCCAGTTCTAGGATGCGGGGAAGGGTGATACCCGGCTCTCACAGGATTTGACGGCGCAGTTTGCCAGACACACACCCCTGGATGCGTTGGTTTCGAATCATGGTGTCTGGGTCATTCCATGGACCTGGTACGGCAATTCTGGGCAGCCTCCCATAGAACACATCCAGAGTCTCATCATCCTTTTGGCATGCAGCCCCCTTCAGGAAACGTTCATAATCTGCATTCGCCATGGGCAGAAAATGATTGTGGATCGCATCCTTGGATGCCGTATATGACCCATCTGCTGGTTGCAGGGACAGGAATATTTCATGTACCGCAGGGCTTGCACAGTATAGGAGGGTGGCCAATTTACTGTCATCACTATTCTCCATTGTGGCCCGGAGGTACATCTCTAATCTGTCCATCCACTTTTTCCACCTCGGCACCAGACTCGATGGAGTGCCCGAGACATCAAACTCGGGCATTGGCTGTAGGGCACCAGGTGGCTTGGGTAAAGGTCTTGGTTGCAGGATGGGATGCTGCTGCGGGGCTGCTGCAGCAGCGGCTGGCTGTTGGGCAGCGCCGCAGCTTGTCCTTGGCTCATGGTGGCAAGCGCCCAGGGACCCCAGGGATGTAAAGAAAATGGGGCCGCAACTCAGCACCACACCACTCGGTATTATTCTGCAGTAGATGGGCCCTGGATGTGGCCACTGGCAAACCCACAGATGCCAAAGTTCTTCAGGTGCAGCAAGGCATGAGCAGTTCCACACTGTTGCAGAGCAGATGGCCAGGCAAAGTAGATGATCCAAAGATTGAGCAGGGTGGGCCCCAAAGTATAAAGAAAGCAGGCCTTCCTTGGTTCCACATCCAATCACTCGGTGAAAAACAGAAATCACTATAAAAATTGCATGTGCTTCTTCTAATGGCTATCCGCCACTGGATTGTCCAAAAATTAGGCTTGGATGGCTCACCGTAGCTTCGTTATGAAGCCGTGATCTCCCAGGGCCTATTGTGCAAAATGGCCGCCGACCGCATGCGTCACTCCGCTCTCTGCAGCATATTTCGGAAGGTGTACCTCACATCTGATCATTGCGCACCTTTCAAAGATCACCGCCTGTCCCGGGTGAGGATTCAACGCTCGTCACCACTGTTGGCAGTCTTCCAAGACCGCCGCACTGTGAGCTCCCCCAAACACAAGACACGGAGACTCTGTGCTGTTCGTGTGGGCTCCCCGGTGGCTCTGAGGCTGCCGGGAATGCCCTGTTTATTTAAACCAGCACGCGACGGAGTGAACGTCACTCCGTCGCGTGCGCGCCCTTAAAGGGCCAGCGCCGCACTGTCTCTCCTGCGCATCTCCTTCGATGGCAGACAGTCAGAGGAAAGGACCTCATCGGCAAGCACATTAGTGTGGTCATCAAGCTGCACTGAATGAGCACTGAACGTTGCGTCTCATCAGCCGCTTCCAAAAACCTCTCCTGACCAATCAATTCCTCCTTAGTTCCATGCATACTATTGCCTTACCATTCCAAGTGTGAACAAGAGTAACCAAGTGGCACAATTGCGGAGAGGGAGCCAGACATTCTTTGAGCAAAATATTTCCCTGCAGCTGCATCTGTGATTTCTCCTGCTCTAAGCCCTCTCCTGCTCAAAGGATGTAATTTATAGCTGTGGGGTTACTCTGTTATATGATAGTATCAGCAATTACTTATGTTAATTGAATCACTTAAGCACTGTTCCTTCATCTGCATGGACAGGAAATGATACTTGGACTGAAATGTAGATTCAGATCCTTGGAGAGCAGAAGTAGGCTGTTGCTGTTCTTCCTCTGAAAATCCAGATGCAAGTTATCCTGATGATACAGTGTCACCAGAAGTGAGCAAAACAGAGGTATCCGAAGACACTGAAATACAATTCTGATGCTTCAGATGGGAGGCTGCAATTTACGGCAGTTGGAGGCATTGAACACAGTGGATGTCCTATGCATTTGATGGCTGTCTGAGTGGTGAGTATAATCTGATAAGGGCCCTTTCCAAATTGGCTGCAGAGCTGATGATTTTTCTCTGGTGCACTTGCAGGTAAACCCAGTCACCATGTTTAAGTGAGTGGCAGAGTCGGTCAGGTTCTGACATTCCTTCCCTGACTTGGAGATAGAGGGATCTGACCGCCTTCACAAGGGACCTTCAATCGTTTATTATCACATCAATGTCCAAATGGAGATGGAAACTGCTTGCTGGCAAAGGAGAGGCCATAGTCATGTGCATAGGGTGCTCAGTCAAGATCTCATGGGGGACTGTCCATGTTTTCTTTTGGTAGTGCCAGAGACCTTTTAAGGCTTGTCTCTTTAAATGCACTGTTTCCTCCCCTGTTTGCTTGTTAGCTCCCCGCTTCTTTGTTTCTCTGCTCCCCTCACTATGTTGTTCCCCCTGTGATTGTAAAGCTCTCTGTTGCTTCTCTAAGCTAGGTCGCGCTCAATAAATACCCCAGCAATAATAAAGATATTAGACACGTTATTTGTTTATTTTGCTTTACTGACATTCTGCTTCTTCACTTGATTGGAGGTGATCACAATGAAAATGTTGGGAAATATTCAAAGCCTTCCAAATATCTCCACCAACTTGACGATAAAATGCATGCTTCTAACACTCTTGATTACTGCAGAAAGACCAAATTGAAAAATATATTTTGTTAATAGTTGTTTTGAGTAACGTCCAAAACGCCAGAGAAATAAAGACAGGATGGGAGATTTGGCCGAATTTCGGCCATTCAAAAATTCTGAATGGCCGAAAAGTTCGACCAAATCCAAATTCAGTGGCAAGGGCTGTGGGGGTGTCCCCCGCACCCTACCTCACTATATTGTGAGTGGGAGTGGCAGGGGTGCCCCCCACACCTGGGCCAGAAAAAAGTTTTTAAAAAATGAAAGGTCCCTGTGGCGCCGGTTCCCAATCACGGAAATGAAAGGGAACATGCGTTGCAGGGACACAAGTCATCGGCACACAGCTAAGTGTGCCGCTGCAAGGTAAGTAAGGGGCTGGGGGGTCGGTTTGGAAGCCTGTGGCTGAAATTCTCAGGGGAGAGAAGACCGAAAGTTATTTTCAGAAAAATAACTTTCAGTCTTTTCTCCCTCAAACATTTCAGCTGCGGGCTTCCAAGCTACGGGCTTCCAACCACAATCTGTTGTTTTGCCACAATGTTAGAGGTAGCCTTTTGACATGGGTAACCTTCTCCCTCCCAACCAACCTGGAACATTTCAAGGATGGCTGAACAGAATTCAAAAGAAAGGCATTTAGATTGTTGGATAAAGTCTGTTTGAATATTCAACAATAGTCCTCCTAAATCTGAGTGTGACAAAGGTTAAGGGCCTCATCAGGGGTTGGGTGGAAGAATGCAGCGGTAATGCTATTACTGCCGCAATACCGCTCCTTCCAATCCCAACTTTGGCCAGAAAGTGGGAGGTTAACTTCTAGCTTTTTGCTGGAGGTAAAAACATCCCCTTTCCATCCATTTGAATTTTTTTTAAAACCTTTATTCTTGGCAGACATGAATATATATATCAGTTACATATAAGGTAGCACTAGGTAGAAACCATTTTTTACATTCATGCAGCGAGGTAAAGTATTGAAGATACAGAGCAGCAAGAACACAGTGGGAAGCCGCAATTAGCATGTTATTATACATATCAACCTTCTGTGTTTGCTCAACGGTCCAATGACATTCCAAGCAGATACATCACTGTAGGAGATCCACACGGGGTTACAGGCATAGTCAGGAGTCTGGCCTGGTAGGTTTGGAAATTGCTCTATATTTCCTTAGGCTTGGAAGAGTTTTGTATCATGGTAACATATACATCTTCAAAATTTTCCACCCATATTATGTCGGACAACCACTCTTTCCCTGTCAGTGCCAGTGCATCCTTCCATTTCTTGAGTATACATCGTTTAGCCACTATGCAGCCGATGTTTCAGAGTGATCTGGTCCTCCTCTGAGACCCATTCCCAAAGGCTGAACAAAGCCCCCATAGGTGAGCATAGCAGGCTTAAGTTCACTATCTGTGAGAGAGAATCAAACACATATTTCCAAAACTCTTGTAATCTATGGCAGTCGCAGAACATGTGTAGATGACCCGCCTCTTCCACATGGCATCAGGGGCACTTACCATCATTGTCTGGGTATATAAGCCTGAGCCTATGGGGGGGGTGTAGTGTAGTTTGTGCAATATTTTGTATTGTATGAGCCTAAACCTAGCATTGAACGATACAGTCCCAGTTGGAGAGCATATTTTGTCCCATTGTTCATCAGAGATGACAGTTTGCAAGTCCCCCCCATTGTGTTTTAGCAGTGGGTGTTTGTCTTCTTGCCTTGTCCGAGATAATGCTGTATAGTGTAGCTAGTATTCTGCGGCATCCGTTGGACCTGGATATATAAGCCAAGAGCTCGCACTCTAGGGATTAGAAAGGGGAATAGGCCCACAACTTGGATATTTCTGCTCAGAGTCTATAGAATTGTAAAATCTTGGTTGTGGTGCCTGTATGTCCCTGTTTCCATGTCTGCATATTGATGAGATGAACCCCCCCCCAGCCCCCCGGGGAACAAATCCTCTAGTCTTGTGTAGCCAATTTCTTCCCAGGAGGTGCGGATCGCACTATCCTAAGTGGGTTCTAACCTGGGGAATCGCCACAGCGGGAGCGACTTACAATACGTGTTTTGCACCGATCAGCCAAAATGTTCTCCTCCAGGCCCGAATAGTCGTTTGGACAGGATCCAAGGGGCAGTTATCGGAATGTGGTATTAAGAAGGAGGATTCTTAATTTGGATTTGTCGGCCGCCAAGTGCTCAGGGCGAACGTGTGGAGGGGAGTCCTCTCCTCCCTGCCAGAACGACGCTGCATGCCAATATCTTTCTAAATGAGGTGCAATGAAGCCCTTCTTAGAGTATGGTTGCTCTAGTTCTTCCCACTTTTCTCGGACCACGCCCACATTCCACAGAATTAGCGAGAGAGAGAGCGATGGAGTGTAGCAAAGTATTCCTTGCCAGGTCACATCGGTACATTGATAAGCAGGTATAGGAGCTTGGGTAGCAGGATCATTTTTACTAATGCCAGTCTACCTTCAAAGGAGAGTGGTTTGTTCTTCCATCTCCTCACGCTGTTGACAACGTACGCTTCATGGGCTGTATAGTTCCGGGAGAGGAGAGAAGCAGGATCTCTGGCTATCCAGACGCCCAAATATTTAATGCCATCAGGAGCCCACTGCAGAGGGTATTCGTTCAGGGGTCTAGTAATAACAGTCAAGGGGAAAATCTCAGACTTGGAGTAGTTGACGACAAACCTGGAATGACTGCCAAACTCTGTAATATCCCTCATTATCGGATCAAGGTTAATGTGCGGATCGCCGACATACATCATAACGCCATTGGTGTACTGGGAGATCGTTTCTGGCAGTCCTCTCAGTCTGATTCCCTTACCCCTATGGCGCTCCCTAATCATGTCTGCCATGGGCTCAATAGCAATTGCAAACAGCAGTTGTATCGACATTCATTAATGAGAGCGTTCTATAAGATCTGCATTCATTTGTCAGCTTACCCGGCTTGAGAAGGACTGTGATTACGGCTTCCCGCAGTGACTCTGGTAGCAGAGAGGCAGCCAATGCTTCTTCTCACACTTGCATCAAGTGGGAAACCAATATGGTACCGAAAGAAGATTAAAATTCTGATGTTAATCCATCTGGGCCTGGTGCCTTACCCCAAGGGAGGTCCCTAATAACTTCCATTGCTTCCTCAGTAGTGAGCGGCCCATTGATCCCAGCCTTGGCAGCCGACGACAGCCTTGACGAGGGTAAGTCCCTCAACAAGGATTGAGAAGCTGACGAGCCCTTGGGTGGGGTGGCTCTGTATAAGGTTTCATAAAATTGCGCAAACACCCCTATTATCTCATGGTCTGCGAATTTAGTCACGCCTTGTTCATCTAATCTAGCATCATTGTGTTGCGGGCCACGTTCTGCATGGACCAATCTAGCCAGTGTTTTGCCAGGGGATCTCCCCTTCACTGTACCGCCTAGCTGCTGCTGGCTTAGAGAAGTATTTAATTTCCCGTTCAGCAAGTACGTGGAATTGTTCAAGTGTGGAGTGTATCTCAGCCAAGTTGATAGTCAGATATGGAGGTGTGGACATCCTGCAATCGTTATAATTTGGACTTGCAGCTCCTAAGATCGCTTCTAATAGTTTTCAACACCCCAAACTCCCTTGAAATGGCCATGCCCCGAATGTATGCCTTGAACGCCTGCCATACCGTGGCATGGGATGTCTTTCCCGGTAGTGTTGTGGGTGAAGTAGGTGCGTATATCTGTCTCAATGTCTGCCTTAAACAAAATGTCACCCAGGGCCTCAAACTTAAATCACCAAGTGGAAGACCCACAGCGTCTCCATCCCTTTATCGGGCTGGTAACTGGAGAATGGTCCGATTGTGTACGGGGGAAAATATTTGTAAGCTGGATCCTGTTAGCTTTGCACCGGGCGATCAGTATATAGTCTGTGCTAGGCCATGCCATATACTGCAGAGTAAAATGTATAAAAATGTATATTGTCGGTCCAATTGGGTGTGTGAGGCTCCAGGCATCGCATAGTTCGTCTTTCTGTCTGTGTTTGCAAACTGCGAGCAGCTTTCGAAATTGACATAGGGGCGGACGCAGTGCGATCTAGCGCTTCATCCAATATGCAGTTCATGCCTCACCCCAGATGATAGGGACAGATGGGTATGAGTCGATAATATTAGCAATATTTTCATAGAATTCAGGCGAGTCTATGTTGGGGCCATATGTATTAACTAGAAGAACCTCTGCTCCTTCCAGCACCCCATAGACAATAACATACCGACCCTCTGTATCAATCTGAGCCCCCTGGATGTGAACCTAAGCGTTTTGCAGATCTGGGTCAAGACCCCTCTGGATTAGGGTGAGTAGCATGTGTAAAATCGGTTGTCCCCCCAGGACCCAGCCAGGTTTTTATTACTCGTCCCCAAGGCATGCGTTTCTTGCAGGAATAATATATTGATGTTGTGCCTAGTTGCATAAGCAATGATTTGCCTGGATTTAGTGTAGCTCCCTAGACCTCTGACGTTCCAATTTAAGATATTAAGTGCCATTTACTTCAGTGAACATGATGGCTACGTGCACTGTATACGTATATCTGGGGAATAAAGCCTGCACCTGTCTAACAACTGCTTCATGCCTTTGCCTGTGTATTTGCATGCCAAGGCCAACTTTATAACTTTTCCTCCAAAGTGTAACCCCCCTCTCCATCTACCCTCATCCCCCTCCCAATAAGGGCGATGTCAACTTCCGCCCCACCCCAGTATCCCAACTTTATAACATTTAGCAATTCTCCTTCCTCCTCCCCCCGGAACCTTCCCAAAGATACCAGGAATCACACCACACCTTTTCCGGGGGCCAGGACCAGGATACCCGCCACCCCCCAAATTAAGCAGAATGCAACTGAAGGATATTACATTTCATTACATTGACACAAGGATTTAACCTTTCACCCAGAGCCAGGTGGTACTTGTTCCTCCATGTTTCTTTGCTGATGCGAATACAAGCAAAGGGAAAAGGAGCCTCCACCATCAGTAGGTTTGCTCTCTAAGGAGCTCAAGTACGTAAACCTTCCTTTTCACAGTCTGCGCTTAGGGAGTATATCGAGAAAGGACATTGCTTCAGCAGGGTCCGTGAAAAAGTGTGATTTATTATCAAAGACCTTTGACAGGTATAACATTGCGTACTGCAACTCCCAGTCCCGTAATAGATTTTTGGCTACCGTGAAAGAGATCCTGGCCTTCTGCACTGCAGGGGTGAAGTCTGGGTATATTGAGATCTTGGAGGATTTCTATTGAAGATCTCAGATTTCCCTGGCTTTCCTGAGAATCATGTCCCTGTGACAGTTATTTAACATACAGACTATCACAGGCCTCGGGCTCTGGCCAGGTTTAGGAATCTGGGCCGATATTCGGTGTGCTCTTTCCACCAGGAATTGCTGAGACTGGAGGGAGGTCTTTAAACTCACCTTTTAGCAGAGTTTCCACAAATATTTCCATAGCCTGGGGTTTCACTGACTCCGTGTCATGATGCCTACTCCCGGAGAACCAGTCCAGGACCAGCGTCCCCGGAAGCAGACATCATGTTCCCGGGGAAAAGGCCAGCAACCCCTAGTAGGGGCCCTTTGGACACTGTCCTGGCGCCTTTGGCGCCAGGCTCATTTTGGACCTCAGTCCTGGCACCATAGGCGCCAGGCTCATAAAGGGAGTGTTTATGTGAACTTATCTGATGCAGACCGTGCTGCCAGATCCAGACCTCTTTGAGGCCTGAAGGGACTATTTTACCTGTGGGACTATTTTGCCACTCGGGCGTGGCCGGAGAAGAATACGTTCCTGGAACTACTTTGGGGGCTATTTAAGCCACGCCCAGACAGCAGCTCACGCTTCGCGTTGTTCTGCACCTAGCAGCTGGACGCTCACCGTGTCTGCTCCTGCATCCTGACTCCAGCCACGCCCGCCTCCATCCTGGAACACCTGAAAGGAAAGAAGAGAAGGGAAAAGGTGAACAGAAGAACATTACCTGCTTCTACCCGGAGTCCGGAGTCATCACGCCGGCGATCCTAAGGGAAGACATTTATTTTAAAAAATGCATCGCGTTGCCCGCTGCAGTGCCGCGTTTCACTCACCTGTTCACGAGGAATCTCCGTGCTCCTTAGCGACCATCTGCACGATCCGCCGCATACCTGCGCCTAAGGGGGAAGAGAAGAACAAAAGGTGAGCAAAAGGAACATATTGAGGAAAGCCAGATTTTCGCCATAAGACTTACCTGATTATTGTTGGGAGAATCTTTCCTCATCTCGGGTCGGCGCCGCTTCTTGGGCAGTACCGTACCCCGGCCCCTATGGGGAAAAAAGACACACGCATTAGTGGGTGAATATAAGGACATTAAAGGAACCACCCATCATAAACTCACCTGAGTTTACCTTCGGCGAATTGTTTCCTCTACGCGAAATCTTCACTCAGCACCTGTGATAAAAGGGATAAGAGACAGACTACTTAATATAAAGGCAAATAGAAAAGGAGGCCAACTCTTGAACTTTTACAACAGTATACTTACGGCACCTTGCCAGAAAAGTCAAGTAAGCTTGTATCCTCACCAATCCGAACACCAGTGAAGTAACTGGATATAATCGCACCCCTGCACCAGAAGCAGGATGGAGAGCTCGTCCTTTCAAACCTTAAGGTGAGAGTTAACGGGGAATTTCGGAGGTGGTCTGAGGAGAGTGAAAGAGGGAAGTGGGAGGCCGACGCACTACTCCGCAGGTAGTTAATCCCCTTTCTCCATCTGCAGAAGGATTCTCCTGCGAGTCAGACAAGCGAGATTTGGGGGTTCTGTCCAGTCGGTCTTCCGAGTTCTGCGCATCACCTTAGAAGAGGTCGCAGCAGTCCAGACCTGGTCAGCGTCTCCGTGGGAGTCAGGTGAGCGTTACACTCTGGGATACCTACTATACGAATGTTATTACGGCGAGATCTCGCCTCGAGGTCCTCATTCTGAGCCTTCACTCCAGCCACCTTTTGTCGTAGGGATCTAAGAGCAGTGCCGACCTCTGTGCTTGTGTCTTCAAGCTGCCCAATGCGTTGCTCAGCTTCCATTATTCTGCTGCTTTCTTTGTCGATTCTTTGCTGCATGCGATCAACTTTGAATACCAGGCTGTCAAGTTTACCATTCAGAGTCAAATCCTGGCTGCATTTTTTTTAAAGATAACTGCCATATCAACTTGTGCAGGATGTGACTTGCAGCCGGCTTCATCCCACAGCATGGTTTCTGGTTCAGAGGCATCAGGGTTGTCCATCTGTGCCCCAGAGTGGGTATCCACTTTGGTCTTCACCACCATGTCTGGGAATACTAGCTTAGATTGGTGACTCTGGCCTTTCACCATTTGGTGGATAACTTGAGGGGGCAGTATTAGTATTAGCAGTATTTGAGGGGCATTACAGGTTCAAGGGGTGCTCCCAAGCACTGCCATGCTTGAAAATGTCAGTGACCGATCTCCGGAATACAGATAAGAGCATCGTTCAGAGCCAGTAGGGTCTTCTAGGGCTGCAGCCCAAGCTGAATTGTCTAATGAATTACCTACAGACACCTTTGATGCCAATTTGTCATTTACCTTGCACTTCATTAAAGCCAGAACAGAATTAAAGCTTCCAACAAGGCAGAGACCTAAAGGCCTTTATATAAAGAAGTACCAGCTAATATCTGATAGCCATGCTGTTTCCACAATATGCCTAAGGTTTCAGTAACGCCATAGCATAGTGGAAGTTTGTGTACATTGTGGCAGATTTACCCTTCACCAGCACCAGAGAGAAATCAGTTCAGCAACCTGGATGGAATGAACATTTGGTCGCTCATAGGCTTCTGAAACCTCAAACTGTGCAAACTGCATGACCCAAAGTAATTTCTCCCTAAGAATTCATTAAAAGAGCCATCAAGACACAAAATCATCTCACGGTTCTCCAGTGCCATGGCCTTCAAATCAATACTGGGAGTCAAAATATTTTAATTTATCAATACTCAATTGTGTTGCTCCCCATCAGAAGGTGTTGAGAAGCAGAGTTCAGAGTAGAACAAAGAGTTAAAGTTACATTGGCAGCAGATAACTTTTCATATTTAGTTACATAAGAATTATAAACGTGCTGAATCTTTCTTTTTAAAAGCAATCAAGAAACAGCATGTGGTTATCGCTAATGTAACTAGGTGGGCCTGGACTAAAGTGTCTGCTTTCTCCTGCTAATGTCAATAAAAGGTTGTCCACATGCTGAATCGAAACAAACCCTCCTTTGAACACCAACAAATCAGTTGGACTTTCCACATCTTTGGTAATAATTGAATTGGCACAGCAAGTATTTATGTAAAGGCAAATCAGTATTGACTGGCAATATGTAAACTTTCAGAAAAGAATGCAGAACATAAATCTACCCATATAAAATGTGCTGCAGCAATGTAAGATAAAATGGTGTCGGGAAAAGTGGCAGAGCCATTGCATTGACAGCATAAAGGTCTTGCCCTGTACCATTTAATATTCATCCAACTGAGTTTTGGTATTTTTCATTCCATATCTGACAGTAATCACCACAGCTGTGCTGCTTTGGAAAATGTTCTGCGTCCTGCGTCGATGACGTCAATACGCTGTCCTCGAGGGCCTCCGTCGAGCCGACGTCACCGGATGTTATAAGTAGGACGCACGACGCCCGTAGCCTCAGTTCTGTTTTTTCCGCAAACGTGTTAGCTTCGGAGATCTTGGCACACCTCGGTTCTTCTGAGTACTTCTATCGGTTCTTCGAACCTGTTTGTTGTGAAGATTTCTATGATGTCTTCGTCTTCTTCCACCCCGCGGCTGGGTTTTAAGAAGTGTCCGGACTGCGGGTCTAAGATGTCGTTGGCGGATTCACACAACGCCTGTCTCTGGAGCCTTGGGAGGACCACGACACGGATGACTGTGTAGACTGCCAGTCGCTTACATCGAAGGCCTTGCGGGAGCGTAAGAAGAAGCTTTCTGTGGGTAAGGTGGCCAAGCCCCGGAAATCGAGATCCACTGGGCTTTCGATGGACGATTTGAGGGGCGACTCTGCATTGTCGGCGTAAGTCTGGGGACTCCCGGTCCAGGAGTAGGTCCCGCCATTCCTCTGCCTCTTTGAGGCACTCACGGAAGTGCCGGCATCGGTCGCCTTCCCTGTCCTCGTCCGAGGACTCCGCCCGTCGGCGGGTAGCTTGTCACAACAAGCATTCCACTTCTGCGGAATGGGATTCATTTCGGCAGGAGATGTTGGTGATTTTTCAGTCGCAGCGGCTCCGGGTCCGTCCGCGCTGTCGAAAGACGCCGGCCGAGACCATGCTAGAGACGCCACTTGCACGCCTTCGGGCTCGAGCGGTCGTTGCGATCACCGGGCACCTTTTGAGGTCCCGGTCGAACAAGGATGGTCGCTCTAGACATGCCCGTTCCAGGTCCCGGTCCTCGACGCCCTTGAGACCGTCAGGGAACTCTCGAGGCTCCGCCTCCGAGGCAACCTGCGACGCCATCAGCGCCCAGGCTGTCGAAGGACACGCTCGGGGCTCTGCCCTCGAGGACTGTGTCAAAGCAGTCGACGCTAATTCCATCGACGCCCTCGACGCCTTTTGAGGCTGCTTTGTCGGAGGTACCCCGTGACACGGTGGAACCCCCTAGAAAGGCTCTGGCCAAGGCTAAAAATGTCCCTTTTTCTATGCCCTCATTCCAGCCTCTGGATTATATTTCTAAGGTGGATGAGGGGTCTGTGGAAGGTATGGTTCCTGAGGAGGTACCTGATGAGATTTTGTCTGGTCATAGCCAGATTGAAGACCTGCGTCAGTCGTTGCACGACGCCAGTGGTCTGGAGGTGGAGTTCTGTAGGCCTGAGCCTGGCACCCATGTCGAGTCCTCGTACCGGCATGTCGGGGGTCACGGAATACTTGGGGTGGTCGGCGCCACCAGTGGATTTTCTGCAGGATGACCTGACGGATATCCTCGACCAAGGTCTGCCAACTGACCCGGTACTGCCCTTCCATATGGCCTTTCAGAGAAGGGTGGCAGCAGCTTGAACTGCTCCGGAGAGTCTCCCGGCAGTGAGCAAGTCTTTGCCGTGAAAATACCGCCCAGCCAGTAGCGACCCCTGCTACTTGACCACGCACCCCACTCCGGAGAGTTTGATGGTGCAGGCGGCTACGGACCCCGCAAAGCAGGCGTTGTACCCTACCATCCCTCCTGATAGGGATGACAAGCATTTTGATGGCTGGGCAAAGAAAGTGTTTTCTTCAGGGGGTATGGCTTTACAGGCAGCCAACTCTGTGTGTGCCTTGTCACATTTAACACACACTCTGTGGAACTGTGTTTCGTTAGCAGCTGAACATATTCTTGAAGGGGAGGGACGGGATGGTTTTCTTGCTATTGTGCAGGATGGCAAGGATGCAATGTGTGAATCCGTTCAGTCGGGTCTGGACTTGGCAGATTGTGTCAGCCAGTCCATGGCGGTGAGCACCGTAATACGCAGGTTTGCGTGGTTGCGGAAGTCTGGGTTTGCTCCGGATGTGCAAGCCCGGCTCCTCAACATGCTCTTTGATGGTGAACATTTTTTTGGCAGCAAGGCTGACGAGAGCCTTGAGAGGTTGCAGACCTCCAAAGCTGCAGCAAAGTCGTTGAGCGCTGCAGTTCGCCAACCTCTGCCTTTTCGTCCTCGGGGACAGCAATGGAGGGGAGGTTCCTTTCGATATTACTCATCATTTGGTAAATCTAGAGGAGCTGCAAGTCAAAGGGGCCACCGTAGGAGTACCAGAGGTGGAAAACAGGGTACTCAAGGTGATGCAGCCGCTCGGGCAGTTGCCTCTTTGCCCTCAGGCACTGCCGCAGCCGCTTCAGCTCAGTCATGAGGCCATGTCCCATGGTTCGCCGGTTGGGGGAAGGCTGGCGCAGCATCTTGTAGAGTGGCGTGCCATTACTTCAGATGTGTGGGTTCTGGAGATCATAGCCCACAGCTACTGTCTTCCTTTCCGGCAGAGGCCTCACAACAATCCACCAGGGAATCTCTCTTTGAAGAGTCCGGATCAGTTCCTTGCGCAGGAAATACAATCCCTGCTGGAGAAAGGCGCCATAGAACTGGTGCTGTAGCGGAGAGGAACAAGGGATGGTATTCCCATTATTTTTTTATTTCAAGGAAAGACGAGGGATTGAGACCCATCATGGACTTGCGCGGTTTGAACAAGCTCCTCAGGAAGGACAAGTTCAAGATGGTTACTCTTCCTCAAGTCCTCCAGGCCCTTCAACTTCAGGACTGGTTGGTGTCTCTCAACCTCAAGTACGCTTACTTTCATGTGCTAATCCATCCCAAGCATAAGAAGTACCTGAGGTTCGTGGTTAGCGACTCGCACTTTCAGTTTAGTGTCCTGCCGTTCAGATTGACCTCCGCCCCGAGGGTCTTCACCGAGCTCATGGTGGTGGTGGCAGCGTATCAGGAAAGGGGGGGATTCACGTCCACCCCTACCTGGAAGATTGCTTGATCAGGGCGCGCTCTCCCGAGCAAGTCCTGGATCATCTGTCCGTTACCTGCCACTCCCTTCACAAGCTGGGCTTCTCCCTCAACTTAAAGAAGTCCCACTTGACGCCAACTCAGCGGCTCCAGTACATCGGAGCAGTGCTCGACACATCCCTGGGGCAGTGTTTTCCTCCCCAGGTGAGGGCTCATCACATTCAGCAGATGGTGCACAAGTTTCAGCATGCCCAGAGTCTCCCGGCGTTCGAGTTCATGAGGTTGCTTGGCCTCATGGCATCCTGCATTCTTCTGGTGCCAGAGGCCAGGTTGCGGATGAGATCTCTGCAATGGGCTCTCAAGATGCAGTGGTCAGTCCTCTGGCAGGATGTCGGACCCCTGTTCAGGTGCCGGCCAGGACCTTCTGTGGTGGGCCGTCGATGGCAATCTTATGAGGGGGGCTGCATTTTGGCTACCCTAGCCGGAGGTGACGATTGTGATGGACGCATCCCTCACGCGATGGGGAGCTCATGCCAACGAGTTGACAGTCGGCGGTCGTTGGTCTCCGTCGGAGTCCAGACTCCATATCAATCTGTTGGAGCTGGGGGCCGTCAGGGTTGCCCTGAAGGCTTTTCTGCCGACTGTGCGAGGAAAGAATGTCCTGATTCTGACGGACAACACAGTGGCCATGCACTACCTCAACAAAAAAGGGGGGTAGGGTCACTTCCTCTGTGCAGGGAGGCGATGCAGCTCTGGTTCTGGGCCATCCAGCAGGAAATTTCGATCTCTGCAGTTCATCTGGCCGGAGACATAAACGAGACGGCGGACGCTCTGAGCAGGCAGAGCGCAATCTCTCACGATTGGGAGCTGGCTCAGGAGATTCTCCTGGAGATCTTCGCCCTTTGGGGGACCCCTCAAGTAGATCTCTTCGCCTCCAGTGTCAACCGGAAGTGCGAAAGGTTATGCTTGCAGGCATTTCCTCCAAGAGGAGCCTTAGGAGACGTGTTCGTGGTTGAGTGGTCCTTCCCACTGCTGTATGCGTTTCCTCCATTTCCCGTCATCCCACAAGTGCTGCGGAGGTTCGGTTCCCAGATGATCCTCATTGCTCCGGCATGGGCCCGGAGAACGTGGTACCCAGACCTTCTCTACTTGTCCATCTGCCCTCCACGTCGTCTTCCCTACCGAGACGATCTGCTCTCACGGGAGGAGGGTCAGGTTCTCCATCCAGAGGTCAGATCCCTCAATCTTCACGCTTGGCTTCTGAAAGGTTGAGGTATAAGGATTGGGACCTCCCTGAAGACGTGATAGAGGTGTTGCTTTCGGCCAGACAGCCTTCAACCAAGTCCCTGTACCGTTGCCGTTGGAGAAAGTTCTGCGACTGGTGCAGGGTTATGAATGTGGATCCTTTTTCATGTGACATTCCTTTGGTTCTGTCTTTTTTGCTTTCGTTAGCCCACAAGGGCCTGCAAGTGGGTACCATTAAAGGTTACCTGGCGGCGCTGTCCATATTTAAGCGCTCGTCGGAGGAGTGTTCTTATTTCAAAATTCCTTTAGTTTCTCAGTTTCTTAAAGGGCTCACTAATGTGTTTTCGCCATCACCTTTCCAGGTGCCTGGTTGGGATTTGAACCTTGTTCTTAAATTCCTAATCGGTGCTCCATTTGAGCCTTTACATTCTTGTCCTCTGAGACTGTTAACCCTTAAAACTGTATTTTTAGTTGCGGTCACTTCCGCTCGCAGAGTGAATGAGTTGCAGGCACTTTCAGTTAAGCCACCCTTCACTGTGTTTCATAAGGACAGGGTTGTCCTTAGAGTTTGTCCTTCGTTTCTTCCGAGTTTTCTCGGAATTTCATTTATGCCAGGTAATTCTTCCGGCATTTTATCCTCCTCCGCATCCTGGTAAGGCAGAGGAGAGCCTCCATAGGTTGGATCCTAGGAGAGCTTTAAGTTTCTACATTTCGCGCATGTCCCGGGTCAGAGTGGATGATCATCTCTTTATAGGTTACGCTGGAAGGCGTTTGGGACAAGCTGTTACTAAGCAGACTTTGTCTAGTGGATTATCTTGGCAATTTCTGAATGTTACCGCTTGGCGGGTAAGGACCCTATGGTTGGCTTACGGGCCCATTCTACTAGGGGTATGGCTGCCTCTACTGCCCTGCAGAGGGGCGTTCCTATTCGAAACATCTGTGAAGCAGCCACTTGGGCTTCAGTCCATACTTTTGTACGACACTACTCTCTAGATTCCATCCATGGGCAGGATCTGGCCTTTGGCAAGGCGGTCCTTTACTTTGCAATTTGATTGGACATTCTAAATTTCTATATTCTAAATTCCTTTCCCTCCTCCATACGTTGGTACTGCTTTGGGAGTCTGTCATAGATATGACCCAGTCCCCTCAAAGAACAAGTTACTCTCTTACCTGGTAACGTTCTTTCGATGGGATGGTCCGACGACGTATTCCATATCGCTCCCTCCCTACCTGCCCCGCTACAGAATTTCTTATGCGTTTGCAGCTTACGTTTCCGCAAGGCTTTCTGTGGTCATAATGGCAGTAGTTTGGTGCCACACGTTTTGGGGGAAAAAACTACAACTGAGGCTACAGGCGTCATGCGTCCTAATTATAAGATCCGGTGACGTCGGCTCGACGGAGGCCCTCGAGGACAGTGTATCGACGTCATCAACACAGGACGCAGACGCCGACAATTTTCCGAAGCAGCACAGCTGTGGTGATTACTGTCATAGATATGGAATACGTCTTCAGACCATCCCATCGAAAGAACGTTACCAGGTAAGAGAGTAACTTGTTCATTGGATATTTGTAAGGCGCCTATACAACAAATGGTGTCTCAAGGCGCCATAAGAAAAAAATGGGGCGGGGGGAGAACAATGGCCTTGTGACATTCGGATCGTGCAAGCACAGTAACAAGAAGTGCGAGGGAGAGGGGGACGGGGGAGTGCCGGTAGGGCAAAGTGCTAGGGTGGGAAGGGAAGAGCAGGGTAAAGATGAGAGTGCAAGTGAAAGTGAGGGTTGTAGGAGCGACGGAGTGGGCCACAGGGGTTAGGAGCGTGCTAAGGGGAGGCCAGGAGGGCAAGTACTAGGGAATACATGGGGTGCAGGTCCAATGCTAAGTGCAAGGAAGGGGGTGGACTGGGCGGGTGGCCTTGTGCCCTGTATAATTCAGAGGGGGTCTGGCAGCCAGTTACTGCAGCAGACAGGTGTTAGCAAGGGCGAGGGAAGGAAGAAGAGAAAAGGAGGGTCTTGAGGAGCTTCTGGAACTTAAGGAGAACGTAAGGGGCCTCTCTCAGGCTGTAGCCTGAGAGGGGCAGGGAGACCATTCCAGAGGGAGGCTCCTGTGAAGGAGAGAGATCTATCCCCCCAATCTCTGCTTAGAGAAGCGTGTGATCTGCAGAAAGTTGGAGCTAGAAGACTAAAGGGCTCTGGCAGGGAGGTATTTAGGAAGAGAGAGTTGGATGTAGCGGGGTCCCAGGCTGCAGAAAGCCTTGTGGATGATCAGAGGGTCTTAAACTTGATCCTTGCAGAAACCGGCAGCCAGTGGAGAGATTTTAGGGCTGGAGAGATGCGGTCCCTGGGCTTGAGGCCCAGGATAAGTCTTGCAGTCTTATTCTGGATTAGTTCAAGGGGCCAAAGGGAGGATAAAGGAAGATTGAGGAAGAGGTTGTTGCAGTAGTCCAGATTAGAGAGGACCAGAGCTCTGGAGACATTGAGTTTCTGGGGGAAGGTGAGGAAAGGGAGAATGCTTCTGAGGAGAAGCTGCTGATAGTGGTCTTTCTTGGCAAGCTCCACGATGTGAAGAGAGAAGGAGAGAGAGAGGAGTCAAAGATGACACCCAGGTCTTTTGCATCACAAGAGGGTGAGGGGACGGGACCCATAGAGGGCGGCCAGAGGGAAGGAGGGAGCTGGGGTACCAATGAGAAGGATCTCTGTCTTACTGGCATTAAGGCAGAGATCATTGGCAGCACACCATGCCTGAATAGCAAGCAGACAATCGGGGATGTGAGCGGGGGAAGAAGAGGCAATAGAGGCAAGCTTGAAGGAGAGATGCGTGTCATCTGCATAACACTGGAAGTGAGGAGAAAAGGAGATCAGACGGGCCCGAGTGGCAAGGTAGATGTTGAAGAACCACTGCGAGAGGACAGAGACTTAAGGGACGCCGCAGGTGGAGAGTGTGGTAGGGGAGAGAAAAGGGCCCAGTTGAACCTAGGAAGGTCGGTCGGAAAGTAAAGAGGTCAACCAGTCCAGTGTCATGCCCGTGACAAGGGTGTCACGCAGCCGATTTGTCAGGGTGGCATGATTGACCGTATCAAAGGCTGAGGAAAGATCCAGAAGGATAAGAACAGATGGAGAGTTTGAATCGATATTTGAGAGCAAGTCTTCAGGGGTGTTCAGTAAATCAGTTACGCCCCCTTTCCTGCATGGGCGTCCCTTGCTATGGACCGAAACTGAACGTTTTTCACCAGAAAAATAACTTACTTTTTAAATGTAATCTCGTGTGGGTCCGCAGCCTCAGGAGTATGTGCTCCCTTAACTCCGCCCAACGGTGCCACACCTCAGTCCTCTTTTCTGCGTTGACTGGAGCAGAGCCTGTAATACCACGTGCTTTCCAGAAATCTTTCTTAGAGTCTATTAACTCTTTGTTTACATTTTTTTCTAGATACACAGTCCTCCGGTGCCCCAGTATGTCCCCAGCGCATGTCGTCTGCAGCCGGCTTCAGTAGGCGCCCGTCGTGCGACGGTTCGTTCCCCACGTCGGACCCGTAAACCCTCTGCCTCCGGTGCCTAGGAGAAGACCACGGATGGGAAGGCTATTCTGCGTGCAACAGACTCACTGCCTGATCCCTGAAGAACCGGTTGGCACGGTGGAAGGAACCGTTCACCAGGTCGCCGCTGGAGCACCTTAAGGAATACATGTAGAGGAAGACCAAGAAGGCAAGCATACTGTTCAACAAAGCACTGCGTAAGCCGATGGCAAGGGCCAGTCGGGCCCTGTCACCGGCAACAAGGGTACCGAGGCTGTATCAGCTACTGGCCTCTCGACCGAGGGGGGTCCATGAATCCTCCCGCTCCTACTGACAAGGAGCCAAGCGGCTAACACACAGGGACATGTCGCGAGGGGCTCTGCCGTATTACCAGGCCTACGCCTGAGAGGGCGCCTAAACGCAACACAGACAACACTACCGGCATCATGGCCGAGGGCCAACAGCTTTCCAGGCACAGGCCTGAGGTGCAGGGAGGGACACAGTCTACGCCTACCAGCAAACAGGCCAAACCCAAGCCATCCAAGGATCCACGTGCAGAAGGCACAGACAAAATGGCACGTACAGGGACAAGATGGTGGCCAGGCCAGAGTCCAGCCAATCAGACGAACCCCAAAGGGGGGGAAACCTCGACTGCCAGGCCAGAGGCCCTCCCCTCCGGAAAGCCTGAAAGGCGGGAAACCACTGCCAGGTATGAATGGGTTCCGGTGTCTCAGGTCACTTGGTACACAATTTACCCAACCATCCCGGGACAAGCATGCTACACAGAAACATCGTTCTCGCATACCGCGGGCAGGCAGAACTTCATGTCCCTGCAGCAGGCACTTGTTCCTGAGTGCTCCCAGCAAGCCTGCGTGTAGCATTACTTTGAAAAGTTCCTAACGCTTATGCGTTCCCTTAGATGGGTAACATCATCAGGGGCATTGTGCAGGAAATGGTACCACCCATGCTTCCTCAGCAGCCGACGCAACCTGGCTCTGACAACAGTGGCTCTGGTAGCAGCACCTCTGCCACCTCCTAAAGTACCATTGCAGCCTCAAAGGCATTAATCTACGCCGGTGGAACCAATGGCCCCCACAGACACAGGGGATCAGCAGGACACTGACGACGAGGAGTAGGACACAAGTTCGTCGGCAAGGGCATTCCACAACAGGATCGCTGGTTTGGTGGAGTACCTCGGCATTCCATAGCCGCAAACAGAACAGCCAGAGAAGGGAGTCTTGACAGAGGTCCTCAATATCAGTGCAGAGTCCAGATCTGGGATTCCACTGCAAAAGGATGTGGACGCCCTGGCTAAGCAAGGGTGGTTGAAACCTCACTCCACTCAGCCTACAAACAAAAGACTGGATGCGAAGTTCAGGCAAGTGAGGGTGACTCTCTGGTCTTATCTTTTCACCCTCAGCCATTGTCATCCGCCACCGTGGCAGCGTCTTTGTACGCCAAACTGCAGACATCAGCAAGTACTTCCACTTCTGCACTTGGCAAAGAGAAGAAGGTCCTGGAGGCCTACAGCAAGAATGTTTATTCCAACGCGGGTCTCCACCTCAGACGGGTCTCCATCCCAGGCCAACGGTGATGCCATATTAGCTGCGGCAAACCAAAGGCTGTAGAGGGAGATTGCCGACTTCCTCCCAGACCTTTCTACCCACAAACAAGCATCCTTCAAGGCGGGCCTGGCAGAGGCCAATTTGGTGGCGTAAGACATTATAGAGGCTACTGTTGTCCATATTGAAATGGAAAGTAGAGCCGTCTGTGTGGCCACAGACATGAGGAGGATGGCTTGGCTGAAGGCAACCAGGTTCGACCCTGACTTCCAGGAGAGAATCCTAGATCCTATAGGTGATTTGTTCCACTCCACCACAGATGAGGAGCTGGACAAAAAGAAAAGCAGCTGCCAGACAGCCAAATCTTTGGCTGTTCTTACCAAACCACCAACAAAAAACATTGGGCAGGGCCAGTCTGGGTTGGACAAGGACAGGACCTTTGGTGGGTTCTGTCGCTTCCAAGACCATTGGGCCAGGCTGCCTGACCGGTCCCCAAGCCAGCACAGGCGGAACACCAGAAGTCTTCCCATAAAGGTTTCTTTCAGTCTCCCTCCCGGTCCCCAGCCTCGGACCCAAAGAAGCAATGACAGGACGTGCCAGATCCACAGCACCCCAGTTGGGGGCAGGTTGGCTCTCCACCTCCAGACTTGGAGGGCACGGTTTGCGGACGCCTGGGAGATCTTTGTAATGTCACAGGGCTTCTGGTTACCTCTCCCATCTCCTCCTTCTACCCCTGACCCCCTTACTCAAATTGGGACCCCATCACTCCTAGCGGAGATTGGCTCCCTTGTTGCAAGCGATGCGGTAGAACAGGTCCCAGTGCTGCAGCAGCGGTTGAGCTTTTATTTCTGCATCTTTGCTATTCAGAAAAAGAACCAGGTTGGCCTTCGAGTGGTCCTAGATCTTTCCTCCTTAAACCTATACCTGCCTCTACAGAAATTCAAAATGGTGACTCCAGCTTTAATAGCAGACACGCTGTGTGGGGGGCGGACGTGCTCTCTGGATCTGAAGGACGCAAATTTCCACATCCCCATAGTGGAGGCGCTTCAACCCTTCCTCTGGTTTCGTTCATGGGTCTACATTCCCAATACAAGGTACTGTTAGGAATGCCGGCTCTGCTCACTCTCTGTGGCAGCAGAGGAGGAGACAACACCCTCACCGACTCATTAGCCCTTAAAGATGGGCAGCAAGTTACCTCGCAATTTAGAAACTGAAGCAGCCTTTCAGCCTTTTTCAAGATGCCTGCCGGAACTCGCTACGCCACAGATCCCTGACCTGGACATCATCATCTGACCTAAAGAGTAGCAGAAAGGCGAGCACCTTGAGTTGCTTCAAACTTTCTTAGCATTGACGCTGTTTTTCCTTGCTCTCCCTATTGCCTTTCTGCCTCTATGCACGCGCATCTCTTGCCTTACCTTTTTGTTATCTGTTCCTGGCAGCCTTCCTCTATTCTCTGCTCGCCCCCTCTCCTCATTACTGTGTGTCAGGAGGCTTTCCGCATCCTCTGTTGCTGTCTATTTCCTGGAGATCCTTCCTTTAGCTAACCGTTGGGATTGTCTCTACAACTGTGCAGTACGAAGTTTATATTTCTATATTTCTTCATTATTCTGGTTTCTTTTCCCTTGGGCTTTGCCCGTAAGGTGCACACTTCTGCCCCGTACCATCGGGCTAAGTGGATGCCTTTTGGGCTTGGCTTTACTCCTTCACACAGGACTGGGTTCTCTGGACTCCTGGACAAGTCTAAGATTAGTCACAAACAAGTAAAGCCTTATAGTCCTTATAGTAAGCAACGCCCACACCATAAAATTAGAGCAGATGCAGCAAGTGATGGCAGCCCTGCAGGATCCTACACAGGGGGTACAAAATCTAAAAAAACAAGAGCGCAACACGATGAAAAATTATTGCAGTAACCCCTGCAAGAACTACCCCCAGCACCTCCAATGTCAGAGAAATTTGACAGCAACCGTAAGAAACTCAGAGTTTATGGAGACCTGTATGGTGCAATTTACCCTTAAACCCTCTGTTCAAAGGTCAATTATATGGTCTCAAATCTGGCTCGATGCGCCTTGGCATGGGCAACACCTTTGGTCATCACCACCAATCAGATATTGGATTTGTACCCCGCAGTTGCCAATAGTATTCAGGCGATGTTTGGCCGTCAAGAACTCGCTATTACAGCTCAAGAGAATCTCCTAGACATAAAACAAGGTTCTTCAGGTGTATTAACCTTTAAACAGATGGAAGCTGAAACAGCCTGGCCTGATGATGCCTTAATCATGCTCTTGTGCTGTGGCCTTACAGAATAACTTAAAGATGTGGTTTCCCCTAGTGTCAAGACCTCACAACCTGAAATAAATGATTGTTCTTGTCCTTCAAATAGATTTTAGGTTACAAGAATACCACACTGAGAAACGCAAGCTTCACCCACAAAAGCTCTCTGAAACTTAGTTTATTGCATGCCAACTCACTAATGATGAGCCCATGAAAATTGGTATTGCCAAAGGACCCTTATCTGCGGGAGAACGTAACCGTTGCCGAACATTTGGTCTTTGCATATATTGTGGATCGAACAAACATTTGCTGAACGCCAAGCTCTGTCCCTAGTGGGAACCACAGATGGGGATGAAGCTATCTGTTCCCATGCTCTGAAAACTCAAGATACTCTGATGATAGTTCTTAAGGTGGATTTTCAATTGCAGGAAACCATCTTATGGGTAGTTCCAGCCCTTATCAACTGGTGCCGCTGGTAACTTCCTCGATGACCAGTGGCCTAGGGAACATCATGTGAACAGAGAATCTACCCCTATTCTCATTCCTGTGGAGGTGGTTGATGGTTCAACCTTGTCTTCTGGCCCCATTCTGGAACAAACCTCAGACCTGTTGATGCAACTTTCTTCGCACTCAGAAATCATTAGGTTTCACCTAATAAAAGCAGCGCATTACCCTATAATATTAGGTATTCCGTGGCTTCGACTGTTCAACCCCTATGTGAACTGGACTGCTGGCACTATGTTTATGGGCTCTGAATACTGCATATCGCATTGCCTTTATAGTGGGGCCATCGGATTTCATACTTCCCTGAACATAAACAAGCATGAATCAGTTTCACATTTGCTAAAGTTACCCAAAGAGTATTTGGATTATCAGCGCGTCTTCACTGAAGACGTCATGGAGTTACCTCCTCATAGACCAGAAGATTGCTAAATCAAGTTTCTACCTGATACACAAGTACCTTTTGATAGAGTGTATACCTTATCTATGCATGAAAAGGAGGCCTTACGTTCCTACCTAAAGACCAATTTACTAAACGGTTTGATTACCAAATTAGTCACCCGCGGGCGCCTCTATGTTCTTCATCCCCAAAAAGGAGACCTCAGAAATACAGCCTTGTTTTGACTACAGGGGCCTAAATAAGATCACTGTGTAGGATAAATATCCCCTTCCCCTGATTCCGGACATCTTGGAGGCTGTCCGAGGGGCATCTATCTTCACTAAGTTGGACCTGAGGGGCGCATACCATCTCCTCTGGATTCGTAGTGGCGTCGAGTTGAAAACCGCATTTCGCTCTCCTTTTGGTCACTACGAATACTGTGTCCTTCCCTTTCGATTGGCCAACGCTCCGCCATTTTCAACGATTTATGGATCACCTTTTTTCTGACCTGATCTTGCATTCAGTAGTCGTGTATTTGGACCACATATTTTTTTTTTTCCAACAACCTTCAGGAACATCAAGCCCATGTGACAGAAGTCCTGGCACTGCTTTTAAACAGCAACTTGTATGCCAAACTATTTGGGCTTTAGTCTTTCCTCGGAGGGGCCATCAATGGATCCCCCTAAGGTCCAGGCTATCTTGCAGTGGAAAGATCCCAAATCACCCACCGACATAGAGGTTTTAGAGTTTCCACATTTTTATAGATTATCCCCAACTTTTCATTGATGATATTGCTTCTAACTGCCCTTTTTCAAGAAGGGAGCACGTTTTCTTTGGAACAACTCAGCAGGAAATGCATTTCAAGATCTCAATTATCACTTTACAAGAGCACCCATTCTACGTCTCCCGGATCACGACAGGCCCTTCATCTTGAAGCAGCTATTTGAAGACTATTGTGAGCATCCTATTGCCTACATTGTCCTCCTCTGAGCAGAATTATACAGTTCTGGAAAAGGACATCCACTTCTGGGTTCAAGACATCAGGTCACAGTGAGAACAGAAAATCGTAATCTAAGGGTGTTACAACAACATGAATGCCAAAACAGCAGGCAGGCCCGCTGGGCTTATTTGTTTTCCCTTTTTGATCTTCTGTTTACATTGCTGCCAGGAGTAGATAACAAATGGCGGATGCTCTCTCACGCTCAGATTCCGAGAATGGAATTCAGCTCCCTAAAGAAAGATTGCTACCCAGAGCTTCTTTTTCTCTTTGTGGTTCCCACTTTTCTGCAATGGGTAAGACAAGCTACAAACCCTCTAGATTCTGCTGCGGATACCAACATCAAAAAAGTATGCATTGCTTGAGGAACAAGGACTTCTGTATTTGATCAAGCCCTCTACGTACCCACCACTGATTTGCAAAAAGAAGTACTTTGTATGTGTCATGATTCCAAAACTACAGGACATAGAGGAATTTGGGTTACCCTGGAAAACATCAACAGGCATTTCTGGTTGTCTAAACTTCCTTACAAAGTTCGAGAATATGTTTCTGCTTGTGTAATCCATCAACAAAGAAAGAACCTGCGCAGACTTCCTTTTGGCAAATTAACACAGCCTCTGTTACCTTCCCGCCCGTGGCAACACATCAGCACCGATTTCATTGTCGATTTACCTCTTTCCAATAACCAAACCGCAATAATGCTGACAATAGATTCCCTCACAAAGATGGTCAATTTTTCCGCTCTTCCTCAAGTTCCAGCCGCCCAACACATGGCAGATGTCTTTATCCAAACCATTTTTCATCTCCACAGCTTACCCACCACCATTTTATCTAATCAGGGACCTCAGTATACCTCCACCTACTGGAAGTTACTATGCAAAAAACTTGGAATACAAAGAGCACTAACCTCAGGCTACCATCCACAATCAAATGGCCAAACAGAAAGACTGAATCAGTCACTTGAACAGTACTTGCAGTGTTTTTCATCTGCTTCATGTAACTGGTCGGATCTGCTTCCATTTGCAGAATATGCCTACTATAACTCAGTCCATACCGCCACTGGTCTCAGTGCCTTCCTCTGTACCGACAGATCTCATCCAACCTGTGTGCCCATGGTTACACCATCTGACACCAAGCTACCATCCTTAAACGCGTTGACAACATAAAAGCAGGCCATACGACTGCTCTACAGGCCTTGTCAGACTGGAGAGCTTCCAGCAAGAGACAGGCCGATCGCAAACGCTTAGAAATCACCTACTTTGGCTGTCAGTGATCTTGTTTGGCTTTCCTCTCGCTATCTGCCAAGACACCTGGTCCCTTCTAAGCTAGCTCCAGGCATTTTTGGGCCCTTCAAAATAATACAGCTTCTAGGCTCAGTCGCCTTTAAGATTCTGTTTCCTGGGCTCACATCCATACTGTTCTTCACATATCTCAGCTGAAACCTCATGCTGAGACCGATTTCATAGGGGATTCCGCAAACCTCCTGCACAAGTTGCTACCGCTTCTGGACCCGAATTCGAAGTACAATCCCTATGTGATTCTAGCTACTGTCAAGGTCAACTTCAATATTTGTTAGATTGGAACGGGTACAGTCCCTCAGATCGTTCTTGGGAGCTGGCTTCTGCTCTGAATTTGCCCCGTCTCCTCAGAAGGTTCCACAAATGACATCCCTGGAAGCCCGGTCCATTGCCTCCTCGAAGGGGGCATACTGTTAGGAATACCAGCACCCTCACTGACTCTTTAGCCCTTCAAGATGGCAGTGAGTTACCTCGCGATTTAGAAATGGAAGCTGCCTTTCAGCTTTTTTAAAGATGACTGCCGGAATTCACTATGCCATGGAGCCCTGTCCCGGACATCATCATCTGACAAAGAGTAGCAGAAAGGCGAGCACCATGCGTTGATTCGAAATTTCTTACATTGATGCTGTTAGACTCTCAATGTTACTTGCTCTCCCTATTGCCTTTCTGCCACCACCGCGCGCGCTTCTCTCTTGCCTTACCTTTTTGCTACCCTTTCCTTGCGCCCTTCTTCTATTCTGTGCTCGCTCCCTCTGCTCATTATTGTGTCTCTGGAGGCTTTCTGAATCCTATCTGTTGCTATCTATTTCCTGGAGATCCTTCCTCTGGCTAACCCTTGGGATTGTCTCTACAACTCTGCAGTATGAAGTTCATCTCGGCTATATTTCTTCGTTATTCTGGGTTTTTTCCCTTGGGTTTAGTCCATAAGGTGCACACTTCTGCACTCTACCATCGGGCTAAGTGGATGCCTTTTCGGCTTGGCTTTTCTACTTCACACAAGACTGGATTCTCTGGACTCCTGGTTTCACTACTTCACGCAGGACTGGATTCTCTGGACTCCTGGACAAGTCTAAGGTTAGTCGCTAACAAGTAAAGCCTTATAGTCCTTATAGGTACTACCATTCGGCCTGCACTCAGCGCCCAGGGTCTTCACAAGGTTCATGAATGCGGTTGCAGGTCTGCTCGAGCCAGAGGGCCATCCTGTATACCAGTACCTCGACGACTGGCTAGTACGAGCAGGGTTTCTGGAGAAAGTCAAGTATTCAATCACCAGGCTCATATCCACACTTTACGAACTGGGTTTCTCACTCAACTTCCAGAAGTCGCATCTACAACCGACACAAACACTGGTATTCTTGGGTCTTCAGTGGAACACGCAGAGGCAAATGGTGTTCCCCGCGAGGGAAAAGGTGGCAACTATCAAGGCCACTGTGGGTCACTTTCTCAACAGGGAAGTAACCACGGCATGGTGGTACCAGCACTTATTGGGTGTCATGGCGGCCTGTTTTGGCGGTCCCCTACACCAGGCTACGGATGAGGAGGCTGCAGCTAATTTTTCAGCATCCTGTGACCAGGAGTCGGGATATCAGGTGGCGCTGATCACCATATCCACGAAGATCTGGCGTGCTGGAGACAGGAGTCCAACCTCTGGGTGGGCAACCCCTTCAGACCGCCGCTGGCGGACCACACGATTGCAACATTCTCCTCCCTCCAGGGGTGGGAGGGCCGCCCTGAGAGAGCATGCTGTACATAGTGGATGGTCAAGGTAGCACCGGCAGAACCATATCGACTGGTTGGAAATGATGGCGATCTGGCTCGCGCTCAGGGTATTTCTCCCCATCATCAAGGGCAGAGTGGTGTGCATTCAGACAGACAACTCTACCTCCATGTATTACCTCAACAAGCAGGGGGGTACCGGATCGCTGCTCCTGTGCAAGCTGGCAATAGCAATATGGGAGTGGGCCACTGCGTGAGAAGTCTGGCTTTCGGCAGTACACCTTTCGGGAGAATAGAATTTAGAGTCCTATAGCCTCCTCTGGCTAGGCTTGGGCAACTAAGAGTGGCAGCTGAACAAGAAGGTACCTACGGACTTTTTCAGCAGGTGGAGGCACCCCAGCATACACCTGTTTGCGACAGAGAGCAACCTGGACGTGTCCGTGGTTCACCTCCTGGGAGTCACGCTGCAGATCCAATGGAATGTAATGTGGCCCATACACTCTCCCCGACGCCTCTTCTTCCGAAAATCCTGGGCAAAATCAAGGCAGTCTGCCAACTGCGACTCATCCTGAAAGCTCCCCGTGGCCAGCAAGGCTGTGGTTCTCAGACCTGCTGCCATGGTCGGACCAACCTCCGACTCCCCATCCTCTCGGACCGGACCCTAGCAGCTTGGTCCCTGAGCAGGTAACGCTTCAACATCTCCAGTTGTCCTGGGACAATCTGGAAATCATCCCAAGGAGTCAGGCTATACAGAAACAGTATACAAGCAAATCGACCAGATTCAGTTTTTGTGCCAAGGAAAACAGAGTGGACCCATTGACATGCACGCTAGACCAGGTGCTATAATTATCATCTTATTTAGCTAGATCAGGGGTCCAGGTGGACACGTGTTGGACATACCTGGTGGCCATAGGCGCATTCAGAAATTCGGACGAGTCTTCATTTTCTTCATCCAACCTAGTGGTCAAAAGACATCTTGTGGGGCTAGCAAGACTTACCCACCGATCAAGCGCCCACACCCGACCTGGGACCTTAACGTGGTACTCAGCCTTCTGGCATACACACCTTTTGAGCCCATGGCTACAGTAGATATCAAGTTAGTCACTCTCAAGACAGTGCTCCTGGTGGCCCTCGGCTCGCAGAGTCACCGAGATCTAGCCTCTAGTGGCCACTGAGCCCTACAAGGTATTTCATCAGGACAAGGTGCTGATGAAATACCAAGTCCTCTGGTTTTGTGTTGGACGACAAACAGACGGCAGTATATTTGGGTCTTGCCATTCAAGCGCTAGCTGTGCTTCGTTTACATTGATCGGTATAGAAAAGTGTTCCGCAACAGATCTGCATAAAAATCTGTGCAGGCCGCTAGAATCTTCATTGCGGATTCCGCTCGAAATTGCCCATCATCTGATATACATCGGAGGGACTTTACTCTTGAGCTTTGCCTTGAAAAAGACCTGTGGAGGTCGAAACACGTGTTGGCAAATAACTCTGACAAATTGAACATGACAAATGAACAGAATAAAACAACAAATTAACTATTTGAGTCTCCTTTGAGAAGCACTTGTGTATATTGGCTTGCATAAATTCCTCCCAAAGGTTGTCTCATCTTTATGATATATGATCGTTTATTTATATAGCGCCTATACACAATGTGTTTCAAAGCGCTTCAAGGCAACGGAGGGAACAAGGGAAAATAGAACCACATTCTTACAGGCCATGAACAGTAAGGATGTGAAATTAACTATCGTACTCGGCCTGACGACATTTCAGATAGTGCAAGAGCGAAGTCATAGATAAGGAAGGGAGGGGGAGAGTGGGAAGGAAATGGAAACAGACAGGCGACTACTGTATTAGGCCTGACGACATTTCTGGTAGAGCCGGAGAAAAATAAAAGGTGAGGGAGAGGGGTGCAGAAAGGGAGGGGAGGAACAAAACAAGCGACTATCATACTAGGCCTGACGACATTTCAGATAGTGCTGGAGGGGTCGTGGGGAGGAAAAAAACAGTAATGGGAGGGTGGAGGAAACAGACGAGGTTGCTATCATATTAGGTCCAGGGACAGTTCTGATAGAGTAAGTGCATAGAAGATCTTTCCATCTCAATGAGGAGATCGTGCTTCCCACCTTCTTCCCTAACCCGGTGGAAGAAATGGAAAAGATCCTCCACTGCCTAGACGTCAGACAAGCTTTACAGTTATACCTGCCCATGACTAGAGGTAGAGCAAGCGCCTAAGCCATCTATAGACAGATGGATGGTCGCGGCCATTCACAAGGCTTTTAGGACACAGCACAAGGAGGTCCCAATGGACTTGCATGCTCACACAATGAGGGCCAAGGCAGCAGCGGTCGCGTTTCAACGCCATGTTCCATTGCAGGTGATTAGCGGGGCAGCCACATAGGCCACCCCATCAGCCTTCTGCAGCCATTATTGCTTGTATACCAGCACTCGGGCTGACGCTGCCTTTGGGCAGGCGGTTCTGCGTAACCTGTTTTCATAGAGCCCACAATCGCTCTCCTCTCAGCACTTTCTAGTCAGTGGTAATAGCCCATGCAGGATGGAGGAAAGAGGACGGGACGTAGGAGTAATTAAGTGTTACTCATCGGAGTGACTAACATACTCCTAGTCCTTATTCCTCTTTCCTCCATTCGTCCCACCATCCTTCCCCCAAAGTAAGAGCAGGGTTGTTAACTATTCTAACAGAGCCAACGCATCAAAGGGGACGGAGGTGTGGCGCTGTGGCCGGGGTTAAGGGAGCGCATGCTCTTGAGGCTGCGCACGATTAATTTAACGGGTGAAAAAGGTTCAGTTCCCCTCCCTAGTGAGGGTT
Source organism: Ambystoma mexicanum (assembly GCF_040938575.1). Classification (NCBI taxonomy): domain Eukaryota; kingdom Metazoa; phylum Chordata; class Amphibia; order Caudata; family Ambystomatidae; genus Ambystoma; species Ambystoma mexicanum. The sequence goes on from NC_090932.1 coordinate 1,380,710,801, forward strand.
GTCCATGCAGGTTGGAGGAAAGGGCACTAAGGACTAGGAGTACGTTAGTCACTCCAGTAAGTAACACAATTTTCGTGCCTCTGGCTGCTCTGAAGCCAGACTGGTGGTCGTGGAGACAACCAGCAGATTCAGTGGGTTGGATCAGCTGGGAGATGACCAGCTTCTCCAGAGGTTTCCCCAGGAAGGGGGTAATAGAGATAGGGCAGTAGTTAGCCAGGCAGGAGATGTCGACAGAGGGCTTTTTGAGGAGCGGCCGCCTAAGAGAGGAGTAGCGGGAAGGAGCCAGTAGCAAACGAGTGATTACAGAAATCAACCAAGGCTGGCGAAAGGGAGGTATGGTTATCCGTGCTAGATTGAGGGAGACTTTCAAGAGAGGACTTGTTTAGAGACCTCATCCAGTGCTATAGTCGTGGAAGAGAAGAGTAGGAGGGAAGGGAAGAGGGGCCAAGGGAGACCTGGGAGCTGGGGAAGGAGGACAGAGTGGAGTGGAGTGGAGTGGAGTGGAGTGGAGTGGAGTGGAGTGGAGGAGAGTGAGGACAGGATGTCCAGAGTTTTGGTTATGAAGTGGGGGGCCAGTGAAGTAAGAAGGGTCAGGGATGGCAGGGGAGAAGTGGAGGCTGCAGTAGGATTGGCGACTTCCTTGCAGATTTTAAACAGTGCGCCCATATTGTTAGTGGCCACAGAGATGCAGGTTTGGATATGGGCCCTCTTCGAACTGATGGAGAGTCTGTATTGCCTTTGGAGCAGGCGGCAGACCAGTCTGTCAGAGAATGTGCCCGATGCCCTCCTCTTCCACTCAGCAACTCTGCACTTCCATTTCAGGGAGGCTAGGTCGGAGTCATACCAGGTGCTGGGCTTGGAGGTAGGCCTCGTGCAGATCCTCATGACAGGAGCAAGGAGGTCCAGGGTGTTGGTGATAGGTGGAGATTAGCAAGGGCAGAGTCAGTGTGGGAGTCTGTGGTAGGAGTTGGAGGGAGAATGAGAGTGGTGGCAAAAGCAGCAACTGACACTCGCTTCATCGGTCAAATGACGGAGAAGGAGGCTAGCTGTGCAGGCAGAGGCTTAGCCGGGGACCCTAAGAGATCCAGGTGAGAGGACAAGAGAGCATGGTCAGACCAGGAGAGTTGTGTTGTGATGGGGTTGGAGATGTGGTTGTCTGCTGAGATTAGGGCATCCAAGGTATGTCCGGCTGAGTGCATCAGACCGGAGGGATGAATGGTGAGGGAAAGAAAGTCACAGAGGCTGTGGAAGAGTTCAGTGGCCGAATCAGTAGAGTCAAGGTGAATATTGAAGTCTGAAGAGGAGAAGCTTGGGAGGCAAGAAGAAAAGAGAAGAGTTGAGGTCGGACCAATCTGAGAGAAAGATGCAGACCGGAGCAGGGGTCCTGTAGATGGTGGCAAGAGTCAACAATAGGGTTAGAGAGTCACCAAGCCTGCAGGCGAGGCATTCGAAGGAAGAGCAGGTATGAGTGGGTATGATAGTAGCAGGGACCCATTCAGGATAGCTCAAGGCCACTCTGCCTCCAAGGTGGTCAGGCCTGGGCTTAGAGAGGATCTTTTAGCCCTCCGAGAGGAGTGTGTCAAAAGATTGACAGAGCTGGCAGGGAACAACGTCTCAGTGAGAGCGAGAACGATAAGGTCTAAGTCTTCAAGAAGGAGACTGATATCAGAGGAGTGTTTAACAGCAGAGCGAGAGTTGAGGGTAGCTAGGTGAAGCTGGTTGACACCTTTGAAGGTCTTCCCAGGAGGGTTACAGGGATGTGGTACGCCCATCGGTGGTGGAGAAGGGGCAAGACGGGTGGCAAAAGGAGGAGTGGCAGGAGAAGGGAGGAAGTTGGTGAGAGACAGACGCTTATCACGAAGGAGGAAATTGGCCTCAGAGCCCTGGGCCCTGGCAGTGCCATTATGATGGACATTAATGATGCACCTAGAAGATGGTGCTACCATTAATGGGCGACAAAGAGCAAGGGGAGAGGACAGAGACCATGTTGGCAATCCATAGGTCCGGAGAGTGAACAACAAAGAAGGAGGTATGTGACAAGTCTGCCTGGAAGAAGCATTGACATAGGTGCCAGCGATGGGCAGGCATGGATTGGAGACCAGGAGATCTTTTGTTAACGTTTTCCTTCCAGAAAGAGGTAGGATAGGTGATAGAGTAGCAGTTACAGTAAATTGGAGAGATGCAGAGCAGAGAGATGGAAAGGGGAAGGGAGGGAGAGACAGGGAAACTGCAGTGCACAGAGAAACTGCACAATGCACAACAAACTCACCAGGCGGCCTAGCAGCAAGACAGATGTAGACAAGTCAGGTGCACAAGACGTCCCAGGTCGCCGAAAACCTTTGTTTGTTCATTTGGTTGGGTTGGTAGAATTCCTAACATGCCCTAACTCTAGAATGGGAGTAATCTTGACCATTAAATAAATAGTCCAAGTCAATCTTTGTCAAAATAAAAAGACCTATACTAACCTTGCCTTCCAAAAATGACAAATGTGTGAAGGGAATACAAACGGAAAATAGATTCTCAGAAGAAATGTCAGAATGGCTTTTAAATAACAACTCCCTTCCCCACGTTCAGCACCATGGGGCCTAGAGAGTTTCCTAAAAAGTATGGGTGGATGCCACAGTTCTTTCAATCTTGCACACTTTGGCTTACTAGCACAATTTAACAGTTCAGTGTCATGAGTAGCCGGATTCAACCCTTCTGGACTTCATGGTCCATGATGCACCGTGGCATAAACACTGCAATTCATCCAAGATGGCTGACAAGTGAGCACCATTGCTGTCTAGTCTTTGCGTGCAGTTGCCAGCTTCCTAGAAAACCGGCACGTCCCCGCGGCTCTGCGCATCTCAACTCTACCCCTACAAGTTACTAGACGTTGTTCGAGTTCGCTCTCTGCGTTGCCGTGTATTTCTATCTTCCTTCTTTGTTTGTGGAACCCTCTCCCTTCCAATCCTTACCTTCCTATACCTTCCTTCCTGGATTCATTGACATTTGTTCCTGGAATTCGAACGCTACCGACTTGGCAGCCGGCTTCCACGCTGGAACCCGAGGACTCGCGTTCCAGCCTGTACAAGTCACGGTCGGTGAAAAAGAAAGAAGCCTCATCCCGGAAGAACACAAGCAAGGAGGAAAAGGTGAGAAAGAAAGAGGCTTTTGACATTCAGGCTTGGCCTTCAAGCTTCTGGTAGTTCAATCACTTCCTTGGGCTTTGTCTGCCTCGTCATAAATATACAGTTCTACTTTTGACCTTTACTGTACAGGCTTCCCTCTGTCGGGCTCAAGCCTGTCTTTCACCTTTCACTTTATCACACAGTTCTGTGCAGGGGTCCCTCTGCCGGGTGTAAGGAACTCGTGGTGAAACAGTAAAGACGGACACAAGTGATCACAGTTCAAGGGTGTTTATTAAACTGTCAAATGCTGGGTGGAAAAAAGCCTAACCTAAATCTAAGATGGGAGCAAGCATCAACCATCAAATGAAAAATAAGGCAGTCCTTGTGTCGTGTCAAAATAAAAGGGCCTATACTAAGAAACCCCTATTGCCAATTCCTTACAACTAATTACAGAAAGTGTGTCTGCTAGGGTATCAAAATAAAGCAAACCGTGTTCAAATAATACGTCATGATGTGATTGCCTTGAGGTCTCCCTTCCCCATGTTTTAGCACAGGAAAAGGTGGGACTTCATAGCACAGCACACCCTCGAGCCTTCCCAGCACAAGCTAATAGTTCGTATCAACTATCGGGTTCTTCAATGGTTAAATCACTTTATAATGAAAAGTCTCTTGCCTTCAAGGCCGGATACTCTCAACAAACAAACAAACACAGTTCTGTTCTACAAGCACTTTGTGTGATGGTTTCACCCCTGGATCCCCCTCTTCTGGGTGCTGGCCCCTCAAACGTATTCAACAAATTAACAAGACAGTTTCTTTTTCAGCGAGCTTTGGGTGGTAACTTTCCACCCCTGGATCTCCCTCGGCCGGGCTCGGACCTGAGAAGACAAGGGGGACATTTCCTTCCCCTTGTCTTGCAATGCTTCACCATTTCACAAATCTTAATGTCTTTTTAAACAGGTTTTTGGCTTTTGCCCTTGGTCGTCGGCTTCCCTCTGCCGAGTTCACTCTCGACTTTTGTAACGCACTGTTCATGTACACCCCCTTTCCGGGTCCACATTACTTTAGGTTGTCGGCTTCTCTCTGCCGGGCTAACTCTTGCTAGCCTTTACCAACAATTCCGCTTGGGACTTTTAGACTCCACTCATTTTCATTAGCATCCCTCGTCCAGGTTCACTCTTGATAATTTTCAACATGTGGAATTCACTTCCCTTAGCTTTCACAGTTCTCTGTCGGTAAAAAACTTTCGCCGGTGCAGAGGATTTTACAAGACCTCTGTATGACCACTTTGACCATTTTTTGCCCCTTGCCAAGGCCTGCTGGTTACAATAGTCTTTACCATTGGGTAATCGCCCAGAGTTTCCTGCGTTAACACCCACGTGGTGTCAGACTCCACTGTATGTGGTATCCCCGTCTTTCTTTAATAGTATCCTTTTGCTTTTCAAAAGTTCAATTTAGCTTTTGGCTACTTTTCATTCAACACAGTTTGGTTTCTTATCGACACTCCCCTCAACTCACCGGCTATGATGAACTGCTTGGCTTTCTGATGTCTCGGAGTCAAGGTTTGTACCACCGAGACCAGCATCTCTCCCCGCCTTGGTAATCAGCGAAGGAGGGTCTCGTGTGCTGGGCACATCTGTTACAATACAAGTTGGCTATTGTTCCCAGACTTATTGTTCCCTCTGCAGAGGTTCCACTGGCCTTTTTCAGAAAGGGCAAGGTCAACTCTCTCCTTGTCTCCTTCTCAGTCTGTGCCATCCTTCTCCTCCTCTTGAACTGCCGTGTTGCGTTAGCTCTTACGTTGTGCGGTCTGCCGTGCTCCACCTTTTATCCCTGTGGGGAAGGGAAAGGGCCGTCAGCTGTGTGTGATTCTGGTCAATTGCCTGACTCTGCCTGGCCCTTGAGTTGGTACATGTCAGGTAAACAGTTTTATCAGTCTGTTTTCTACAGTGTGCATACGTGTTTAGTTCAGAAAAGATGCGGTTTTGAGTATCAACGTATCTTACAGGGTAGGATGGAAAGAGGCATTATAGAGAACTGTAACCCTCATATCAAGATGGTTGATTACCTTAGAAGGGGGAGTTTGATGGGAATGACTGGGATTGTTATTGTGAAAGCAGCAGGGGGGGATTGTGGGATTGGTAGTGTTTAATCCAAATAGAGTGGGTTTTCGGTACAGAATAACCAGAGGGACGTCAAGAAGAATGATTGGGAGTATTCGGATAGGGTACTGGAAAGCAGGAATTTTGAGAGAATTTCAACAGGGTATTCGATCCTAGGGGATTTGTTATATACGGAAGGGCCGGTAGATTTGGGTAGGAGAGATTTAATGTAAGAAGGGGGTAGATATGGTACAGCCCACAAAGGCCTCCGGGATCTCACCCTCCTCTCCTTCTTCCCCAGCATAATACTGCGTCTCACCTGGGCTATTCCCCCAAGCATAACGCTGAGGTTCCCTTATCCAGGTGATCCTTTTACTCGTACGCTCCTAGGGTTGGGGTCTGAGAGTGTCGGCCCTTCCCATTCCACCTGAATAAGGGTTTCCCGAGGTCTGCTTGTGAGAATACCCTCAGGTTTCTCACACTGTCTCAAGCCTGTCTTTCACTTTGTGGGGGATCCCTTTGCCACGTTTTGTCTCTGGTGTCTTTTTCCCTGTCAAAGACTTTCGAAACTGCAATGATTTTTCATAGACCTCTGCATGATCACTTTGACCTCTTTCAATAATTCTACAATCCACAATCTTCCTCCTCTTACAACACCATTGCCTCTTGGTACTTGTAGTTTCTTATTCTCTTTTGATTGCCTTGTTGGCCTCTTTCATAGTTCATATATTTTACCCTCTTGGCATATTAATAGTTCTCCAGCATTGGATCTTTTATAGATTCAGATGCTTGAATATTCCCCGTCGTCAGACTGGGAATCTTAAGTGATTTAAATAATTATTAAAACTGTTAAATATATCCATTATTTCCATAGGAAAATGACTGTGGATAGCCCATTATGGTCTATGAGTCATTCACTTGTGTAGTCCCTCCACCACACTTTGGTCCTTTATGGCCCTAACCAATGAGGTGGCAGGGTTTAAGTTCTGCCCCAGTCAGCCATCTTCAGATTTTTCACCGCGGTCTAACAGACAGAGGGAATCCTGCAGCTCTCTGAGCTTTTCGAAATCTTTCTCCTTTAGGTATATTTAGTTTTTCCCAAAATACATCTTTCAAGGGGATTGTGTCCTCCGACGTATTCCTTATCTTTGATAAATCCACTTTCAGCTTGCTGGCCTCGGAAATTTTTTCTCAGTAGAGGGCGCTGCGCGTCGACGTCCCTCGAGTCAGTGTCCCTCGAAGGCCTCCGTATCGGTGCCGACGTCACCATGAGTACAAATAGTCTCACGCAGCGTCCTTTCTCAGTTCTGTTTTTCTGTGCTTCGTGAGCCTCGGAGACGTAACGCTCGGTTCCATTCTTCAAAAAAATCTTCATAAAATCTTCTTAATTGTTCGAAAATCTACATTTCTAGCAATGGCATCTTCATCCGAACCATGGACTCCATGATCCGGTTTAAAAAAATGTTACGACTGTGGAAAGATGTCTCTAACGGATCCTCACAGGATCTGTTTGTGGCGCCTGGGTTCAGAGCATCAGTGTTCAGAGTGTGAGGACTGCATGTCCATGACGGCGAAAGCCTTTAAGGAGCGTAAGGGGAAGTTAGAAAGAGGTAAGGCTATTAAAACTTCTACCCCTTCAAATGTTTCTTCGGCTGAGTCGAGACATTTATCTTCTAGCCGTCAAAAATAACATTCCTGATCGAGATCTCAAATCGGTTCCCATCACTCTTCGAGATCGAGACACTCTATCTCCGTCTTCTTCTTCCTCTAGTTCCCCGGAAAGCGTCACCTGCCCCACAAAACACAGCTCTACGGCTAAGTGGGAAGAATTCCGTAAAAAAATACTTATGGTCTTCCAGAAAGCGGCCTCAACCCCCTTGGAGATGCCTATAGGTGAAAGACCCAGAGAGCGCCATGAACCCTCGAGTAAAGGCAAAACATCATCGGATAAAACTGCGTCATCAACGCCATTTTCAAAGGGACATTCGATGCACAAATCTGCTTCATCGACACCGTCTTCGAGTCTGATGAAAGATAAGCCTAAAACCTCCACTATGCCACGGGCACCAGAGGTGTCGAAAGCCCCGACCATGATGTCGAGAGTGGCGTTGACAATCTCGACTACGCAGAGTAGGATTCCGATCCTCCCGAGTTCATCGAGGCCTTTTTTTATGTTTACGATGCCTTTTTATAGGGTTGTCAAAGCCTATAAACGTAGACAACCACAACGTTTTCACAGGCAGTAACCACAAATTTGGCTCCTTCCTCTCTAGAAATGGGTTTTACTCCCTATCCAAGATCTGATTACTTCAGAGCTTTATCCTCCGTATATGAGGAAGGGGAGGACTCTGACAATGAGAGACCTTTTCGATTACAAAGAACTACAGTACCCATTCCAGAGGAATTAATTTCTGAAGAAAATAGATTGAAGGACCGACAGTAGTCTCTACAGGAGGCCAGTGGTATAGATACCTCTCCAGAGGCAGAATTTGCTAGACCAGAACCTGGAGAACCTGGAGAACATGCAGAGATACCTTATGACTAGAATAATACAATTTATGGGGTGGAATACACCTACACCCTCTTTTCAACAAGATGACCTTACTGATATATTAGATAAAGGACCCCAAGAGGATCCCTTTGTCCCTTTTCACGCTGCACTGCAAAGGAAAATATCTGCAAATTGAAGTTATCCCTGCAGTAAATAAAAAAATCTATGCTAAATACAGTGTCAGCTTCAGATCCTGAATATCTAAGCAAACATCCAACTCCAGAGAGTCTAGTTGTGCAGGCAGCGACTTCATCAAGCTGTAAATCGGCATACCCCACTATTCCTCAAGACAGAGATGACAAAAGATTTGGCACCATGTCAAAAAAAGTATTTTCGGCATGCAGCATGGCGCTTAAATCGATCACTTTGGGAGTGTGCTTCATCTGCGGCCGACTGTCTTCCAGAAGGGGAAGAACAGGAAGCATTCTTGAACATCATCAAGGATGGGAAGGATGCAATGTGTGAGTCCCTTCACACAGGCATTGACTCTGCTAACAGCATCAGCAGAGCCATGGTGGCAACTACCACAATCTGCAGATTTGCATTGTAGCGGAAGTCTGGTTTTGCTCCTGACATTCAAGCCAGACTTCTAAATATGCCCTTTGACGGCACTTCTCTATTTGGAAAAAAGACTGATGACAGCCTAGAAAAGTTGCAGACATCCAAAGCAGCAGCGAAATCTCTTGGGGCTGGAATCCGGCAAACTCCAAATCGCCCCACAGGTACATCCTGGAGGGGAAAGTCCTTTTGCTTTTACTCCACATTCGGAAAAGGCAGAGAGCTCAAAGAGGCCAGAGACGATTTACCCGTGCTGGATGGGTTAAAGGTACCAAATCCGCACCAGAAGGTGCTACTTTGCCCTCAGCATCTGTGTCAGCCGCTTCTAAACCCCTCTGAGGTATCCCCTGACAAGACACAAGTAGGAGGCAGATTAACTCAACATCTGGCAGAATGGCAGGCTATTACGTCAGATGCTTGGGCATTGCAGACAGTTTCCCAAGGTTACTGCCTGCCTTTCCTACAAACTCCTCAGAGCCATCCACCAGGGAACAACTCTTTGAAGTTTCCAGACCCGCACCTTATGCAGGAGATTTTAGACCTGCTAGAGAAAGGTGCCATAGAACTGGTACCTGTAGCGGAGGTATTCCCCCTACTTTCTAGTACCAAAGAAGGACGGAGGATTGAGACCCATCTTGGACTTGCGAGAATTGAACAAATTCCTCAGGAAAGACAAGTTCAACATGGTAACCCTTTCTCAAATCCTTCAGGCCCTCTAGCTTCAGGACTGGTTGGTATCTATAGACCTTCAGGATGCTTATTTCCATCTGCCAATTCATCCCAAATACAGGAAATGCCTGAGGTTTGCAATTGGCAACTCTCATTATCAATTTCGAGTCCTGCTATTTGGGCTTACCTCTGCCCCAACGGTTTTCACCAAGCTTATGGCGGTTGTGGCAGCGAGTCTGAGGAGGGAAGGGATTCATGTCTACCCCTACCTGGATGACTGGCTGATCAGTTTCCCTGGAACTAGCTCAAACCCAACTAGATTATGTTTGCCACTTCCTCCACAAACTGGGCTTCTCCCTCAATTTAAAAAAGTCGCAGATGATACCATTACAGAGACTCCAGTTCATTGGAGCAGTCCTGGACAAATCCCTGGGAAAAGCCTCCACCAGAGGTGAGGGCTCAAGATATTCTACAGATGGTCACCAGGTTTCAAAATGCCCAATGTCCACCAGCCTTTGACTTTTTGAGGTTGGTCGGCCTCATGGCATCTTCCTAGTGCCAGAGGCTCGTCTGATGTTAGACAGAATCCTGTGCAGTTCCCTTGGGGAAAACTACAAAAAGATTAAGACTACATGAGTAAGCAGTAAACCCAATTGGTAGCAGTCTGTACCACCCAGATTTACCTGGTAGCTGTGGCTGAGCAGTCAGACCTCTCTCATGAAGAGTAGGGCAGTATATAGAGTATACACAATAGGGCCAAAAACACAGTAGAGCAAGCAAACACTGACCAGAGCTTTGTATAAAAAGTATATAATTATTTATTTAAAACACACTTTAGGCAATATACTAGCACTCTAAATCAAAAGCAAGTTAAAACACAGTCAGGTAAAGTATACACACCTCCCTTGATAACTATCAGACAAGTCAGAGTTAAAACACCACGATTTGTTAAACAGATGTGAGCGCATAACCTGATGGCACTCCAATAGTTCAGTTAAAGGGAGAGAAAAAGGCAGAGCATAGAAATAAAACAGGTCCCAACACTTTTAGTAGTTCTCAGCAAGGGAATAAAGGCAGTAAATACGGTAGAGCCAAAGTTAATAGGCCAGACCCACTTTAAAGGGAGCAAAGCGAAATGTGCCCAGATCACACAGTTTAAAATGCACGACAAGTCTTTGCAGAATGTTCAAAAGAGGTTGAGGTTATTCAAGAAGGTAAAGTTAGAAGGTCTGGGGCCAACCCAGTTGGCAAGCCAAGGATTTAAGGGTCACCTTGGGCAAACCAAAGAAAGGGAGGCCAGGCAGGACACAGTACCTTAAACAGAGAGGAGGCTCCAGCGGTGGCAGTTGTTTCTGGCAGTGGTTGCAGTTCGCTGTTTCGACCAGGGGAAGAGAGCATCTTGTCGAGGAGGAAACGTGGAGTCGTTGCACTGCACAGGGATGAAACCAGCCGCGGAGTTCATCAATAAAAGGTGCGTTCCTTTTATTCGCGGTCAAAGTGGTGCAGCTTGGCACAGCCGATTCGACCAAGAGACGTCTTTGGAAGGCGAAAAGGGCAAACTGGTTGGTCCCACCAGCTCAGAGGAAGAAGACTCGTCCAGCAGAAGATCTTCTCTTGTCGTCGGGGAAAGTGGTGAGGTAGTTGCAGCAGGGCTTCACTGGTGGTGTTGTCTTTGCAGATGGCTCAGCTTCTTCCCTCTTCGGATTCTTAGTCCCAAATGCCCTGCTTTTATGCAGAAAACCCCCATTCATCAGCCTAGCTGTCGGCTCACCACTGGGCCAATCAGAGTAGAGTGCGACTTGGGTTGCCGAGGCAACGCAGTCCATGGTGCCAATTCCCCCCTTCACCCTTCCTGTGGAACCCAGACAGAGTGGCACCATTTGGAGGGTTTCTGTGGAGAAGCACGCCAAAAAGTGGAACAAAGGGCTTGACCTTGGTCAGAGTTACAGAGACGGACACAAACGCCATTTTAGAAAAGAGTTCTGGCAAAAAGACCCAACCATTCATTTAATATTAAATAAATAAACCGGTATCTTTAACATTGCACCAAAAAGTGGTGCGTTTAAAATCAATGGGAAAATCCCATAGGGTGGAATATTTTGCGTGGTAACCACTGCCACCAGCCAGAAACTCGACAAGGGGGGGACTGGACAGTGCCCCCTTGAAAACATACCCAGGGGCAATATAATTAACCCCTTCCAGTACTTCCACAATATGATGGTTTGTACTGGTTCTGTTCATAATTTAGGACTAGTAAAGTCAATGGTGACTTTACAGGCCCTGGGAGACAGTAGTCAGTCCCAGGGTACGGAGTCTATGTTTGGGGGTCACTATGACACCCCTGTGTTACTGCACTGAGGGTGCTGTGTAACACACATATACAAAATAGATGATACCCTATGGAGCAGAAAGAAACCCCATAGCCCATAAGCACACAAAAAGTCAGATATACCTCAAACCATGCCTAAGAGTGGGAAGAAAAGAGTCTCACTCTTAGCAGGAGAAAAAAATAAACTCCAAAAATCCAGCAAAGCTGCTGGGGGACTCACTAGGTTTGGGAAATAAGCCTTATAAGAGAATTCTCCCTAACACCTGAGAATAAGATCTCTCCAGTGGGTGCTAAGGACCCAGTGGTCACAATTCTCAGGGAGAATGTCAGATCTCCTTCTAATCCCAGACAGAGTGGCTCGAGACCTTCATTGGTGGGCCTGTCGGGAGAACATCTTGAAAGGAGAACAGTTTTGGCAACCATGGCTGGAGATAACAGTAGTCACGGATGCCTCACTCCCGGGGTGGGGAGCCCATGCCAACGACTTGATCATCAGCAGTCATTGGTCTCCATCAGAGTCCAGACTACACCTCAAACTATTAGAGCTGAGAGCGATCAGACTAGCGCTGAAGGCTTTCCTGCCATCAGTACAGGGAAAGAATGTCCTGATAATGACGGACAACACAGTGGCCATGCAATACCTCAACAAAAGAGGAGGCGTAGGGTCACTGCCACTGTGCAGAGAGGCAATGCTGCTCTGGTTTTGGCCAATTCAAGAAGAAATCTCTCTATCAGCAGTTCATCTAGCCGGAGAGAAGAATTTGACGGCGACGCTCTGAGCAGACAGAACACAGTCTTCCAGAAGTGGGAACTAGCTCAGGAAACCCTTCAACAGATCTTCGCCCTTTGGGGAACCCCTCAAGTGGATCTGTTTGCCACCAGTATCAACCGGAAGTGCGATCAGTGTTGCTCAAGGGAATTCCCCCCCCACCACCCCAAGAGGAGCTCTAGGGGATGCGTTCGTAGTGGACTGGGAGTTTACACTTCTGTATGTGTTTCCTCCAGTCCCCGACATTCCTCAATTGATCAGGCGGTTGAGAAGATTCCGTAAACCCATGAACCTAATCGCCCCGGATTGGGCCAGGAGAACGTGGTACCCAGATCTTCTAGACATGTCCATCTGTCCTCCGATTCGTCTTCCACAAAGAGAGGATCTTCTCTCGCAGAAGGGAGGTCAAGTTCTCCATCCGGATATCAGCACCCTCGACCTTCACGCCTGGTTTCTAAAAGGCTGAGATACAAGGATTGGGATCTCCCGGATGAGGTAATGGAGGTGTTGCTTTCAGCCAGTAGGCCAGCAACAAAATCTTTATACCGCTGCCGTTGGAACAAATTTTGCAGCTGGTGTAGAGAAAAGAATATTGAACCCTTTTCATGTAATACACCGATGATGTTATCTTTTTTACTTTATTTAGCAAATTCAGGTGTTCAAGTTGGTACAATCAAGGGCTACCTTGCAGCACTGTCTATCTTTAAGCCCACTGCAGAGGAGCCTTCATACTTCAAATTGCCCCTATTGATTCAATTTCTGAAAGGATTAACTAATGTTTTTCCTCCAACTCCTTTTCAAGTGATTAGATAGGTTGTGGAAATAGGGGGATGCCAGTTTTCACCATCAGGTGTTTCTCCCCACTCCTCGAGGACCCCCTACCCACCCAGGTGATCCTCCTCCGCTCGTCCACCCCCAGGCTCGGAATACAAAAGCAATGGCCCTTCCCTGGCCACCTGAGTACGGGATCCCCGGGGACTAGGTTGTGAAACACCCTCTGGTTTTTCTCAGTAGCTTGTTGTATGGAAAGTCCCCACTTATTAGATGCTTGGGGTAGCCGGGCCTGCCAGGCTATCCAAAGTGGTATGCACCATCAGGAGCCATCCACCATTGGGGCCACTTTGCATGAGGAGCGCACCAACCAGAGGCTCCTCTGCTCCCTCTTGCTGGGATTGATCCATGTTAGGGAGAATTCTCTGTTTAGGCTGAATTTCCTAACCTAGTGAGTCCCCCAGCAGCTTTGCTGGATTTTTGGGGTTTATTTCTTTCTCCTGCCAAGAGTGAGACTCTTTTACCCTCACTCTTGGACATGATTTGAGTGTGTTTCTTTGAATCTAGATGTGTTTAATGGGCTCTGGGGCCTTTTACTCCATAGGGCTTCATGTGTTTTTGTGATGTGTGTTACACAGCGCCCTCAGTGCAGTAACACAGGGGTGTCATAGTGACCCCCCAGTATAGACTCCATACCCTGGGACTGGCTACTGTCTCCCAGGGCATGTAAAGTCACCATTAACTTTACTAGTTTTAAATTCTGAACAGAAGCAGTACAAACCATCATATTGTGGATGTACTGGCTCGGGCAATTCAATTGCCCCGGGGTCTGTTAGTCGAGGGGGCACGTCTCCGTCCCCCCTGATCGAGTTTTGGCTGGTGGCAGTGGATACTACTTATATTCAACCACGAATATTTTCCTATGGGATTTCTCATTGTTATAGACTACTATCTTTATTTAATTATTTACGGTAGCCTCGAACATACCGCCGGATTATTTAATTACTATTAATTCTCCGGTTGGTATTTTTTGCCAAAACTTGATTCTAAAATGGCGTTTGTGTTCTCTTCTGTGACTCCAACCCAAGTCGAGCCCTTTGTTCCACTTTTTGGCGGGCTTCTCCACAGAAGCCCTCCAAAGTGGTGCCTGTCTGGGGTACTTAGTAGGGGTGGAGGGGGATTTAGGCACCCTGGACTGAGTTGCATAGGCAACTCAAGTCGCACTCCGTCCTGATTGGCCCAAGTGGTGTTTGAGTGACAGCTAGGCTGAGTGAATGGGGGTTTTCTGCATAAAAGCAGGGCTTTGAGGACTGGAACTTCAGAAGTCGCCACAGGACCTAAGAATCCGACGAGGGAGAAGCTGAGCCGACCTGCCACGACGACACCACCGGTGGAGCCCTGCTGGACCGTCTCACCACTTTTCCCAACGACAGAGGAGATCTCCCGCCGGAGAGTCTTCTTCCTTTGACTGGTGGGGATAACCAGTTTCACCGTCTTTTCGCCTTCCCGACGTACCTCGTGGCCGCCTTGCCTGTGCCAAGCACCCCGGCAACCGGGATACCACGTTTTACCACGACCGCGAAACAAAGGTACCACCTTTAACCGGAAAACTCTGCGGCTGGTTTCTTCCCTGGCAGTGCAACGACCTTCATCTTTCCTCCAAGTCGAGATCTTCTCTTCCCCTGGACGACGACGCGACTTGCACCCACTGCCAGGAACAACTGCCACCGCTGGAGGATCCTTCCCACTTAAGGTACCGTGTCCCGCCTGGCTTCCCTTGCTACCGACTGTAAGGGGTAGATTTAGCCCCCGGCTTTCGAACCTGGGTTAGCCTGGGACACCTTTCCTAAGCCTCTCTAAACTCTTTTTGAACTCTCTGCAAGACTTTTTAAGCCTAGTGTAACTGTGTGATCTTGGGCGCATTTGTGCTCTGCTCTCTCTAAGAGTGGGCCCAGCCTTTGGACTTTGGCTCACCAGTGACTTTTGCTCTTCTGCCTTGATAAGTTTCCTGAATCTTAGAGTGGTGTACCTTATCATATTCTGTCTTTTTCCCTCCCTTTCTCACAAACTTATTGGAGTGCCATCTAGTTAAGCGCTCACCTCTGTATGAAAATAAGTGGTGTTTTACTGAGACTTATCTGATAAGGAAAAAGGGGTGTATATATTACAATAGTAACTGTGTTTAGAATATTTTACAAAAAGAGTGCTGGAGCGTTTCAAACAGTGTGTTTTTAAATAAATAATTATATACTTTGATACCAAAGCTCTGGTCAGTGTTTGCTTGTATTGGTGTGTCTGAGTGCCTATTGTGTATACTTTGCATACTGCCTAACTCTTCTTGAGAGAAGTCTGACTGCTCAGCCACAGCTACCAGGTAAATCTGGGTGGTACATACTGCTACCAAGTGGGTTTACTGCTAACACCTGTAGTCCTAAATCTTTTACAGTGTTCCCTAAGGGAACTGCACAGGTTTCTGCCTAACAATCCAAGATACCCAACCCTTGTCGGGGTGTCACTGATCCTCAATCTGAGGGACTGGACCCAATTTAATTGGGGTTTAACTTTGTATTGAAAGGTTTTCCTTTCTTTCCTCCCAGTTGGTTTCCATCGGCAGGGTTTGAGGACTTGTTGCAGGTCAGTGCAGGAGGAGATTATAGAAAAGTAGTTTACAGTGGGTAAACTCGAGCACAAAACTAAATCTGCCGGTAGTGGTCCTGGGAAAGGTAGATATTAGGGAAAAAAGGCTCCGACTTTTGACAAGGTTTTTATGCTGCCGAGCATTTGGGGCTTTGATGCAGTGATTTGTCACTGTAAGAAAAGTGGGGGAACTGCCTTATTCTATTAAGCAAAACGTGCAGAACATAAAGTGGTTCCTTCCCCTATCCCCTGACCTTTAAACTACTTCCTCCAAAAAACCTGGAACTCTTTTTAGTCTTTAGTGAGTGTACAAAGTACTCTCAAGAATCTCCATTTAATTCTCAACTCATGGGTCCTTGTGCACCTTTGTACCAGGACCGACAAACTGTGCTGTAGTAGTACTCAGACTCCCAGGAATTCTTAATTGGTGTGATCAAGGGGAGCAATTTCCCTTCGCTGCCGGGTGCAGTCTTTACAGTGCCTGGGTCTTTTGTGTCGGAAAGCCGCTTCCAGGCTCTCTGATGTGAGCCGCGGTGACCCTCACGCCTGGCCTCGATTGGCAGGCGCCCAGGTCTTCTAACTTGGTGCAGTGTTCACGGGGAGCAGTTCCCCTTTGCAGCCGAGAGCAGACTCTGCACTCTCTGCATCTTCTGCATCTGACGACTGAATCAGCCTCCCAATGGCCCCAGCCCCTCCGCTCAGCCCTATGTCGTTGACTGCAGCTCACCCACCCACTGCTCACCTGGCGCCAGACCCGACGGGCCCCGTCTGGCTTCACTCTCAGAAAGGGGTTCCAGCTCTCCCCCTGCCAACCAAAGCTGCAGGTCAATGGTGCGCCACGGACCGGCGCAGCAGGGCTCGCTGTCTTTAACCCTGGCAAGTCTCTTCAGGAACCCATGGCTCCATGAACATCATATATGGGGACTGCTTCGATCAGATCTCCGCCAGGGGCATTTCCAGTGCCGGGGATCCTGTTGTGTGGCGGGGATCCTGCTCTGCAGCCTGCACACCGCTGAGGTGCACGTCTCCTGCGTAGAGCTCCTCTGTGGCACAGGGACGTGGCAAACCCCAGAAATGAGATTCACCCTGCTAACTACACTCCCTCTGCACCAATCGAGGCGAAGCTTGGATTGAGTGCTTTTCGGTGGTCGAACCAGCAAATTCCACTGCCAGAACAACTTTAGGAAGGGACTAGGGTGGGCTCAGATCCCATTTAGGCCCGTCGCGTTGGGAGCTGCAGCTTCTAAGATTCCATCCGCTGTGTGGACAAGAATTATGAAGGAACTTGGGCCAACAATCCCGGTTGCAACAAGGGTGTCGTTCTGCAGGTCCTTTATTGAATTTGAAGGCTCTTGTAACACCACCAAGCATTCCAGTTGTAGGGGAACATCCAAATAGATACCATCTGGGGAAAAATAAATAGTACAACTCATTTAAAAAAAAAAAAAAAAGATCCAGTCATAATCGCTCAATAGAAAAGCGTGATTTTCAGAAATGGGACCTAAAATAATAGCCCTAGGTCGTGTGACCGGGTGAGATATCAATCGACCTCCAATATCCACCACATTTACCATTTCGTCTGAACTGGCAACGTGTGGAAATTCTGAAGCTCTCAGTTTGGTGTGACGCTAGAGGATCAAGTAATTAAGAAACCCTTTTCCCAGCAACCGCACAATTTACAGAGGCAGAATGGTAAGCAGCATCAGTGGTGCAACAATACTACTGGGCTTTTGGCTGTCCTTTAGTGTAATAAATAGAAGAGGGTGTGGAAATAACTGAGAAGGATAAAAGGAGTTGCGCTAGCCGAGCAGTCTATTGAGCAGGCCAATTCAGGTATTCAGATTTCCTGTGTCCAGATTCTTTGCAATAATTACACTGATTGATTGTTGTACTGTTTCAGCATCTGTCTTTCCTGAGCCCTTGGTTCTACGTTGACAAGGATTTCGCTCCTCTACCCCTGCTTCATCTCTGTGTTGGGTCTTGCCCAGTGTCCCACCTTCCTTATGAGGATTGCAGCTGCTGAATTTGTTATGCCAACAGTCTAGCCTATGTAGTCTCTTTCTGCGTCATCATTGAAATGGTCCGCAGCTACCAACACCTAATTTAACTTGCATTCCTAAACAATGTGTATTGTGAAAATTGTTCATCTTTTAAAAGAGTGGAAAGAAAACCACTCAAACTCTCATTCTATCATTTACTGTTTAGTGCCACAAGAAATAGATAATCTAACTCTAATCCCCAGGAACTCTCACACAATAAGAAATAAGATCTAACCAATATTATTTTACAGTTTCTTGAGGTCTTTATTGAAAAACCAGGAAGATTAAGAGGAACCTACCATTACATATGTACTTTTATAGGTAAGTTGGTGCATTTGAGACTGTACCGACTAACAGAAGCCTGCAAAAAAGTCATCAGAGAGGTGGAAAGTATGTTTAAAACTAACATAATTGAACCCTCTTCCAGCCCTAGGTCCTCCCCCATAGTATTGGTGACCAAACCGGACCAGAGCTGGCGATTCTGCATAGACTTTAGAAGGGTAAATTCCTCCTTTGATACCTATCCCATGCTTAATATTGACAACTTAATAGAGAAATTAGGGGATGCAGTCTATTTGTCAACTCTAGACCTTACGAAAGGGTACTGGCAGATCCCATTACACCGGCCTGATAGCCCTTCCGCTGAGAATTCCTGGGAGTCTGAGTACTACTACAGCACAGTTTCTCGGTCCTGGTACAAAGGTGCACAAGGACCCATGAGTTGAGAATTAAATGGAGATTCTTGAGAGTACTTTGTACACTCACTAAACACTAAAAAGAGTTCCAGGTTTTTTGGAGGAAGTAGTTTAAAGGGCAGGGGATAGGGGACTATTCCAATTTAAAGTCTTGCCCTTTGGACTCCTTAATGCCCCTGCAACGTTACAAAGACTAATGGACAGAATTTTGCAACCTTATTCTGACTTATGCGGGATGACATTGTAGTATACAGCAAGACCTGTCAAGACTACCTACATTACCTATATACCATCATAAGGGCTCTACGCAAAGCTGGGATAACGGACAACCCAGAAAAATATAAATTGGCCCATTCAGCTGTAAAATCCCCAGGGCTCTTCGTAGGGCACTGTAGTGCACAACTCCAAATGCAAAAAGTAAAAGCAGTCCTCGAAGCACCAACACCTAAAACCGAAAGAGATCTAAGAGCCTTCTTGGGATTGATAGGGTAATATCATAGGTTCATTCCAAAAGGTTCTGATAAAACTTCCAGACTGAAGCTTAAAATGCAGAACCACAAAAACCTCAGTGGAAAGATAAGGATAAGGATGAGGTTTGTTACAACAACTTGAAACAAACCCTGTGTCAAAACCCCATTTTAAAAGATGCGTTCCTGACTGGATTAGGTGCCGTCTTATCGCAAAATCGTGATGGCTTTGTACACCCTATACTATTTGCCAGTATAAAACTCATCCCCGGGGAAAGAAATGACTCCATTTTGGAATTGGAAGTGGTGGCTATGAAATGGCCAATCCTACATCTCAAGTACTATCTCTTAGGAAATAAGTTCAGACTGATCACTCTCCCCTTGTATAGATCAGTCAGCGAAAGGAATCTAATCTGCAGTTTATGCAATGGTTTCTGGACTTAAAAACATACTGCTTCACAGTTGAACATAGGAAAGGACCAAGGCAATGTGGATTTCCTTTACAGGTTGCCCTGTGATGTAGTCCCGTCCAGATCGCATAGGGTAAGGGTATGTTCAAAACCTGAGGGTGTTTCACTACTCAAGCCCCAGGGATCCCTTATTCTGGTGGAAAGGGAAGGGCCATTGCTATTGGATCCCGACCCTGGGGGTGGACAAGCAAGGGAGGATCACCTGATTAGGGTATTCCTTGGGGAGTGGGGAAGAAACACCGGAAGGAGAGACATGGTGTCCCCCAGTTCCCGACAATTGTTTACCCCATAGTCCCTCTACCTTTATGGGATACTACAACTCCCATAATTCCTCTTCTTTCTGTGTCAGCCCAACTACTCAGACGAGGAAGAGGGAGACTGAGATTAGGAAGAGTACCCCTAGTAATATGCAATGGTCCGGTCCCGGTAATAAGGCCAGGCAGGGTCAGGCACTCAGTCATAATCACACACACCTGAAATACATTGACGGCTACCCAGAGTGTTAGAGGTGGAGCATAGAGTCACACAGTGAGCGAGTTGGAGCCCGAGAGGGCACATGAGTTGGAGGTCGAGCAGGCAGGCGAACTGGGTCGCCTAGGTACCTCGAAATCTGTCATCAGAGAATGAAGCGCTGCGGCGCTAGGGGCCTGAGAGGTGAAAAGGTTGCAGAAAGCGTGGCGAGGGAGCCGTGTCTCCAAGGATCCAGAAGGGGGTAGCTCGAGGAAACCAAATCAAAGCCTGGTACAGGTGTTTATTCCCCCGGGCATGCAAGAAGGCCTGTGAGTGTTGGAGAGGCAGCAGAGAAGGTCCTGACCTCAAAACACGCATCAAGCTATAGAGAAACACAGCCGGTGAGTTCCAAGCAGTAGGGAGATTGGTTTATGAAAGGTGCGAGGCGCAAATGAAATACAATATTGAAAAGCTAGGACAAGCGAATGGCGAGAGAAGCAATGAAGAGCAACGCTTCAATTGTCCATTGTTGAAAAAGTGTGATGAGAAACAGCGACGGTGAGGCTGCGTGTATGTTTACAAGAGTAAAGAAAGACTTGTTGAGATTGTGAATTACAGAGGGCTCGGAGCGCGGAGCAAAAGTGAAATAACTGTTATATTTGTGGAAATAAGAAGAGGGTCTGGGACCCATAATGAGAATTAAGAGAATGGTCTGTGACCCACGAAGTGAAGATTGTGAAAGACACTGCCGGGGGCACGACCAAGTGAAATATAAAGAGGAGCACAAACTGTATAGACGGCCTTAGTAACAGAGTGGTCCCGCACATGGCTGAGCAAGATACTGTGCATTTGCGAAAGTCTGTTACTGTACTATGAAGTAAAAAGGTGCCAAGGGCACGATTGCATGAAATCCTCACTGGGAGAGTGGTCCCGCACAGGGCTAGCAAATACTGTGCGTTTGCAATAGTCTGTGTTACGTAAACCATTGAAGGATTGTTGAACTGTTGGGGAATGGAACCCCAGCGTGGAACCAGTATTCAACTGTTGGGGCAGGGAACCCTATTATGAACCATTTTTCGTTGATGGCGATCAGGCGATGGAAGCCTGAGCGAACTGTATGCTGGTGAACTGTGTGAATTCTGAGCCAGGCAAGGGAAGCCTGGAAGAACTGTGCCTCATTGAACTGTGTGAACTAGCCACCCAAGCGCCTAATTAACTTTTATTACAAAAGCTTGGGGAAGGAAGTGTTATTTAACTCCATTGCCATCCTGATATTATTTGACTCACTTTTGTTTTGACCTAACCCTGTTGTAAGGAAGGCATGGTATCACCAGTAAGACAGACACAAGTGACCACAGTTCAAGGGTGTTTATTGAACTTTAGCAAGGGTGTGATGAACGCCAATCTAAACTTAAATCTACAGTTGGGAGCAAGCTACGACCATCACATAATAATATAGTCCTAGTGGAGTCCTGTCAAAATAAAAGGCTCTAGATTTAAAAAACTATTGTCTGTCCTTACGGCTAATTTACAAATAGTGTGGGAGTAATGTTCATCAAAAAGAAAGAAGTGTTCACGTTTTCAGCACGGGGTAAGGCTATTCACTCGAGCAAAGCACACACTCTGGCTTCTGCGGCATGAGGATACAGTTCCATTACCAGCATCAGGACCTTCTGTGTCCAAGTGTCTTTAATTCTTAGTGTCTTGATTCAGAGGGCCTGATGTACAAAAACAGGATGCTAAAGTTATTTTCTTTTTACAAGTATTCAATTTGGGTGTTCACTCTGGATCCCCCTCAGCCGGGCTCAGATCCCTTTCTTTAACAAAAGTGCAATGTTGGATCCCCCCTCTTACGGTCTCAGATCCCCTGATTACAATTTTCAGAGAATATTCAGGTGACTCACGGTTCACCCTGGACCCCCCTCAGCCAGGCTCAGATCCCTTTCTTTCACCCAATTAGTCTCCCTCAGCCGGGCTTGGACCTTTGTGACCAATCTATCTCTTCTCCCTCCCTTTCAGTCTGGCTTTCGTCCCCGTCACTCCACTGAGACTGCTCTGATATGTGTGCTTAACTCTCTTCTTTCAGCTCGCTATTCTAAACACTCCTCTTTTCTTATTCTTATTGATCTATCTGCAGCTTTCGACACCGTGCATCATTCGTTGCTCTTGAAATCTCTTACCTCTCTTGGTTATCGGGGTAATGTTCTCTCCTAGTTTTCTTCTCATCTGTCTAACATAACTTTCTCCGTCTCCTGGGGTGGTAAGACCTCCTCACCTTTCCCCCTCAACCACAGAGTCCCCCAAAGGTCAGTCCTGGGTCCTTTTTCTATTTTCACTATATACTTCACTACTCACTCCTATAATCTCTTCCTTTCGACTCTCACATCACTTTTACGCTGATGACGCACAACTTTTTCTATCCTTCTCGTCTTTCACTTCTGAAATACACCACACTCTTATGACTTGCCTTTCTGCCATTAAATCTTGGATGGCCTCTCATTTCCTCACTGTAAATTCCAGGAAGACAGAGGTTTTATTCTTCCCTGCTAACACTCTCCCCCCCGTACCCCACACCACAGTCTATTTATTTTCCTCCCTCTACTCTTTCTATTTCTCCTACTGCACGCAATCTTGGTCTTGTTTACCACATTTCTCTCATGTCTCATTCCTGTCGCTTTCATCTCTATAATATTTGTGAAGTCATTCCTCTCTTACCTTTCACACTACAAAGCTTCTTATTTCTTTTCCCATTTTTTCTCGACTTTTCTATTGCTCTGTTATGCTTTTTTTGGCCTCCCATGCTCTCGTCTTGCCCCTCTAAAATCAATTTATCACTCTTCTGTTCATTTACTTTGTCTTCTGTCCTATCGTGACCCTATTTCAATGTCACTTGCCTTGCTTGGCTGGCTACCTTTTCACTCCCAAATTACATTTCATTTTCTGTGCTTAGCCTTTAAATCTCTCTACGGGCTTGCTCCTGACTATCTTGCTGTACTCTTGTCTTTCTACACTCCCTCTCGTCCTGTCTGCTCTTCATCCCTTTTTAGGCTGAACGTTCCCCGTCCCCCATGTGCCCAATCCCGCTTCTGATCCTTTCAGATTCTTGGCCCTCTTCATTGGAACGCTCTCTCCTTTTCTCTTCGATCTATCACTGTTTACTCTTTCGTGTCTCTCTGAAAATGCATCTCCTCCACTACTCCTCATTGCTGTTTGACATGTACCATTGTTCATTGTTTTGTACAGTTTGTTTTTAAACTTTGTTCAGCGCTTTGGATTAGGGTGCTATATAAAATATAATAAAAATACAAATATACATTGGCCCACAGGCTTGGAATGCACTTAAATGCAGAGGTGAAAAGCATTGGAGCAGGGAATACACGTGTGGCACTGAAAATATTAGTAGAAGCAGGCGCAAAATCTCTTTGAAATCCGTAATGCAGATGTGGCTAAATGTACTTTTAAAGCACCGGCAGTAGCAGGAGATATGCCGGCAGGATGGCGAGTAAGCTTGGCGAAGGGTATTGATGGTGTTAATCTGCATTGAAATACACGTGGAGCCCTAGAGAGAAGTGACACATTGCAGCGCCGGCAAGGAATACTGGCAGGCAGTATAGGTGTGAATGTTGTTGGCCAGATTGGACATTTAATAAGGGCGAACTTGACCCCTGTGCTGGATTGACTTTGTGGGGAGATGGTTATACGGCGAGAAAAGCTATTGGTCCAGAAACCATTCCACTTCATGCCCTCCCTTTGCCTTTTTTGTGCTGCAGCCGCGCTGATACACGGCTTGAATCATCAAGGCAGGTTGGATGAGAAGAAACGGGCATTGACAGTGAGCATAAATGACGTTAGTAGCCTCTGGTAAAACAGTAGCTCAGTACTGTGCAGAAGGTAATCCTTGACGTAAACTGTTTAGAAAAGACCTTGAACACTTGAAGCATTGGAATATATGATGTATATATTAAATTTGGCTGCCTGCTGGGTCACAGAGCTACTCAATTTGACATACCCACTGTCATAAAGGAAAGCACTACCTGGAAGTCCTGGAGGGAGGGCTAGCACATGTGGCAATATTCAACAGAAATAGTGGCAGCTGGCAATGCGCACTGCTTGGTGGCCTTGGAGGGTGGGCTAGTGCATGTGGCAACACACAACTGTGCTGGAGGTTGCTGGCAATGCTCCCAGGGAGATGGGATGGAGCGGGTGGTACCGGCTACAGTGAGTGTGAACAGATGTCCCAACAAAGGGGCTCAAAGGAAGGACCAAGGTTACGTGGTCTTGTTCTTGGGGTAAGCTAATACTTCAGACCGCAAGAGGATGTCAGTGATCTATATTCTTACACCCCTTTTACATAAATGAATGGTTAAGTCGTCAGGGATATGGAAGAGTTTATATAATTACTAACAGCGCTTAAAGGTCATTCTGTTTACATAAACGCATAGGTAGGTTTGTTTTCTCAATGCTTTTGTATCCTGATTTATACTGTTGTATGCCGAGGGGAAAGAAAAAGACTACTCAATCACTCCCTTCTAAGAATCTGCAAACCAAACAAAATCCTCTGCAAAAACTCTGGGGTACAATGGTTTTTGACACCTCTTCAACAGCTGCTGAGAAGCAATTGGCTCACTCCCAAAATAACGACTTGTCGGAAACGGCGATGGCGGCTCCTAAAGAAGACTTTGCTGCTAGCTTTCAGGCCTTTCAAGACACATTTTCAGTTTCTTTTCAGGTGCAATTTACATTATTTACGTCAGAAATAAAACAATTGCTCTCGGATTTTAGCAAGGACATAGCCAATTTAGGGGAGCAGGTTGAGGCTAACGAACAGACAATTCAGGTTCTGTCACAAGACAGTAAACAGACAGACATTGCATTGGAGGACCTTGCAAGAGCGACGCAAAATCTTGAACTTCAATATGATGATCTGGAGAATATGTCCCGTTGTTCGAACACTAGAGTAAGAACTCTACCGGAAACGGTTTTGGACTCTCAGCTAAGAGAGGTTGTGACCCAAATCTTCACTGACTTTTGCCCACATGAGGAAAATCCTTCAATCCCTATAGACCGAATACATCGGACCGGTCCAAAAAGGAGTGAACCTGGCACCCGCCCACGGGACGTCTTGGCTGCATGTGCTTCCTATCAACAAAAGGAACAGATACTAAAGACGGCCCGTGAGCAAAATACGATTACTTACAATGGGACGGAAGTCCAGCTTTATCAGGATCTCTCCCAGATCACCCTCCAGAAAAGACGAGAGTTGCAACCAGTTGTCTGAGTACTAAGAGACTGAGGGATTAAATATGGATGGACTTTTCTTTCGGAATTTTGTTTTCAATTGAAGGCACGCAACGTAGGATTACGTTCCGGGAAGCTGGTTTGGCTTGGCTGCAAGTTGAAGAGGATGAAGGAGAAGGTGAAACAGCCTCCGGTATCGACCGCTTTCCTCAGAAGTCTGAAACACGGAAATGATCGCTGGTGTCACGTCGAGGGAAAAGGCAAAAGCAACAGCAAGAAGAGGATTGGAAATCCCACTTGAGAGGTCCGACTCCTAAGACGACCGAGTAAGACGCAAATATTGGCAATAGCGGGAATTAAGGTTGGATCTGAGGTAGACTCAAATCGTATCTGAAATGGAGGAGGAGGTGCTGCTGAGCTTTGTTGGAATCTGTGTTAAGGTAACAGATGGGGGTTTTAGGATATCCCGCACTTTGTCCTGTGGGTTTAGTGGGTTCGTGGCTGGTACTGGGTGCCCCAGACTTTGTTAGGAACTGTGGTTCACGCCAGGAGACTATGGTTGGGATTAGTAGTGTTCAAGTTGGGGTTAGGGTGGGTGTAACGAATGGGGGCAAGCTGGACAGGAAGAGCACAAGGGGAAGACCCGATTGGTACTTTTGGTTAACATATTCAAACTGGCTGAAGCCTGAGGTTGTTGGGATACCAATGACTTATTAGTATAACGAGACAGTTTAAATGCTTACATTGAACATTAGAGGTTTAAATACACCAGCGAAGCGCAGAAAGTTGGATGCTCTTTTGGGGCATCACCAACCGGACTCCAAGAGACGCATATAAGTTTATCGGATAAACATAAACTGCAGCTTCATCGATACCCACTGATGCTACAAGCAAATACTAAGACTAAAGTGGCAGTAGTTCTGTTGGCATTGAAAGCTGGTACAAAACTGAAAACACATATCCATAAAGAGGGAAGATATATTTTCGCTGTATTGAAGGTTGGCCCCAAAAAAATGTCGGTGGTGTCAATATACGCTCCTAATTCGGGTGAAGAGGCCATTATAAAATCAGTTGTAACCCAGGCTGAAAACTTCAGTGAGGGAGATATAATAATGCTGGGAGACTTTAACATTGCTTGGGACCCCGCTCCAGATCGAAGTAAAACTACTTCCTCGATACATATGATACCCTCTAAAGCACTAAAACGGAGATTTGCTAATTTGACTCTGGTGGATGTATGGCCGGCCCTGATGGGGGATGAGAAAGGATATACATTTTATTTGCCTGTGCATCGCTCATTTCCTGTATCGACTATACTTGGGTTTCTAAACCAATTTTGAGTCAAGTTACCTCCATGATCTGTCATTGCAATTTCAGATCACTCTCCATTGACTATACAGATTGACATAGAAGGGATGATCCAGAGGGTATGGACGTGGCAATTCTCACCTGCACTGATACAGGATACAGTGGTGAAGGGGAAGGTGGAGGCTGGAATAGCAGAATTTTTTCCCCCAGAATATTACTTTGTTAATATGGTTTGGGATGCTTTTGAGGCTTCAATTTGTGTGGTTTTAATAGCAGAAGCGGAAACCAAACGCCGGCAGAGATTGTTGTTGGAAAGGTCCTTGAAAACAGAATTACAACAAATAATGAGGAAAATGGAAACGCATACAGGCCCGGTATTATCAAAAGCATATAGAGTTGTGAAAGCCAAACTTAACGTGTTCTTGACCAAAAATGCGGAGAAATCTCTGCTGTATGTGCGCCAATCATAGTATGTTAAGTCCAATAAGGCAGATACAGTATTGGCGAGACAACTGCGCCAGAAGATTGCTTCACAAACTGTCCAAATGTTAGACCTGCCGAAGGGGGGGAACTGTTACTGAAACTCCTCACATTATAATGCAATTTCACAAATTTTATTCAGTTATATCAAACCGAGAACCCAGATGAACAATACCAGCTAGCGTACTTGCAGACCGCTAATCTCCCCCAGATCTCAAAGATAGACCGAGATATTTTGGAAAGAGAATTTACTCTTGACGAGATGCTTAACTTTATTAAATCACTTCCCCTGAATAAATCTCCAGGACCCGGCGGGTTTTCAGCTTCCTTTTATAAGCTTTTCGGTAACATATTAGCTCCAAGGTTAGTGCACATTTATAACTCATATCCCCTTCAATGGAGGAAGCCAAGGTCATTCTGATTCCAAAACCAGGCAAAGACCCACGCAGGTGCGGTTCGTATCGGCCTGTTGCTCTACCTAATCCTGATGCCAAGATGTACTCAAAAACTTTGGCAAATAGATTGGAGTTTCTACTTCAGTCTATTATAAAGCCAGACCAGTCTGGATTTATAAAAAACAGACAAACGAAAAACATACATCGACTGTGCCATGTTTTGGAAAAAGTGGCAAATAAACACATAACTGCGATTCTTTTATCACTGGACGCCGAAAAGGCTTTTGACCGGGTTGAGTGGTCATTACTTTTCCAGGTTATGGCCAGGATGGGGTTTGGACCACACCTTACGGCAAGGGTCAAGGTGAATTGCAACTTTCCAGTTTCACGGTTATTAATTAATGGAGAACTTTCACCCCCAATCTCTCTTCAGAGGGGAACTAAACAGGGATGCCCCATGTCACCTCTGTTGCAGGACGTTGGTTCGGAGCCCTTTTTAGCGAAAATTCAGTAAACGTTAGATATTCATGGGATACAATTTGGGGGACAGACCATATGGCATACGCTGATGACATGTTGCAAGTGATTTCAGAGCCTGCTAGATCACTGCTTGGAATAGAAAGAGAATTGGAACAATATGGCTCAGATGCAGGTCTGAAGGTTAACCTGGCCAAATCAGAAATATTAAATTTGTCTCTGCTCCCTACCACTGTGTCCTTATTACATACTCAAACTAAATTTGGTTGGGCTCAGGGTCAGATTAAGCTTTTGGGAGTTACAATAACCCCAAATTTGGAAGGCTTATATGAAGCTAATTTCCCCCCTTTTTTGAACGTGATTACCGAGCATCTTGGGCGATGGGGTCTGCTTTCAATTTCTTGGCTTGGGCGGATGAATGTTATAAAAATGTCAATTCTACCAAAGATTTTATACTTTTTCCAGGCACTTCCAACCCGAATTCCTTTGTCATTTAAAAAAAAATGCATAAGAGTATTTCTGGCTACATTTGGAATAATAAACCCTTTAGAGTGGCATATGAGGTCATGGTAGCACCCAATGAGAAAGGAGGGTTGGGTTCTCCCGATCACTACAACAGCTCCGGGTAATTAAAGATTGGTGGGGAGTAGAAGAACAGAAATGTTGGCTACAGATGGAGCGGGCATTGGGGGGGGTCAGAATTTAGGGGGAAGTTCTATGGCACTCAAAGAAAGACCGCTGCCCCAATATTCACAGAAGTAAAATCATGTATTTAGTAGAGATATGGGATGGGACGGCGAGATGGAATGGACTTATGACTTTCCCCTCACCGTTTACACCGATTTTCTTTAATCCTGCTTATCCTCCGGGATGTGATCCTCTGGCTTTTCTTCATTGGAAACAGGCAGGATGTAGGAACGTTCGAGAACTGTTTGTTGGTAACAAGGTTAAAACCTTTACACAGTGTAACGTGGGTTTTGGCTTAGATAGGGAACTCTTCCAATACTATCAAGTACGCCACTGGATATTGGCACCACCTCTTAGACAGGCGGCTATTAGAGAGCTTACTTCTTTTGGGAAATTTGTCACTACGAATCCACGCAATAAAACCCTAATATCAAATATTTATAAAATCTTGACTGGGTCATTATCTGCTACCTCATGGCACTATACAACTAGATGACAGTACACTTTGGGATCACCGGTTGCAGATGATGAATGGGAAAGGATATTCCTAAATACCCTTGCTCGATACAATTGCGAGAGTTCTTGTATAAATTGCTCACTCAGTAGCATTACACACCTGCTCGATTGCATAAGATTAAATCTTCTTTGTCGTACCAATGTTGGCGAGAATGTGGATCGATTGGTGACTGGTGGCATGTGTGGCGACATTGTCAGGTTTTGGCAGGCTACTGGGCAGAGATTCATAATTGTATGCAACAATTGTTCTGGGTTTTGAAGCCTTGTACATTGAAATCTAATCTATTGCTGATCTTTGACCCCACAATGCTGCATAATTCAAGGCAAAAATGTCCAACTTTTGTGGTGTTACAGTTAGCTGCGTTGTTGGAAATTGCACAGAAGTGGAAGTCAAAGGACCTTCCGAAGATAGTGGAATGGTATTACTGTATTTGGAACTTTGTGGCATTAGAATGGACCACTTATCCAATACAAGGTGAACAATCAGATGACTGGGTAGAGGTGCTTCAATTTTTACAATCTGATTCTAACTAACAGCATTGTCCTCAACGGCTATGGATTCTAGATGTTTGCTAATAATGTATGATGTATGTTTTCTGTTTTTGTATATACCATGTAAAGGGTTAAAAGGAGGCTATCTAACTTAGGTGGGGGGTTATGTTGTAACATTATAAGAGAGGTTCCTCGACATAAATCAAAGGAATCTTCCCCGATGCACAAGAAAAAGCCAGTGTCTGTTTCCTAGAAGCATTCACTAATGGCATTGAAGCCTTCTTCGAAGGAATTGAAATGTTCATGTTTGTCACCCGAACCTTCAAGGCATGCAATTCATATTGAGCCTTCGAAGCAACATAAGATATTGACGCATTCGTCAACAGTTTCGATAAAACCGTCAAAACCTTCGACACCTTCGACCTCATTGGAGCATTCTTCGCTCTCGAAGATTGTAAAATCTATTCCTGAGCCTAAATTGTTCCAACCCATTCCAAGGCCCGATTTCTTTAGGCAGGTGGGTTCTGTCTTTGAAGATGATGATGACGAGGAAGAGGATCAGCCCCCTTTTGGGTATGAATATGGAACCCCAAATGTTCCAGAAGAATTAATTTCAGATAAGTCCAAGATGCAGAATCTTGTGGATACATTAAAAGAAACCAATATTTGGGAAACCTCACCAGGAACATAATTTAGTAATGCTGAGATAGCTGGTTATACGGATCCTTCTTACAGGACAGTTATTGGTAAAGTAGTTGAATATCTGGGATGGTCCAGACCTGCTGTCACTGTAAAAACTGATGATCTCACTGACATCCTAGCCAGTGGAACAATTAGGGAAGCTGTATTGCCATTCCATACAGCCCTGAGAGTAGGGGTAATGGAGAACCCAGATTCTATTCCATCTGTTAAGTTATTTACAAAGAAATACAAGACTGCTTCTTTAGATCCTCCGTTTCTGAGCAGGCACCCAACGCCTGAAAGCTTAGTGGTTCAAGCAGCAACAGCATCTTCAAAGGCTGCAGCCTATCCTTCTACTCCAGCAGATAAGGAAGAGATGAGGATTGGTAAAAGAGGATTAGGTAATAGTTTTTATTGCAGGCAGTATGGCATTAAAATCTGCAAATGTTACCATTGCATTAGCGAAATACACACATACCCTTTGCGGTGTAACTGGTTAGCAGCAGAGCACATACCAGAGGGAGAAGAGAGAGAAGGGTTTTTAAGCCTAATACAAGATGGCAAAGATGCCATGAGGCAATCTCTTCAATCTAGTTTAGATACAGTGAACTCTACCACCAGAGCCATGGCTGCCAGCACAGTGTTTAGATGCATGTCTTGCGTGGGAAAGTCTGTGTTTTCGGCAGATGTTCAGACCCATCTGCCAGACATGCCGTTTGACGACACTTCTCTTTTTGGGGAGAAGGCTGATAGCAATCTAGAAAAACTGCAGGCTTCTAGGGCTGCACTAAAATCTCTAGGGGTGGTGATAAGACAACCTCAATCTACAGGCCAAGGATGGAGAAGTCGTTCTTTTCATTTCTATTCCTCCATATCTAGAGGAAGAGGTTGGTTTTCACAGAGAGGTCAAAGAAGACCCTATTGTGGAAGCGGTAGAGGAGGATGGACTCCCCGTTCAGCACCGTGGAAT
Source organism: Ambystoma mexicanum (assembly GCF_040938575.1). Classification (NCBI taxonomy): domain Eukaryota; kingdom Metazoa; phylum Chordata; class Amphibia; order Caudata; family Ambystomatidae; genus Ambystoma; species Ambystoma mexicanum. Next base: position 1,380,741,659 of record NC_090932.1, read on the forward strand.
TACCCTCAGTTGTAGGTGGAACAGCAAAATGACTCCTCCAACCACAAAACTGTGGTAGGGGGCAGACTGTCTTACCATGTCCAGAGTTGATGAAGCATAACTACGGATTCATGGGTCCTACAAACAGTAGCAGATGGATACTGCCTACCATTCTAGAAAAGACCTCCCGTTTGTCCCCCAAGAACAAAATCAACCTTGGATTCAGATAGAATTGCTACCTGTAGCAGAGCCAAGGTTGGTACTCTCCTTACTTTGTAATCCCAAAGAAGAACGGAGGAGTGCGACCCATCTTGAACTTGAGATGCTTGTACAAGTTCCTCAAGAAAGACAAGTTCAAGATGGTAACTTTCGCAGATCCTTCAGGCCCTTTAACTCCAGGATCGTGTGATGTCATTGGACCTTCAGGATGCTTTCTTTCATATGCCAATACCATCAGAAGCACAGAAAGTACCTGAGGTTCACGGTTGGCAGTTCTCATTATCAGTTTTGAGTTATGCCATTCGGGCTCAGCTTTGCCCCAAGGGTTTTCACCAAGCTTATGGCAGTGGTGGCACCACGTCTAAGGAGGACTTAGACCTGGACTACTGGTTGATCAGAGCTGTTTCTTATTTTATTTTTTTTCTTAAAAAAATATTTGTTTTTGGTGAAAAAAATAATTAATTACACCTTTACAAATACATATCCAAGAATATATAGCTAAAAAGATTTCAAGATTACAATTTTACACAATACCTTTGTCAACTCATTTGAAATAAGAACATTATCCGCACCACAGTTTAAAAGGGATAAATGGAATAAATTTCCTAGTTCGACATTCTCCTTCATAATCATATAATGGTCATCGCATCAGATGAAGGCGCAATGGTTATAGTACTTAAATCCAGTCTAGACCATTCCAAGTTGTAAACACAAAGATTCTGCTGCCCCAAACATTTCATGCATTAGCCTCTTATGCATGTCATACACCATCCCAAACTCAGTATATTCAGTCGGACCTGTGCCAGCGAGTGAAAATGTAGAGATGGTAATGCTACAAACTGGTCTCAAACACTCTAGGTTCTAACACAGAGTCTGCTACAACAGGTAGTTCATTCATTGAACCCTTTGAGCCCATCATACAACATCGTAAAATGAATGCATTCAGTCAGTGTTTATACCAACAAGGTTAAGGGAGATGTAGTGAAGAGTGAACTAACCGAAGAGCTACCCAAATCGACATCTCGTAGCATGTTCAAATTCCATGTTTAAGTTGGACAACTAAGATGGTGACGACTTTTCCCCTCATATGGTTCTTTCCCGAAGAGTAATATATAGATACTGCACATGCTAGCACCTAGACGTTTGCATCTACTAGCCCTACATTTCTTTCTTTAAGAACAGCTTCGATCTTGCCCACGAGTCGCACCATGGCCAGAATGATTGAGTTTGTGCTGCACCACATGCAGCGTGTCAAAACAGCATGGCGTGCGAGATTGGACGAATTTCCTATGTAGGCGCCAAGACATGTCTTTTTATCGCTTTCAAAAAAAGGGCAGTATAGAAATAGATGGTAGAGGGTTTCTGTTTCATTTAAGTTTGTACAAAAATGGCATGAATACCCAAGGTCACATGCACCATAGCCATTCCATTGGCCAATTCGAGAGCCCGTATGGATTAAATCAATTTGAAATCTCATATAGGTTGCCCGGGCTTTATTCCCAGGAAAGCACAGGAGATGACGATTGCACGGCTTCTGCGCATGTCTAAAATTGGCGTAGTTTGTAAAGGTGGCGTACCCTGCAATGAGATCGGAGTTGCTAGCCCAAGCATTCCGGTGAAATCGTTTTTTCATGATCCCTGATTGATCGATAGTATCTAGCTTGGTAAGGTTAAGAGAAAAAGAACCTTATTCGTCCGCACATGAAAGATGGAAATTGATGTGGGATGGTCGGCAATCAGCATTGCATGAAGATCCTCGTATAAGGACTTAAGTGGAGGAGACACCATCTTCATAAAATTGTTTAGCATTCGCCATTCAAATCTATCCGCAAGAGAGTAAAGACCTAGTCTGTGAGTCAGAATGGGGTTTGGAAGATAACCCAGAAGCCCCAACACAGATTTCCACACTTTCCAATCCATAGAGTAAAGTTTGCTCAACCTTCAACTGATGCAAATTTATCAGTGGAAGCAGAGAAAACTTGTAGTAGCGATGATGGATCAGTTTCATCTGCGCTGTTAGCTGCACCAGTTTGAGATTTAAAGATGTATGCTACTTTTGAAGTGAGATACTGTTCGACAGTTGGTAGCCCAAATATGTCATCTCACTCTTAATAGTTATTCGCTTTGCGTCAACGTACCATCTAAATCTAGGATGCTTCCTCTTGGCTGTGAAAACTAGAATGTTTGATTTAGCCGAATTAATGGCTAAGTTGTTGAGCAAGCAATACTGATGGAAATAGTTCAGCTTGTTTTGCAGCCCGAAAGGCATTCTATCAAAGAGGATTACGTCGTCCGCAAAGGCTAACCAGTTTATACAGAGATTTCCCAGTCTGACGGGGAAGAGATAATTCGCGTTCCAGATGTTATTGATATCTGCAAGATATAAGGTGAAGAGGAACGCCCCCGAGATTCCATCCTTGCTTCACACTGATTGTGGTGGGGATGTTGTCTGACAGTAAACCTGCAGCGTTGATGCGAACTCTATATGAGGTCTTTGTATGCAAGAGCGCAATCAGCGCCACTATGTGCGCTGGAATCCCATATGTCAAATTTTCTTCCACAAATGATTACGAAGAACGCTATCAAAAGCTGATGTAAGGTCCAGTGAGGCCATCAATAGATGTGTGAGGATGGTTGCGTTCAGGGGAGTGCCCATCGCCTTACGAAACCCGACCTGTACTTTTGAAAGAATTGTAGATGTTGCCATGAAGGCTTCCAGGTCGGTTAGTAAAAGTCGCGAGAAGACCTTTGCAGCTACGTCAATTAAAGCAATGAGCCTAAAATTAACAGGATTATCCAAGGGCACCTTTTTGTGGATGGGAATAATGATGGCCATCAGCCATGAGGGAGGGATTGCGCCTGAGCGAAATATCAGTTCAAAACGCGTAAGGAGATGCTTGGCCCAACAGTGCGGGTCATCCTTGATAAAACAGGGTGGAAGCCCATCAGGACCTGCCGCTTTGGAGAATGTTAGTTTGGAGATTGCCCAAAATCCGTCCTTCAATACCCAAGGACATGTGGGCGCAATGGACATAGGGGGGGACATCTGTCGCCTGTGCCACATGCCGGAGGGGGCAGAGCATTTTTCTCCATAAAATAAGCCTGCCAAGTACCTCCATTAATTGCAGCAACCAAAGGATTCGCTGGGGGGCACTGGGGATTTCCCATAATTCCCTCATGTTGCACTTGCATAATAACTCAATCATATACTGATTATCAAGACTATGACGTGCTTGGCGTATTTCTTTCACTTTTTCTTATATGTGGCAGTATGGAGTTTCTAGATGCCATATATAGAGCAGGAGAGAGGTGCAGATGAATCGCAGCTCTAAGGTCATATTTATTTGTATGTTTCAAGGCTGCTATGTCCGAGACAAATTTCAGAGAACCAGTGGAGTTCAAGTGCCTAACGGGCAATTTAGATAAGGTTGTGAGATGTTCACGAATCATCATTAAGTTGATAGGGGTGTACTTTTCCAAATAAGGTGCTGGCACCTCATTTTCTGCGCTGACCAAGATGTCCCTGTTAACCCAGGACACACATTTCTTACATGTGCTTGGGTTCCAGCGGTATATAAGGCGCTATATAAATGCAAAATAACATAACATAACATAATTCTCAACCAGGGTTGTTTGGGACGAGATGTCAAAAGTGTTACAGGTGAGATGGAGAACAGTGCTCAAGGCACTGTGGTCTCCCAGTCCATGTTGGATAATCAAAGTTGGAACAAGAAAGCCAGACAGCTCACTCTGCCAGAAGATAATCGATTAAGGAACAGGAGGTGCCACGCTGCCAAGAGACCTTCCTACTCAGCGGTGCCAAAGACAGTGGAAAAATGTTCCAGGCTTCAAAAAAGTCAGTCCATAACTTACCCCTGGCGCGAGCCTGCTTTGCATAGGGCATGGAGCCAGGGGAAGCTGGGCTAATTCCTTCAATGTCCAGACTAGCATTAAAATCGCCCCAATCAGTAGGGGTAATACAACATGGCATTGGTCAGTGCCGCATTCAAAGAATGTAAGATCATCTCTATGGATACATCCATAGGGTTCCAATAGAGCGATATCAGCAGAATTTTCTGAATAGAAACTCCTGCAATATTCACTTTGACCATCACAAAAGAATCAGTGTGGACCAGTGATTTAGCCGTGAATCTTAAGCTATTCTTAATAAGAATAGCGAGGCCGCCACTAGGACGGCCAACAGAAGCACGACGTGCTGGAACACAAAATGATGCATAACCTTCCACTTCCAAAACAATATCCGTGCTTGACATGGTTTCTTGTATTAGCATGATTTCAGGAACATTAAGGGGCCCTACCGATTTGTGCCAGACATAAAAATTCTTTGCTCCACACCAGTTCCATGAAAAGATCGCAATTTCTGATAGTTACGAGGTAGAGGTGCCTTCTTTCGTTGTAGCTGCCGCTTTGATAAGTGGTTCAAGCCAATTTAAGCCATTTAGAGCGTTGGTGAGAGAGGCAAGTTGAGTCAATATTTCACTATTTGGCGCTGCCACTACACCCAGGGCAGGGCCTTTGTGGGCCCCGTCTTGTGGAGCTGGCAAAACAAAGTCCAAAAAGGACCATGCAGTATCCATCTCACTAAAGAGATAGGGATAGAGGCCCAAGGTCTCAAAGTCCTCCTTATAGTCTAAGATAAGCTTAGTTATAATAATAATGTGAGATTGAAATTTAAACAACACTCTGTAATTGTTTTGCTTGGCGAGTTTTACCCACCCAATGTCTTTCGTAGATAAATTCTGCAGAGATGGAATCTGAAAGCATTCATCAGAAAATATCTGTTCATCCGTGCTGTTCCATTGACGTTCGTTTCACTGACCCAGCCGAGGATGTATTTCATCTCCTTGGGCAGTTCCAGGAACACAGGGGTTTGGTCTCTTACATCTTCGAGTCACAACTTTTTTCCCCAAGTTGGCCACAAACTTGTCCGCTGCTAAGGGCATGGCCGACAGATTAGAATCGATCGCACAGGTGCCCTGCTCCACTAACTTGGTAGTGCTCTGAATAGCCTCCAAGCCTGTGGCTTAAGTCGCCTGATGTCCGTCCCTATTATTCTGAGATGGGGGCACGTTAGCAGGCTGGACATTTGGTGGTCGATCCTCCGATGTTTCCAGAGTGACCACCTTTTTGTTTTGTGCAGTTGGAAAGAAGGTGTGTAACTGGGATTGCATCTCTTCAGGAATTTTTACTGCTAGTCGCGGTGAGGGAGCTCTTACATCACCTTCAACCATAACTTTAATTTGCGAAAGAGTTTCTTGCTTTCATCATTTAATTCCAGTAGGTTTAAGGCGGGTTCATCCGCACTCAAAGTAGACTTCGATTTAGACACTACATAGTTTGTTTTGGAGAGCCCAGATTCATCAGCTTCGCCGTTCCTAACCAAAGTGTCTTTAAGCTTAGCTTTGGAGAGATTGTCATTTCTGAGATCTTAAAAGCGACTTCTTCGCCTTACGGGACATAAAGTGGGATCCTGTTTGGCTGATAGCCTTTACAAATGGCTCAGTAACTGTTTGAAGGTTCTGAGACTTTAAGGTAGCTTGAGAGTCAATAATTTCCATCAGGGCAGATGGACTATTGGGGGTCGATGTTGACTCATCAACAGAAGCCGACAGGCCAGTTGAGACTTCCGGCGTTGAGGACCCTTGGGTTTTCGAAAGGGCATGAAGCAGAAGCTGCTCAATTTAGAGAAGGCCATCATGGTGGAGTTTAGTCACTTCAAGAAGGTTGATCGTTTCATCATTTGACATTTCGACTACCTCGGGTTGTAGACCCTGAAGAGCCTTGGAATATAACCTACCTGTGTAACCGTAGTCTTTCACAACAGAATCTGTTTGAGAACCCTGTGTTCTTGATTCAGCACAGGTGGTTGAGGAGGTGTAACTGGTTGGTGTGGAGTCAGCATTTTCTCTAAATACGCAACATAGAAAGAGTGTCAGTGTTCCTGGGCCAGTATGTAGCCTTCTATTTTACTGATTTTTTCCGTCATAAGTCCGAACGATCCTTTCATATCTCTAAGGGAGTAATGAGTAAGATTGTGGCCTTTATCTAGGAGATTAAGAATTCTCATAATTACAGGAAAAGTCTGCAAATCTTGCTCGTCAATGTTTATCGGCGAATCCTCCGGAGTGGTGATGGGAATATCCGCTGATTTTGACAGATGGTTGTCAGAACAAACTGACCTTTGGTCATGATCACTGAGTGAGTTTAACAGAGAGGAACATCTACCTTCTTGTTGCGTAGGTAGGGAATATATTAGTTCTGACATCCTGAAAGCTGGAGCCAAAACATTCCCTTACGGGTACAGTAAAGATTTATATGAGAATTTGGGCCTCATTACGACCCAGGCGGTAAGGGGTTAACGGCGCCGTAAAAGGTGGCAGCGCCGTTATCCCCTTACCGCCTAATTACGAGGTCCCTTTGCGGGTCCCTACCTTAACGGCTGGTTTTACCAGCCGTTAAGGATTGGACCCGCAAAGGGACCTTGGAGGTAATTACGGTACCGCAATTTGCGGTACCGTAACCTTCCCCATTTCCATTGAGCCATATGGGGGCAAAAATGGAAATGGGGAAGGGCCAATGGTGAATGGGGAATTACCGCCACGCCAACCTTGGAATGGGGCTGTAATTCCGCCATTCACCATGGCGGAATCGGTAAAATAATGGCGGCAACCATGGCGCTACTAGCGCCATGGTTACTGCACGGGTCGTAATGAGACCCTTTGTCCGCTAGATGTAAGTGCACTTGCTCGCAAAAGGCATGTGTCCTAGAGGCCAGGGTAGAAGGGCCAAGAGACAGCCGAACACGTTTACCCAACTCACTCATAACAGCGTGAGCAAGCATCGAGGTGTCCGATGTGGGCACAAAATCATCCTGAGCATCTTTGCGAGACCAATTCGACTCAGTCCTGTCGTTTGCTACATTCATCGAGATTCTTTCATCATCATTCGCCTCTTGACAGAAAATGAGGGCATAATGTGGTCAATGTTTTTTTTTTGGGAGATCAAAGTCCTTTTTTTCCTTAGCTCAGGTAGAATAGCAGGAGGCAGAGTCAGGTCACCTTCTGTAGCTGGAAGGCTTGACACTGGAGGGATGAGAACTGACATAGATAGAAGGGACCTTTTAGTGGCCGTAAGCAAGGGCAGTGTGGCATTAGCGGGTTTGTTAACCTTGCCTTTAGTTGGGCCAATAGGAGTTTCACAGAGGCGGTTTGCACTTCTCAAGTTGCGACTCATGTTCTCTGTTAGCCAATAGAAGTTTAATCAAGTGCTGGTATAGTACTATCCAGAAGAACTAGTCTCAGACTATCTTTTGGAGAGAGAGAAATGGGAGGATTCTGTATAGTAAATAAGATCCAGCCTCTATGGTAGAGAGCAAAGAATGAGAAAAAACAAGAGCCTGCAGCATCTCAACCTTCAAAACAGAGATGCCAACAGTATCACCTCTGACGCCAAAAAATCAATACCTAAAAAGTAGGATTGATCTGGGAGACGGTTCCCAAAGGAGCAATCACCAAAGACGCACACTTCGTCCTATCGGGGTTCTAGTGCCCCACAACCCATCTACACCCTCTTAGGCGGATGCCTGAGTCGTGTATACAGGAGTCACTATGTTTGCAAGTTCACAGATACATAGATCAACAATCACACATGCTCCAAAGACCACAATAATTTTCAATTTAGCAGACACCTAACTGCTTCGTGTCAGCCCCCTGGGGTTCAAAGGCTCCAAGGCCCGCAGTCACCCCTTGAGAAAATAACCATAGAAGAGCATGTAGATAGAACTGTACATGCAAAACATATGCCCCAGAATCAGAGTTGCAGATGCTGAGACCAACAATCACCCGGACTCAGATGAGAGCAACGATTTTCAATTTAGTAAACACCTAGGTGCTACTTAACAACCTTCTGAGGTTCAAAGGCTCCAAGGCCCGCAGTCACCCCCTGAGGTGAAGAACTGGAACGTGAGTGCAAAAGACACAATATCTGTGAATTCACAGTGGGACAGGTCAGCGGTCATCCGCACTCCGAAGACAGCAATAGTTTTCACTTTAGGAGACAGCTAACAGCAGCTTCACAACCTTCTGGGGTTCAAAGGCTCCAAGGCCCACAGTCACCCCCTAAGGTGGTATCCTTTAACGGAACATATACAAGTGAAGCTGTGTAAGCACAGTATAAAGCTGGGTGAACACAGCACAAGCACAAATTCAGACCACCCACACTCGAGTAGGCAACAGTTTTCAGTTAGGGAAGGACCCAATTACTGATTCTCAACCTTCTAGGGCTCAAAGGCCCCAAGGCCCACAGTCACCCCCTGAGGTTGTGGCATAACAAAAGCATATTGAAAAGGCTACAGATGCACCACTTTCACATAGGGTCAAGAGCCACAGATCAAAGCTATAACTACCAACGTGGCAGACTATATAAGTATCTTGGCTCTGATCCCAGGCGAGTCCCAGGTCAGCTTGAAAATAGAGGCAGGAGCGCATAAACCACGCCCGTGAAAGGCGCCAAAGAGTTCAAAGTTAAACACACTGCGTGAAAGGTGCCGAACAATTCGAGGAGTAACTAAGCTACAGTTTTTTCGCCACACTATCCGTAAGAAATGGAGTTCAGGTTCAGAGGACAGTCCGCATGTAATAACAAAAGTGTGGCAGGGCCATGTCATCAAAGACGTTTCTTCAGTTGATGAGTTCCAAATGAGAAAAGCGGGAAATGTCTTACCCAGCGAGCCACTTGATGCAGCGGAAGGGGTCGCCACAACCATGTCTCCACGCTCCCACCGAACACCAAACACTTGGCGAGGACATTTCGCGCAGGTGCTTCGTGTGCCCAAAGATTTCTTAAGGCACCGCCTACTCGCTTCCTCCCAAGAATTAAAGGGGCCTCAGCACCAGGTCCAGCACCAAGTTCCTTTCGCTTTGCCTGCTGTGCAGCAGTAATGTCAATTTCACTCTGTTCAGTACGAAGAGACGTGGAATGCAGTCCACACCAGCAGAGAGCTGCTAAAACATCAAACACTTGGCGAGGGCACTTCGCACAGGCGCTTCGCGTGCCCAAAGAGTTGTTCAGAGCCAGAACAGTGTCTGGATCATCTCGGTTGGACCTGCCACCTCCTCCACAAGCTGGGTGTCAAAAGTCCCATTTGACACCCTGCCAGAAGCTTCAATTTATTGGAGCAGTCCTGGATTCAGCCTCGGGAAGACATTCGCCCCCCCGAGTTAAGGGCTCAGCATCTTTTGCAGATGGTCCAAAGATTTCAGAGTGCACAACGTTTTCCGCCCTACGATTTCCTAAGGTTGCTCGGCCTCATGGCATCCTGCATTTTTCTGGTGCCAGAAGACCGTCTGAGAATGAGATCCCTTCAGTGGGCTCTCTCATCCCAGTGGTCTCAATTCTCTGGCAGAATGATGGACCTTCTCCAGGTCCCCACAAAGGTCGGCCAGGATCTCCTGTGGTGGACCGGCCGAGAGAATGTGATGAGACGAGAACCATTTTGGCAACCATGGCCAGAAACAACAGTTCTGACAGATGCCTCCCTCTCAGGATGGGGAGCGCACATGAGAGCTTTCAATAGGCAGTCATTTGTCTCAGTCTGAGTCCAGACTCCATAGAAACCTTTTTGGAGGTGAGACCAATCAGACTTGCGCTGATGGCCTTCCTGCCCTCGATACAGGGGAAGAGTGTTCTGATAACGACAGACAACAACACAGTGGCTATGCATTACCTCAACAAAAGAGGGGGTGTAGGGTCACTGCCCCTGTGCAGAGAGGCATTGCAGCTTGGTTCTGGGCACTAAGAGAAGGAATCATTTTTCTGGCAGTTCATCTAGCCGGAAAAAAGAACACCGCGGTGGATGCTCTGAGCAGGCAGAGCACGATCTCCCACAAGTGGGAACTAGCTCAGGAAGTCCTTCAAGAGATCTTTGCCCTTTGGGGAACCCCTCAAGTGGATCTGTTCGTGACCAGTGTCAACCGGAAGTGTGAGCTGTTCTGCTCCAGGGAATTTCCCCAAAGAGGAGCTTTAGGAGACGCGTTCATAGTGGACTGGAAATGTCCACTCCTGTATGTGTTTCTGCCAGTCCCCGTCATTCCTCACGGAATACGGAGGTTGAGGAAGTTCAGGAAAACCATGATCCTTATTGCCCCGGATTGGGCTAGGAGAACATGGTACCTGGACCTTCTGGAGATGGCCATATGCCCTAAAATACGTCTTCCCCAAAGAGAGGACCTACTCTCGCAGAGAGGGAGGTCACTTTCTTCACCCAGAGATCAGGATTCTCAACCTTCATGCTTGGTATCTGAAAGGGTGAGATACAAGGATTGAGACCTTCTGGAAGAAGTACTGGAAGTGTTGCTTTCGGCAAGAAGACCAGCAACTAAATCCCTATACCGCTGCTGTTGGAATAGATTTTGCAGCTGGTGCAGGGAAAATAAACTTGTTCCTTTCTTATGTAAACCTCCCCATGCTTTATCTTTCCTGCTTCACTTGACCCATTTTGGGTTGCAAGTATCCACAGTGAAGTGCTATTTAACGGCCCTTTCAATTTTCAAAAGATCTCCGGATAAGGAATCATATTTCAAAGTACCAATTGTGACGCAATTTCTGAAAGGCTTAACAAATGTGTTCCCGCCTACTCCCTTCATCGTGCCATCATGGGATCTAAACCTGGTAGTAAGAGATCTTATGGGAGCTCCCTTTAAGCCTCTACATTTGTGCCCTCTAAGGATGCTCACCATAAAAACTGCTTTTTTAGTGGTTATCACATCAGTGAGCTACTGACTGTCTTCCAAACAACCTTTCCCAACCTTCTCCAAGGGTAAGGTAGTTTTAAGGCTTAAGTCGTCTTTCTTGCCTAGGGTTGTGTCAGAATTTCATTTGACACAACGTATAGCACCCTCCAACAAACTCAAACTGCATTGGGAGTCTATCAAAGATGAGGAATACATGGGAGGACACAATCCATTCGAAGAACAAGTTACCCCTAGTAACGTTCTTTCGACTGGATGTTTCTCCCACATATTCCTCATCGCCCTACCATCCAACCCCTCTTGCAGAAAATGTCTGTGTCTTTAACCTTCCTTTCTCGCAGCGTCAAGACGATCTCCTCCTGGAACATAGCATGCTACTTAAGGAGGGGGAAAAATGAAGAACTGAGGTAACGGTCAGCGCGCGTGCCAATATATATCAGCATTGACGTCACAAAGGACGCTATTGAGGCCTTCGAGGACCAAGATTCAATGCTGCACACCGCTCAACCCTATGACATTTTTTTCAGATGGAAGCAGACTTGAATATCAATGATGAGGAATACGTGGGAGCAACATCCAGTCGAAAGAACGTTAACGAGGGTTTGTTTGTTTATTTTACTTGTATAGCGCACCTGACCCACGGATATCTGGGACCTCTCGCGAATCAGAAGACGGTTACAGTTTACAGTGAAAAGACGCACATATTTGAAGCAGGTTTTCAGTCATAAGCATGGAGTAGTAACGTGCAAGCATTGAAGGATAATACATTTGCAGAATAGAAGTTGCATACATGAGTGAAAATCGGATGAATACTTATTTAATAGCCAGGAGATGACATTACTCCTGAAGTTTGCAAATACTTAGATGGATTTAATGTCGCAGGGGAGTGTGTTCCAAAGTTGGGAGGCCATGACCGAGAAGCTGGAACTGCCTACTCTTTTTAGATTATATCTAGGTACTACTAGACATGAGGTGTTGGAGTAACTTGTTCGTCTGCTCCAGGGGGGCTCAGCATAAATAAGTTTGAATACCACTGCTCTAAAGGCGGGTAGTATGACAGAACAGTAAGGCATACTTCCAGTGAGGGCAAGAAGGCTGACACAAAGGTGCAGTTAGTCCAAATAATTAAACAAACAAAATACGCCACACTGGTATACTGGAAAAATAAATATACACCTTTTATCAAATTACAGCTATATACATCTAGCAGTTGCAGAACTACTTTAAGTAGACATAACACACAAAGTAAATACCTAGTGCATGCATAAACCCAGGAAATTATCCTAAGACACTTCTCACCCCAGACCACTACACTACAATGTAACCCCACTACATAGATTTAGGCACAAAACAAATAGTACCACGCCAAGAAGTGAAATGGGATCCGGACATTACAACACAGTGATAGTAAAAACAGGATCGCAATTTTAACACAGTCACAGTAATTCTAGACATTTATGACATAGCCAGGGGCTACAAAAACATAAATAACCTTTGAACTATTTGCCCCAAACGGTACATTTCTGAGAAATGTACATGGCGTTGCCAGAAATCGTTGCATTGAAATCTGGTATTAATATTAGCAGAAATGGAATATATGATTTGAAAAATACATTACACATAAGATGCAAGGTAAAATTCTACTTAATGTAAGTGTGATTGGTCAGAGCCAACCTAACGTAGGTTACTAGAACATAATGATTTTGCTGCTAATAATTCACATTGATTCAATTTGTTCTAAGCCATTTTTTAACATTGTTTAAACTCTAAGTTCATTCAAAACAGAAGCCGACATGTATTTCGAGTGATTTGCTCTTCTTCAGGGCTATCTGACAACACACTGGGCCTCATTACGAGCATGGCGGTAGCCGTGCCTGTATGGCAGGCACGGCTACCGCCATGCTCTCTACCGGCACCGCCTCCAGCAATTGGGCGATAACCGGCTCATTACGAGATGAGTGGGCCAGTAATTGCCCATTCGCGGGTGGGGAGCACGGTTGCACCGGCACCGTTGATGCCAGTACCGGTGCAATCACGAGTTCTGCTCGCGGGTGCCGCACAGCCCGCCAGGTAAGACCTGGTGGGCTGTCAGGAACCCGCAAGCAGTTCTCGTAATGCAGCGGCCCGGTATGAACGGTGCTGATGCCTTACCGGTACCGCTCATACCGTGGCCGCCATCCTTGTAATGAGGCCCACTGTGTTAGTAAATAATTCCCATTTTTAAAATCATAGATAAATCGACGAAGTTCAAAATAAATGTTTTAATGTGACACGCATGCATATCAGTCAAATGGATGCCAAACTGAAAAACAATGTAAAAAAGAAGAAATATTTGATCATTGTTAGTTACATTATAGACTTATTGACTGAGGGCAGTGTAGTTATCGTGGGATAATGACCCGCCACCAAGTTCACTAAGACGAATACATTGGGAAAGGGTCATTATCCCAAGCTATAATGACTCCTCCTGAGGTCTTTAAGGGTATTTATTGGCACATGGTGGTTGTGGCAGTACATGTTTTTAGTTTTCGTGGTGAAGTTAAAAATGGTGTTTTAAGAGTGAGTAAATAAATAGACGAACTGAGTTGGTAAATTAAATGTGGTTTTATTTGTAGTATTTAAATAACATGGTTGTCGTCATTAGATATGCATTTTAATTGCAACTTCTTTGAACTTGAATAGATTTACCATGAGCATGCACTTGGTGTCATGTAAAAGAAACGGTTTCTCGAAGAAAGCAAAAGCATTTTCCAATGTTGTTCTCTTTCTCGTTCATGTGTTAAATAGCATGATACATTAAAAAAAAAAGTCATCCCTGAAAAGAATTGTCCTGTTGAAACAACTTGCCTAGAAATTGCATTGTTTCCCTGTCTGCTTCTGAAGACAGACCGTTCAAAAAGCAGTCAATACCAGTAGTTATTGACTGCACTGTAGGCCAATAGTGATTTCCATGTGCTTAAACATTAACATTGTCCAGTACAAACTAATTCCACTGTGTATGCATGATAGACATTTAACTGCCTCAGTATAGATTCCATATGGATCCCTTAACAGTGCTTATTCACATAAATCTTTCTAAGCAGCCTGCTTGATAATTCCAACTGTGATCACAAATATCCTAATCTACCATCACCAGTGCATTTGACCCCACTGGTAACCGCTCACTACATTAGAGTCTCTCTTTGCATTAAAGATGGTTATATGTGTCTAAATGCTGTGATCGCAGGTGTGGTCTGTATGAACACCTGTCCTGGATATTATGGCTGCAGACACATAGCTGATTAATCAATGCATCACTCGTGTTATCAAAAAGCAATCAATGTACTCTAGCTAAATCCATATTTCTTATATTTTCTTTTAACATTTCCTTGTTTTGCCTCATTATGTACATATGCCATATAATTGTCTTATTTCTCAATATTTGAAAATGCGCATAATATATTTTTAATAAAAAATACTGAGTTCAACTGACCTCAAATCAAAGTAGTCCCATTAACTGCATCCAATTTTAGATGTTAAGGTCACAGACTTCTTATTTCCATCTTATGTTAATATTTCATATTCTTCGTAATAGCGGGTGTGTAGAAATTGCCCCTTGGATGCAAAAGACCAAAATTGGTCAATAACACAAACTCCAAATGTTTCCAATTACTATATAATTATGTGCACAATGCATGTTAATACTGGATAAGTGAAGGTAAGCTTGCTGCATCCCAGATAGTCAAAGTTGAAGGTTACCCATCCCATGTGCACCAAATCTAATTTATTCTACTGGTTTCTTACCTGACATTAAAGCTGAACATTATAACATTTCGGCGTACATCCATATCGCGAGGGGTATATTGACTCTGTGAGTTGTGGGTGTGCATTGAGGATGGGGGGGTGAGTAGGGTTGTTGGGTTTTATAGTTTCAAAGTGCTTGCTGGCCTGTACAATGTTTCATTGCTGTGGAATGATCTGGTCCGGCTGCACGACTATTGTATATGATGCACAATGCTATGGCCACGTGAAGGAGTAAGTCAACCCAAAGTATTGAGCTGGAATGTTAGAGGATTGGTCAACTGTGTTAAGACCCAAAAGATTGTCACACAAGCTAATCGACTAAGTGCTAAAATACTCTTCTTACAGGAAACCCATCTAGTTAAGCAAGTTGCCCAACGAGTGGTGCTGGATTGGGGAGACCACCGTTATAATACCTCATATTCTACCAAGGCACGTAGTGTGATGATTTTAATACAGCAGTCGGTTGTTGATGAGGGGCAACGGGTTGTGCTTGTGCATAGGTACCTGTGTAAAAGAGTAGCGCTGCTTAACAGTTATGGTCCCAGCAGTGATGACCCTGACTTTTATGCAGATGTAATCGACTGGCTTGATTGATTCCCTACGGCAGCGCTTCTCTGGGGAGGAGATTTTAACAAGATAATGGATGTGTCCCTAGATAGGTCCACCACAGGGCTGCGCACTTGCCCAAAGGCAGCGTGCATTATTACTGAGGGGACAAGAGAGTTTGGCATTGCAGATGTGTGGAGGATGCATCATCGGGGGTCAAAGAGTATAACTATTATTCGTCAGTGCACGGGATGCATTCACACATAGATCTATGGTTTATGTCTGAGTCCTTGCTACAGGTAGTGAACGACTGTATAATCTATCCCAGAACGCTATCTGATCACTCCCCCTTGCTACTTGTACTAACATAGGCGACAGTGGGGCTGCCACAACCTGCATGGAGGTTTAAGCCAGAGTCACTTCAGGATCCGGCCTTTGCACTTGGGCTGCAGGACAAGATTGAATAGTATTTTTCAGAATAGTGCGAACAGTTTCTGGGCATTTAAGGTGTATGTACGGCGACTTGCCATGGCATCTGCATTTGGAGTGCTGAAGTCGTATAGGCCGAGTTAAATGAGGTTGAAATGATACTGATGGCCCGATTCTTATGTTGGCGCAGTGAGCATGCTAAACAGCACGATTCACTGCGCCAAATCTGAATGCCCAGTGTGCGCCACTTTAACACACATTATAAAGTGGAAGAGTGCCACAAGAATACCTATGTTAAATGGCAGGTAACAAACGTGGCAGTTGCTAGGTTGGTTTCCCACCCATCCTAGCAACCGCCACATATATTCCGAAAGTGGCACATTCATTCCCACTTCGGAAGAATGCGACACCTTCATAGGTCTTAAGTACCGAAAAGGCCGTTAACGGTTTCTGACCTTTTCGGTACTACAGAATCAGGCCCTGAGTGAGCTGCAGGAATGCTATGCTAGTGAACCCACACCATCACTACTAACAGAGTCTAAGCTTCTACTTAAGTATTTGTGGGATCTGGCACAGAGGGAGATTAGGTTCCTGGACAAACCAATGAAGGGGCGCAGATACGTGGCGGCTGGCAGACCAGGGGAATTGTTGACTCGGATGGCAAAACGTGTAGGACCCCGATCACGTACATAGATGTCATGATTCCTGCCCCTCATGTCCCCAGCCCTTCAAGATGTCGGGTTGGAGCCAGGCCATGATCACCTACATGGCCCTCAAGGGTCTCTCCCTCCGAAGACCCACTTGGAGTCAGAGTTGGCGCTTGTGGCACCAGACTCACTCACTCCCATAGGATAACATTGGGGATTGGACTTGTAGTGCATTGATGGGGACAAGATGGATGTCCCCACATATTTTGGTTCTCAGAACTGCATGTGCAGTCTAATCTTTTGGGTGTGGTTCAGCCCAGAGACACCTGGGATACCCAGAGACTATTTAAGCCATGCCCAGGCTGAGAAGCATGCTTTGTGTTTTCTGCACCTGCAGTGTGACACTCAGTGTTCAGATCTGTCTCCAGTAGGCCTGCATCGTTCTTCTGCGCTCAGCTCCTGTAAGAACACAGTTAGGAACAGCCTTACCTTACGGCGCTTCTGCCCATCATTCATCGCTCCTTCTGTTCAGCGGGCATCTTCGGCGGTGTCATTCCCATCCCGGCACGCCGCTTCCTAAGGAAAAGGGAAAAGAACAGAAAAAAGGCATTAGTAAGCATTCAGCAAATCTTCGCTTATTTTTGAAGACTCTACAAGCTTCAAACGCTTGTCCCAGCCGCTCTGGGGGAACTCTGTCTCCGGAACTTCTCATCCATCTGCAAGAGGGAAAAGACACTCCAGGTTAGCGTGGAAACATCTAGAGGCGCCGCATACTGCGCTTACTCACCGCATTTCTTCTTCATAACCGGCATCCACGCTGAAAACGTTGCGATACCTAAAAGCCACAGAAAAAGAACTCCGTTCAATACAAATACGAAAGGATCGCACCACGCATCGCGCTCTCACTCGGCTTCAGCGCTACTCATCTCAGCAGCACGTCGCCATCCCCGGACGCCGGCCATCATCTAAGGAAGGAAAGGAACGAAGTTAGAGAACTGTTCAAAAGACTCATTATACTTACCTGTCGGACTCTTGCCAATGAAGTAACTAGGCAGCAACGGGCCTGCATCAATCAACGTGCCCCTGCGCTGAAAGCAGGACGGAGAGCACACTTTCCAAGAAAACAAGGCCCAGTCTCCAGTCGAGTAGACTCCAGGGAAAGGTTCGAGGTCGTAAGAGGTCAGAACAGGCTGAGTGACATCGCCGTGGATACCAGGTGAGCGTTACAATAGATGACGGACTGGGCACGAGAGTATACTCGGACAGAGACATTAATGCTGTATTCCACGTCTTTTACCCGAGTATCAGCCAAAAGGGGACGTGTGTGAGGCTGAAATGAAGAGTTATCTGGATGCAATACCGAACTCTCAGTTGTCTAGGGAGGCATAGGAGGCCCTCGAGGAAGAAATTAAAGGGGAAATGAAGGGATTGCGGAATGATAAGGTGCCCGGGATGGATGGATGGATTGGTGGCAGAATTGTATAAGGAGTATCGTGACAAGCTGACCCCATACCCGATTCAAGTGTGTGAAGAGGCACTGAGTAATGGACGTCTTCCTGAGTCTGTACGTCAGGCCATTATCACTATGCTATTGATGCAAGGTGACTGTGCCTTGTACCACCCACTCTCCTTGATCAATGTCGACGCAACAGTGTTTGCAAAGGTGATAGCAAATAGGCCCCTACCGCTAATGCTGCATTTCATTCATAATTACCAGTACGGTTTTGTACCAGGAAGGGCCATGTCTTAAATCTGAGGAAACTATATAATGTAATATCACTAGTATCTCTGGATTCCAGCGCAGTAGCAATATCACTCGATATGAAAAAAGTATTTGACACTGTGTACTAGTCCTTCCTGTTCCAGGTATTGGGCAATGCAGGACTTGTCCCTAGATGTGTGTGACAGGGCCCTTGATTCAGCCCTGTCGGGGTGGGAGGGAGCCCGGCCCAAAAACCCTGGGTGCCAGAGAATGTGTAGACAGGCCTCCTCCTGGAGAAGAGCCAGCTCACCAAGAGAAACTTCCTAATCCAGCAAAACCACATAGAAAAGGGGTGAGGCTTAAGCCCTTATGTAACGTCCCAAGCCCCCCCTCTTGTCACACCCCTTGAAAGCAAGGTAAGCCATTGGTAGGATAAGTGGCCAATCCAGAGATGGCGAGGGATATATAAGAGCGAGCTTGGGAGTTGTTTGGTGTGGGCTGCAGTTGGGTGAGGACCGGTGGCGGAGGAGGACATCTAACAGACCGGAGGGGGTGAGAGCGACTGGAGTGCTGAGGATATTGTTAAGGAGGTGGTCTGTGGAGGGATTGTGAGAGAGAGGAGACAGTGTGAGTAGTAGAGGTAGAGTAGGAGTAGTGGGGGAGTGGTGGTAATTGGGAGTAGCAAGTGAAGGAGATAAGCGGTAATTGGTAGTAGAGGGGTGAGCAGTGCACCATATCCCTTGTGTGCTAAAGTAGTAAGGGTAGTAAACTGAGACCGCTAGTAGCAGAATAGGAACAGTAGTAGACAGGGAGTGGGTAGAGTGACAATGAGAGAGAAAGTAAGAGGTGTTATTGGTGTAGAGGGAGGAGAAGGGGGAGAAGAGAAGGTGGGAGACAGCACAGTAGTTGGGGGTATGATTTTTAGTAAGAAACAGGAGTTGGAAACAAAGTACGATCGAAGGGTGGGGTGGAAAGGTGGAGAGAGAAGTGGAAGGGACAGTGGCATGGTGGGAAGAGAGTAACTTAAGTGTCAGGTATAGCAAAGGGACAGATTCGAGAGGGTCTGAAAGGAGTGAGTGTGACTCTGGGCGGAAAAAGGCACCATATTAATTCCCGAGATTACTAAGCGACTAAGGCACAGTTAGAAGGTCCCTAGGGAGTCAGTTAGTCATCGTATTAGGGCTATCACCACCAGTTTTCAAAAGAGAACAGACAACTAGTGGCTATTGTTGGCAAGCACTAACATCTCTTATAGGGACACCTGGGCTATGGAGGAGGAAAACCCAGGGAAAGTTGAGTGAGACAGGGATAGCCCTAGCGCCAAAAGCCCCAAGCCCTGAGAATCATAGAAACATTCTCTCCTTTAATATGAAACCAATCTGTAAACCAAAAAAAAAACCTTGAACTGGTCATCAAAGTCGGCGTGGTTCTTTGTGGCAGGCAACTCTGTCACATTTATCTCATGGGTTCAACTGCTTTATACGGAACCAGTGGCAAGGATCAACACTAATGGGACTTTCTCTGAGGGCATTAAACTGCAGGGTGGCATGAGACAGGGGTGCCTTTTATCCCCATTGTTTGCTCCAATAATCGAGTTGCTGGCAGACCTGGTGCCACAGAGGCATGGCGAATGTGGTATAAAACTGGGAGGCCATCCACCGCTAATATCCCTATATGTGGATGAAATTTTAGTGTATATATGAGACCCTTCCAGAGATGCTGGCTCGGTCATTAAAACGGTGGAGGAATTCAGGAGATATTTGGGACTACACCTAAACAGAGATCAGTTGGAGGTGTCCCACTGATGGATGCTACTATTAGCCTGACTGACATGCCTGGGCTAAGTATTACGAAAACCTCCTTGAAATATTTGGGTATAGGTGTCCGTAGAGGGGTTGCAGAGACGGTAGCACTGAACTACACCAGCTACGTAACACTGCTTAAAACCAAGATAGCTCACTGGGGAAAAATCCTGATGTCTTTAATGGGGCCACTCTCGATACTCAAAATGATAGTGCTCCCAAAGCTGCTATACCTGTTAAATAACATCCCATTCTGGCCAGGTAGACTGTTGTTTCGAGAACTGCAATCGATATGTCCATCGTTCCGTTGGGGCAACCGAGGGATCTGCATGGGATGGACACTAATGACTCGACCATAGCAGGAGGGTGGACTTGGGGCACCCAACTTTGAGCTATAATATCTAGCAGCACACAGTCTCAGCCTTCTGGGAAGATGTAGATGACCCCCCAAACCGCATGTTAGATTGGAAAAGAGCGTGCAGATCCATTGACCCTACAAATCATCTGATACTGAGATGCTTATAAACCATGGGGAGCACTTGACCTGCTCAATGCTGCTAGGCAGACCAGGGCTAGGCCCACAAGATGCACAATGAGGCTGCCCCTATGATAGATGGGCTCTGCTTTGGGGGCTTGCTGACCTGGCCCCCACGCTGGACCCTTCAATAGGAAAGAGCTGGAGGTTGGCAGGCTGGACGCTCTGGGTTGCATGTATGAACAATGATGTTTTATAGGGTGGGAGGAGTTCCAGGAACATGTAGGCGATTCGACATGGCAGAAGCTGTTTTACTGGACAATGAGAGCAGCTTTGAGGGCTAAGTGGCCTTGTTGCCCGAAAGCGATCAGCCTACAGGAGGGGCACATCCACAAGGCTAAGGTTGGGGATAGAGCAAAGAGCATATCCGTGTTATATAAACGGTTGCTGGTAAAGATTAGGAATAAAGGAAATCTCTAATACACACAGTGCACGTCCACAGTGAGGAAGGAGTAACAAAGAATGAATTTCAAATGTTCAAGTCAACAATTATAAAGGACTTAAGGTGCAGGGGAGAATATAGGTCCTGGCACATGGACTAAAAGTAACAAAGAAACTGAAAAAAGTTCCTAAAGATAAGGGAACTCCCATCCCCTGCACTCTATCACAGGCCCATCAAAAGAGCCAAACAGTCATGGATGTCATCCATAATACATTTGTGTAATAAGTACAAATAAATCTGTCTTTAAGCCAACCAACTAGGCTTTATACCGTATTTTCTGCTTCACAAGCTTTTATTTCATCAACATTAGGGTGACTCAACGCGTTTCGAGACAATGGGCCTCAGTCCGAGTAGGGCGGTAAGGGTTAACGGTCACCGGTAACAAGACCGGTGCCGTTAAACCCTTACCGCCCTACTACGAGTTCCCTTTGCGGGTCCTTCCTTAACGCCTGCTTTTAGCAGGCATTAAGGACGGGACCCGCAAAGGGACTCCGGGGTCAATAACGGTACCGTAATTTACGGTACTGTTATTGCTGCCTTCCCCCTTCCCATTGAGCCATTTGGGGGCTCAAATGGGAATGGGGATTGGCCCTGGTGAATGGGGAATTACCGGTCCCTCCAACCTCGGAATGGACCGATAATTACTCCATTCACCAGGCCGGAGTTTGGATGAGTTCGGAGGCAGCCATGCCGCAAATAGCGGCGTGGTTACCTCCGAACTCGGAATGAGGCCCAATAACTCTTCATCAGGGGTATTCAATTCAACATCAATCTAAAAAAATCAATTGAATATATTAATAACTAAATAAGGAAACCTAATTCTTAACTTTGAAAAGCATATCCTGCCATCACATTAACTTCTAGCCAAATCTACAAAAGTCAACATGCACAGGTCATACATATAATCCTGCAATCCACTCTATCTTGACTATAGTGGTCCTCCTACGACAAACTGGTGGCCACCATTTTGTTAAACGCCTCTACTGCAGGGTCAATCACCAGGCACCCGGATTCTTACAAGGCTGCCCATTAGAACCATCATTGACACTGGACATCCCCAGAACTCTCTGGTGGATCACTGGACCCCCAGCCACCTCTGGAGCCACAGGAGGTTCCACACTGCTCCAGGGTACAGGGTACAGGTCAGTTGCTAGACTGCTAGGGCCTCCAGCCCTTCACTGAAATATGTTTTTAACAGCACTACTCCAGTGCTTTTTAACTATACTTGCTTCTATACTACGTGACATTCACAGAAACACTCTGGTATCCTACTTTAAGCGGGCTTTCTTTCCTTTCTTTCCCCTAGGGAGACCTGAATATACAAAGGCCCCAGATGAAGATTGTAACTTTCTATCAATCGAAACGTCTGTGCTCCTAGTGGCAGTTTGTTGTAAGACCACAGCTCAGGAACACACAGAACTTTCTTTATTTTACTAACAGACGTCGGACCAGTCTCTCTCGGTCTCGGACCAGCCTTAGCTGGCCATCACTACCACTTTAGTACTACCTCAATACAGAAAATGTCAATCATTTGAAAAAAAGTATTGTATGCTAAGAAATTGAATTCTAATATGATGCTACTAGGAGGCTTTGTTTGGCTATGAAATAATAAGGCACACACCTCCTGCCGACTCCTTCTACAAAAGATAAGGAGTTGGGACTTACTGTGTATACCGATCTATCTAAGGTTGAATTTGGAAAATTGTATATTTCCCTTTTTTGTTATAAAAAACACAGTCTCAGACCAGCATTTTGACTGAATTATGTAAATGTTAAATCCTGGTTCTTCATTGTGCATTTCTATGCCTTGACATGCCTATTCACTTTAATCTCTGAGTTGAATTGAATGGTTGTCTTCTCTATATTCAAAAAATTGCAAAAAAAGCCACTTAAGAAATAAAAAAGGCTACTTTTATAAAAACTACTAATTGTTTAAGGTTGTTTTCTCACCTTGTGTTAGGGATCCACTGAGCCTGACATAAGAAACCCAGGAAGATTAAAGAATTTACTGCCCCAAAACACGTGCAGTACCCTAAACTTTAGAGGACAGGTCCACCCACTGTGTATATATATTTTGAAACCCCAGCCCATTACATCCTGTCCAATACCAGGGCTGTCCCTCCAGTTACAAACAGGCACAGGTCATACATATAATCCTGCAATCCACTCTATCTTGACTATAGTGGTCCTCCTACGACAACGTTAAAGAACACATCTGTCTTTATAGTTCAGTATAAAAACAGTAGATGTGTATAAATGCAAATCATCAATATTTTGTAAACAGAGTTTTCAAATAAATATTGGTCGGTATAGTACCTCAACGAGTGTCCAACATCAGGGAAACAGAGGCTTGTCAGTGAAAAGGTGAACAAGACACTGCTAGTACAAATCTTCTTATGTAGCGGGCCTAAAAAAATTATATGAACGTGATCTAATACTTAGTCTGCCTGGAATGGTTTAAATACTCAGCTCCTGGTTTCGAATGTAAATACCACTCACCTCCCAGAGGTGGACAGTAGCTGTCAAATGCAGGGTTCTGTCAGCAAATGGTGCCTCAGCGTCGATAGAAAGGCATCTTCTCTAGGTAGCTGAAAAAGTAAAAAGTCAAACGCTATAATGCTGCCTGGGCTGAATAGTAATGCACTATTTAAATGTTAAACTATTGGAATAAGTAATAATTTCCAGCTGCTTACCCACACGATCAGCGTGGGTCTGAGAGTGAGGTTTTCAAAATAATATTCCAACTGGCACCAACACCGTTCCTAGGGAAATGAGCGAGTGTCAGTAGCCGTGAAGCAACCAACAAGTAGCAACAAGTCAGAAAAATCTGATTCCCTCACAGCTTAACTTAAGGCTGCACTTCCATCAGCAGTCCCAGTCACTGCTCAAAGGAAGCAGAAGATTTGCAGCAACTTGATGACGTCAGGCCGCGATGATGGCCGTGAAGTCACACTAGTAAATAAAGCGCTGCCAACGGTGCAAGTTGTAAAAAAAAGGGTCAAATATGTAAAATCAACACTATCACACTACGTGAAAGTAGGTTATATGGAAGGAATATTAACCTACAAGATCTGGATACAAGGATGTTATGTATATTAAACACATTTTAGCTGGATAACAGATATGCATATTGCACGTCATAAAGCACCAGACAAGTGAATACGGGGAAAAGTGTAAGAGAATAAAAAATCTAAAAAATAATTTGAAAAATATGTGGTGGATAGTGTTCTCTGCAGTAAATACCTATCTAATTGAACCAAAACAACCAGAAGTTCAATTGGGTCCTCACAGGTCCACAAGAGCACCAGCTGGAAACCCTAGTTCCAAGATGGTTAAATATACATATTCCAAGACCCTCAAAATGGCATGTTCAATGGAAATATTGCAGTCAAAAAAACAATTTGTGCCCCGGGTCTCACCAGATGGGGACTTTCTGAAGGGGGCTGAGCCGATGTAGGAGCATACTACTATGTTCAATTCCATCGGGTGACAAAGTTACTGCAACATGTCCTTGGGAATGCACAGAACTTTATAGAACGGGGAACCAATGCCCACCCTTTACACATCTAGAAACAAGCATGCAAACTGGAGACTAATTTCCTAATAAATATCTGTTGGTGTATACCACATAAAATATGCTGTCTCCAAAGAGTGCACAATCTCATCTTTGTTATGCCTTAATCGAATAGGAAAAAACCCTCCAATGGTCTGATAATGATGCTAACGAGAAACATCCATAAATATACACTCACTCCAAAGACTGCACATTCTGAACTATGCTGTATCTATAACAGATTAAATCCTAAATAACCAAGAACCAATCTAGCCATTGTGTTCTTCATTGTGTCACTAACGCTAGAGATACAATTGTGTAATGCACAATCAATGTGTCCCAAACGGGACGTTGGGGTATTGATGTATAAAAAAATACCTGCCCCAAAGGAGTGCACAATCTTTCCCCTTATGTATGGAGCTTTAGAGATTTGGTGGATGAAAGGTGTATCTCCAATCGCCTCATCAAAGGAATGGACCTAAGTAGAAGTCTTCATTTAAGCCTAAGTTAGCCCAAATGATAATGGAGTTCTCTTTGTGCTACTCTCTTACCCACATGTCCCCCTCTGGGTAGGGGGTGCACCATTTCTAAGATAATCCATCTCAGTTGTGCAATGTTATGTTCTTATCCCGAAAGTGTCTGTAAATTGGTGATTTTTCATTGCCGGTTCGGATTTTCGATTTATGTTCCGTCCAATGTTCTTTAGCTACAGCAGAGGTGGCGACATCATCCATGGCTATGACCAGGATCATCTCCACAACGGCCACTGTGTTGTCAGTCTTTGCATACTTCAGAGAAAAGCTGTTAGTCAACGTATACAGCCTCACTATCGACAAGAAGGCCATGTCGACGAGCCATAAACACAAGCTTTCTTAGTCATCGAAGACCCTGTCGATGATAGCCCGTTGATTATCCAGACGAAGACCCCATCAATCACTCTGTGGGTAACGAGGGCCCCGTTGACAACTCCGATGACGATGATCTCGTCGACGACACCAGTGCTAGCTCTGTCGACGACTCTGCGAACCTGACGGCTTCCTGCAGCGTCACCCACGTTTGAGACATCTTCGACTTTGTCGACCATCTCCACCAACATTTCAAAGGTTGCCTTGCCTCAAAGACCCCTGTCAGTGGCAGCTCCTTTCGGCACCGGTGAGCGCTTACTTCCCAAAGGCGGCGAGTGGGGATAAACTGCCACCCATTTCTGTGGCTTTCCTACCAAGGCCCTCTAATGCGAATCCGCTTTTGATTTTGTTGCCCATGTCTTCTGCTACGCCATCCATTCAACTGCTACAGGTGAATAGCATGTCAGATGAATAGACTGCTTTTTCAGACCAGGAGGAGGTGTAGAAAGTTCCTTTACCAGTCCCCCTGATTGGAGTCCCTGTTGCCCCCCTGGTGACACCAACACCGTCGAGCGATCTGTTGTTGCACATCCTATCGACATTGCAGACTCTTGTGACAGAGTTGCACCAGTGCCTATCAGCTCCAGCCTATCCAGCGTCTCAAGGTGTCCCTCCTGGGAGCCCTCCAGCGCTACCTTCATGTCCAGACATGTTTCCACAGCCTCGGCCTTCACGGCCTTCGCAGATCTTTCAAGTTTCCGGTGGCTACCCTCTGTCACGCTATCCTCTCATTCTGTCCCTATTTCACACACTGTATCTAGGGCAGGCAACACTCACAATGCATCAGTTACCCCAACCAGGTTCCCATTTCCTGTCACTCACAGAGGACGGGTGTCACGTGAGCGGGTTTACCCCAAGGGCCACATAGGCAGACTCGGGGGTTCCCCGTTCCTTCACTGGCGTCTGCCATGGCGTCTGCAGGAGGGAGCTCGCAGACGCCGGCTGCAGGACGCTGCGCGCAGGAAGTCATTTCCGCGATCATTGAGATCTAAACAACGCTCGCGTGTCGCGCTTGCGGGTCACGTGACGCGTTCATCCGTCTCACTCGCGGATCATGTGATGCGGAAGCATCCACTACTTAAGCGCTGAACTTCCGCACTTCCGCGCTTCACAGCTGTTCTTTGGAGGACTCTGTACGGCGTTCGGATACTTTGTGTTTTGACTCTTGGACTGTTATTCGGATTTGCTTTGCTCACGTCCTTTGGCTCTGTTTGCTGGATCATTTGAACTCGGAACGCTTTTTGGCCTGTCTTGGATTACCCTGAATGGACTTGGCATTTTCCTCTTCACTGCATTACGTTACCAAGTACTTTGGATTTTGGTCCTTTCGTTTCATCAGTTACAGGAGGGCAGGTTGGGTCTATACCCAGTCTACAGTTCTTCTCCCTATTGTCATCGGGGAAACCAGCTCACGTGCCCCTCCACGGAATTATCACCCATCAAAGGATTCTGGGCTCCATCACCCATCAGCTTAGGTAAGCACTGCTCTTTATCCTGCTTGTTTGCTTGTACTGTACTCATTTGATTGCTATTAAAGGTTTTCCTTTACAGCTGCCTTGGGTTTGGACATTCCGTGGTTCCGGGCTTCAAGAACTACCCATCTGTGGCCTCAATGATCGCATAGGGAGTAATCTTGTATTCTCTCTCTGTGCTACTTGGGGACGGAGGTATCATACTCTTCACGACAATCAAGCAACCTGACACCCTCACTGATACGAACACTACCGGCCCAGACACGGATGTTTCCCCTGACATATAGGTGCTAGATGATGATGAGTATGAGGATCTGTGACGAGACACCTGATTTGCCATCCAGGGATTCGCCTTTGGATGAAATTGGCTCCTTTCACGCATTGGTCGCACGTGCAGCTAAGCTCTTCAACCAGGTTCCAGAGGAACAGAAGTAGGAAGGATTCCTTTTGCAAAGGCGGGAAACTTCCAGGAAGTTAGTTGCAACCAACCCTTTGCTCAATGACGTCTGGGAGGATGGGTTGATGGTGATGTGGAACCCATTTTCTGCTACAGCAAAAAAAGATTGCTCCGAGAAGAAGTATAAGGTGCCCAAAACCCCACCTAAATGATTATGCGCTCATCTGTTGCCTTATTCAGTGGTTTCAGCAACTGCAAGGAAGAGATCGGCTAATCCTTTCTCCATCCTTAGTCCTTCAGACAAGGCGGGTAAACAACTGGACGTGTTTGGGAAGTGGGTTATCACTAAGGCAGCTACTATTATCAAGGTTGCAAATTTCTTTGACATTCTTTCCCGATATGATAAGAACATTTAAAAATGGCGTCTGCACTAATGGAGCAGGCAGTGCAGTAAAGAACCGTGCAGGAGAAAGCAGTGCGAGAGAATAGGTACAAATCCAAGAGGCAGCTGGCGAACACGAGATAAGCATACCAGTATGGCATGAAAGAAGGAGAGATGTAGCAGGCACAACCGAAGGACTTGAAAACACTGGGAGCCACAGAGGAGTTCCTGGCGGTATGGTCGTGCAGATTGGCAGCATTCTCCAGTGCAGGCCACGGAGGAACGCCGGCGAGTGATCGCGGAGCTGCAGGAAACGCTGAGGGAACGTTTGCACAGTGTGAGAAGCCGAATCATAAAATCAGCTTCATTGCAGTGGCGCACCAAGAGTCAGAGATGCTGGGAACGACCACTGAGTCTGCCCAAAGCCATTGGGGACCACGGGGCATACTGACACGTGTGCAACTGAGTGACTGAATGATATGAGATTGCTAATAAGGACAATACTCAAAAATGGTTTGAATGCAGACCCAGCCCAATACCAATTCAATACCCAATAAGAATATTGGAACGCAGACTAGCAAAGTGCAGCAACAAGCCCCAAGCAAGTACTGATGCATGAGATGCCAACGTGTTGGAAAGCTGAAGCAAGTGTTACCATAGGCAAATATGCAGAGCACCTCAGGGTATATGCTACTGTGGTATAGAGCAAAGAAGCAAAGCAAATAAGTACTGCCAAGCAAGTACACCACGCAGCTGACATTGTGGGAAGATATCTAGCAGAGAAGTATCCCAGGAAATCTGGAAAGCCCATAGAAGGATTCCTGGCACGGGAGTATACCATGTAATCTGCAAAAGTTACAAGAAGAGTTGAAAGAGAGACTGTTATGGAATTTATAGTTTGAATAAGAACTTTGAGTCACTGAAGACACTGTTAGACATGCGCCTAATAACAGAAAAACGGCAGTCTTTGACACGTCGTGAAGTTATTTAGTCTTTCTGACAATATACCCTCAAGAATACAAAAGGACAGATTGAGGTGAGTATTTCCCGGAAATGAGTACGCCCTGGTACACCGCTGGCTGCAAGGAAAAGAAAACGAAACAATGGTTAGCCAAGAAGACACACCAGAATGCAAGAATAGCAATATTCACTAACGAAACGTTAATAATGTCTGCCAAGAATATTGTTAAAAGATGAGGTGTAGCCCTAGAACAATGACCAACAACAGTAAGCTAGTAATCAATAAAGGGCAGAAATAATTACTAGAGTTTGAATGTCAACCTTACCGTAGGTTAATGGAGCGATGTCTCCTTGAAAGAGTTCCGGTGTTCTTATGGTGTAGGAGTCCGAAGGACGGCAGTGGAAGTCTAAGAGCAGGTCCTGTAACAGACTATTCCCGATGGAACGAGGACGCCTGTAACCAAAGTCTCGTATCCAAACAAGTTCAAACTTAGATCATGGGAAGTTCTGTAAATGCGAGGTAACGGGATGAGGGCGAGATGTAGGCAATCCAAATGGGAAATCCGAAGTCGAAAACCAGAAATGCAGAAATGATCGAGCAGGAGTAAGCAAGCAGTCAGTTAAGCGTTCCGGGTCAAAGTACCGTAGAATCGTAAAAAGGCCACGGATCAAAAAGGAGAAAGTCCAATTACAAAGGAGGGTCGTAGAAATCAAGAACACGGAGAGTAAACAACAAATGCCACTTGAAACAAGATTCAGAAGCAGCAAGCTGAATGCGAGGCAGAGTCTTAAAGGTATCAGCTGACATGACGAAAGACGCCTCGCTTTACTATGCACAAGGGAACGAGAACATGGTGAATTCCTGACAGACACAAAGGTACTGTTGAAAAACGAGGCACTCTTGCCATCGTACCTAAAAATCCAGGGGAAGGGAACCACCCTCTGGATCCAAGGGTCTTTCCTTGGAGAACACTTTTGTTGAAGTCATCCTCATATTTTTCGTTGTGAAAACTTTTTGCTAACATCAAGTCAGAGACATTTCCTTGCACCATTTGTTGTTTTTTGTTTCTAGTGTGAGGGTCAGTTTAGGGTGTTTTGAACACAAGGTCGGCTTTGTTACTGACTTTAGGCAGAATTATATGCAGGACCCTTTGGGAACACCACACACAATTAAGACTACAAGTGACAGTACAATTTCACCTTTGGTACAAGGATGTACTACACAGTTAAAGTGGTAGCAGTAGCAGAGCAGGCAGACTTATCTCAAGAGTAAGTGAGCAGTATCAAATAGGTACACAAAGGACAGCAATTACTATGATTCAGGCAAACACTGACACAAGGTTTTCAAGTAAAAGAATATACATTTATTTCACTCTTCAGTTGTATAGCATTACAGTATTATAAGCAGTCTAAAAATCACTCTCTTAATACACCACACCACTTCCCTTAAATTCCAGACAAGTTAAGCTCACAAAATGAAGTGGGAGCAAAATGGCACTACAGCAATTTAAAAGGGAGGGAAAGACGGAAGTTAACAGAAATGAATCCACACCAACAGGTTAGTACTCGGGGCAAGCGAATAAGAGAGACTACAATGATAAAATCAGATTGAAAAGGCTTAGGGCCAAAGTCAATGGTTCAAAAGTCTTTTGGTGAAGATAATACAGTTCAGTGTAGTTCGCTGTAAAGTTCGTGGCACGGTTTCCGGACGAGGTTGGTTGGTAGAAAAGTTAGTTCAAAGAGAAGAGAAGGACAAGCCCTCAGATTGGAGAAAGATTTCAAACACTTTCACCTCGGCTGAATGAAACGAACAACCGGATTTGCACAGTACCTTAAAACGGAGAGGGAGCTGTAGCTGAGGCAGACGTTCCTGGTAGTTCCTACAGGCTCCCGGTTCCAGAAGCGACTGTCAAACTGATCAGAAGTAGGAATACTGGAGGGTCCTGCACTACCCAGGGAAGAAACCAGCAGCAGAGCAAAGCAACGAATAAAAGGTGCACTCCTTCAAACCATAAGCAGGGTCCGACCTTCCTGGCTATCTGGCCCACTGTAGCTCTATCGAGCGAATTTGACTAGAGGGGTCCTGGCTTGCAGTTTGGGTGAACTGGTTGGTCCCACCAGCTCAGGGGAAGAAGTTTCTTGGAGGATCTTCTCGTCGGATTCTGGAGATTCAAACCTACAGCAGGGCTTCACTGGGCGGTTCAGTCGTTGTCGGGGTCCTCTTCTGCCAGTTCTTCGTTGGTTCTTTCGTTCCAGTGGCAACTCTGCTCTTCCAGTCCCAGAGACCTGCTTTTTATGCAGTTTTCCCCCATTCATACAGCCTGGCTGTCAATCACACAGCAGGGTGGCTGTCCTGGCCAGGACAGTCACGCAGCCAATCAAACAGGAGTGCGACTTGGGTTACCAAGGGAACCCACGGCAGGGCTCCTAAAACCCCTCCCTCACATCCTGCCTACCCAGACTCCCAGGCACCTAAAGGAGGGCTTCTGTGTGGAAGCCCGCAAAAAGGCGATGAACAAAGGGACCAAACCTGGTTTGGCGCGCAGAGTAAAACACGAGAAAGACTTTAACAAAAAGAAATGGCAAATAAACCCGGCTGGAGCAAAAATAAAATGTATTTGGTGAAGCGGGTTTATGTTCAAGGCTAATATAATAGCCTAAAATATTACCACGTTTATATAAGATAATCGCAGTAGAAAGGTTAGGGTAGATACCACTGCCACCAGCCAAGTCTTAATGTAAAGGGAGCGAAACAATGCTCCAAGAGACGCAGACAAAAAGGGATAAGAATGAACCCTTTCCAATACTCCATGGAAGATGGGGTGTACTGGATCTGTGGTAAAAGTGACTATGTTAATGGCAACTTTATCTTTTCTGGGGGACAGTAGTCAGCACCAGAAAAATTGAGTCAGTGGGAAGTCTAAAAGACAACTCTGTGTCACTGCACTGAAGGTGCTGTGTAACACACATGAAAAATATGGTGCCCTGGAGTAGCTGAGTCTCCAGTGCCCAAGATCAAAAAGTAGAAATACACATAGCAAAACACATGTAAGAGTGGGAAAAAAGGCTCACACTCTTACCAGGTGGGAGAAAAAAATCCTAGAAATCCAGCAAAGCTGCTGAGGGACTCAGTAGGTAAGGGAAATCAACCATTTGAGAATTCTCCCTAACACGGACTACTTGACAAAGACTGATCTTTAGTTTTAGTTTTCTAGGTAGGGAAGTTCTTCTTTAGACTAGGGTTAGAAAGGCATTTTACCAACCAACCCATATCTTTGCATCCGTCTCTCATTTCTGACCCCTCACAAGGCACAGATCTTTTTGTGCTCTCAAAAACCAAAGCAGGCCTGACCATCCTGAGGACTCCGGACCCCACTTCTGCACCCCAGTGGAAGGCCGGCTTTCTCAGTTTGTCGATCAGTGGTGCAACATCACCCCTAATGCTATGATCAGTCGGCCATTGACAAAACAGACCACTCACATATTCTCTGAGCCTCAAAATAAGCTTGGCTAGACGATTAAGGGGCAAGTCTCTCAAAACAATCGGGGTTGCTTCACTGAATACTAGATCTCTGCATGCCCATACTATTGACATACCTGATTATATTCTCGTCCAAGACTTGGACTTGATGTGCCTCACTGAAACCTGGCTTCAAGTCCCTAGTAGCCCGGTGAATGATTTGGCAGTACTGAAAAATATACATTCTTTACTAAAAACCAGCTAAGTAGTAAAGGTAGGGCGTTGCAATCATTGTAAAGGAGGAATTGCAATTTTTGGAAGTTCCTATAATTTGTTTCGGTTACGAAATTATACTCCTCAAACTCAAGCCTAATTGTACTAGTTGTGTTAATCTTCCCTTTGTGTACCGACCCCTTGGGGATATGCCACATTTCAATGTGGAATTTATACAACTCGTACAGCCTTTAAATAAATCAGGTAGTGTAACTCTAGGTCTCTGTGATTTTAACCGTTGGCGTAGTGATACAGCAGATTGTGAGGCAATCCATTTGGAGCACAACTTAGTGAGTACTGAATTCACAGTTCTTAACACCGATCCTACACATGTAAGAGGCAAAATACTAGATTGGGTAGCATGTTGTAATTTAGATCAAAACTTGTATTTGGTCTGATGACTTTTTATTCCATTGCAAATACACCTGATACAGCAACATAAAAATCAGGCTAATCCACTTAAGAAAATTCTAATGAGGAATTGTAAAAGGATTACCATCTCTGATTTTACCAGGTGGATAAGTCTAGTGATAGAGCATACAACAGATGAGGACAGCCCTGAGTCTTTCGTAACAGTATTTAAACTATACTTAACCCAAATGTTGAATCCGGTTGCACCACTACGAACCAATACAGCAAGCGAGAAGCACGCTCACAATGATTGGTTTTCTGCGGAACTGAAAGAACTAAAAAGAACAAAGAGACAAGCGGAACGCGTTTGGTTGAGAACCAATTTTGATGATAAATTTGCTTGAAAGAAACTTGACAGACTCTATAAAAGTGACATTTTTGAGGCAAAGAAAAACATTTTTGAAAAGCAAATACTTAAAGCAGATAATGGTGCTAAACAGCTCTTTAAGATCCTTAAGAAGCTGGAGAAACCTAGAGTTCAACCCTCAACATGTGTGCCGTCTAGAGATGATTGTCTTAGAATGCAACAAGCCTTTTCGGACAAGACACACTAGAGACACGATTAGTCTTGAATTTCCTTAACTCTACCTCTGTGTCTGATCAGTCCAGAGAGATGGAGCAGGAGGATCGGAAATTCTCTTTTAGGACTATAATTGTGTCAGAGTTGATGGAATTTTTAAGAGATGTACATCCCACCTCTTCTCCTGGAGACACCCTACCATCCAAAGTAATATTGGATAATAGCGACCTCTTCAGGCCATTCCTCACTCATTTTGTAAATGCTTCTTTCCAACAGAATGTCGTCCCAGATAGTGTCAAGAAAGTTCTCCAGCATGGGGCATGGAATCACATGCTCATGAATATTCCTTGTCGTCAGGCTAGGAATCCACTGTAAAAGAAAAAACGGTTTCACTTTCACTTAAAAACTTTTTCTCCTCTAAACCAATCACTGTCCTCTGGGTCATACTGCCCCACCCTATGACAGTTCGCTCTCTAAGCCCCTCCTCTGGCAGCCATCTTCAGATTTTTACTGCACACTTTGTGTTTTTGACGGAAAAGGTTCTATATTTGTTCAAAGAATCCTGCATGCTCTTTTCTTCATCTGTCGACAGCAGGGACCAGTCGTCGATGAAGTTCTGCCCTCCTCAAGGGTGAAGATCGTCAAAGAATACACAAGGCCTTTGGGGCTTCTTCGCGCCTTCCAACAATGACTGAGGAGAAGGAGGGAAGGTCCCTCTGCAGGCCCTGCACGAGATGCAGGTTACGGAACGTGTTTGTGGAGGACAAGCACCTGCAATGCCTCTACTGCCTTCACCCAGACCACAAGGAGGTTGAGTGCAAGATGTGCCTCGGTTTCCCCAAGAAGACGAGGGACAGGCATATTAGGCTGCCTGCATGGCTTAACTCCAAGGCCTTTGACCCGTGCTCCGAGCCGCGTCATGCATCAGCCAGGACCGAATGGTCTGAGGAGCGGTCTTGGAAGTCATTTGAGGCTACCTCATCCGTGGGGGCCCAAGATAAGGCCAAGATCCGCAAGTCCAAGTCCACCAGGTTCGCTGCGGAAGCAGGTCCCAAAGTGGATAGGGCACGATCGACATCACATTCCGCCTCCATTACCAGCCGGCAATCAAGCTCCTCTTCGAAGAGGTAGCCGTCTACCCCGGCTGAACTATGTGAGTAATCCGAGAAGCTGAGGAAAAGGCGGCCAAACAGCCCAAGCAGGCTTAACCGGCACAGACTAAGATGTCGTTGCCCCAAGGCGCGGCACCGCTGCAGTGACTTTGGCAAAGTCTGCATGCATGGTTCAAGACCCTCAGTGGGGGGCAAAGGAAAGGGGAGGCGAGGAGACCCTGAAACAGCCCTCCCAGACTGTCGCCCAAACTATGGAGGTCTCGACCACGAATGACGAACACTAGGAGTCCCTACATACAGTCCACGAGGACATTGAAGAGGACGACGAGGGCGGCGCAGGCCCTAGTTTTCCTGTTCTTCCTTCTCAGCCGCGGGACTTTTCCTTGGGTATTCTGTCGACTCTACACACCTTGGTGTCAGAGATCCAGATGAGGATGCCTCCGGCTCCAGTACCTGCGGTCCCCCAGGTCCCCAATCAGCCTCCAACAAAGAAGTGGAAGCGCCATCTCCTGCCCCCATTTCAACCTCCGCCACCACGTTGGGTCCCTTCTCCCCCAGCAGACATGGCTACGGGCATGGGTGAAAGATAAGGCCACGATGACGGATGATGATGATGATATCGCAGCGGATGGTGAATCTCCACATTTGAATGCTCCAAATAGGGTGTCCCCACCGGATGAGGTGGGATCGTTCCACTCCATGATCTCCAGAGCCTCTGAGATATTCGAGATGGTGCCCGAGGAAACCAAGAAGGAGGGCTTCTTGTACCAGGGGCGTGAGGCCAAGAGGAAGACTATCATGGCGGTGCCCCTTTTGGACGATATTTGGGATGAGGGCCTGGACCTCATGAAGAACCCTTGCACTCTGCAGCCAAATGGGGTAGGCTGGAGAAGAAATATAGGGTGCCGGACTCCGCACCAAAGTGCCTGAGGTGGCAACTATCACCGGATCCGTTGGAATCGGCGGCTGCAAGGAAATGGTTGCCAGCCTGTCCTCGTCATCTTCTGTCCCTTCGGACAGCAAGGGGTAAAGGATGAATGCAATGGAAAAGAAATTGATTTACACTGTGGTGTCCACTTTCAAGGCAGCCAACGCACTGGTGATCCTGACCAGGTACGACAGGGAGTTGTGGTACAAGCTGGGGGTGATTCTGGAGTTCCTCCCCGATGAAAAGATGGAGGCAATCGCTCTCTTCCAGGAAGGGGAAGTGGCGCCTGATCATGCCATCGCAGTGGCATTGAACGTCACCGACACAGGGTTCCGCCAAATGGGGAACAGTTTCTGCCTTCGTCACCAAGGTTGGATGAAGCCACACATTTCCATCAGGAGTTCAGGCGAAGGTGCTGGACATGCCCTTCGATAGAGAGAATCTGTTTGGGAAGGTCGTTGACGAGTCCCTCAAGGCCATCAAAATGGATACGGGGACTGCCCGTTCCCTGGGCACTCTATAGCAGCACCACTCTTCTTTTCGCTCCTCCAGGGGAAAGTCGAGCAGGTCTTCCAAAGGCTTCTCAATGTCGTACCGACTGCCATCCAGATCGACCATGCAGGAAGCCTACAGAGGTCATTCCCAGGCCTACGGTAGCAGAGGACAGCATTGCAATCACTGCAGGGCAGGACGCCGGAGCCAGAGCAATCCTGAACTGACCGGGACATTGGGCTCCCACTCGTGCACCTCAGTGGGAGGCTGGCTGACGAGGTTCGTCAGCAAGCAGCAAAAGATCACCACCGACAGATGGGTGCTAGACTCTCTCGCCCAAGGACACACCAAGGAATTTGAACAGAGGTATCCGCGGATCCTTCCAGTTACCCATCAGGAGCAGCACATCCCTCAGCTCCTGGAAGAGGTGTGGGCCATGCTGCGAAATGAATACTTTTTGGTCAGAAAAAAGACTGGGGGGCTGGAGGCCCATCCTAGACCTATGGCGTCTGAACAAATACCTACAATCGCAAAATTTCAGCATGGTCATGTTGCAACACATGCTCGGCCAACTGGAAAGAGGATGTCGTTGGACCTGGAGGATGCCTACTTCCACGACACCATTCACAAGAAACATCAAAAGTTTCCATGTTTCCTGCAGGGACAGCACTACCAGTTCAAGGCCATACCTTTCGGCTTGATGTCGGCCCCCAGAGTGTTAACGAAATGTCTGGCACCAGTGGTGGCCCATCTACCTCTATAGGGCATACACATATACCCGTACCTGGATGACTGACTGATTCGCGACGGCTCGCAGGAACTAGCCAGAGGAGACATGGAGGCGACTGTCCGACTACTAACTGATATCCGTCAACTATCCATAATTCCTGCTTAACGCCATCACAGAACGCGCTGTTCCTAGGCGCCAGACTCAATACAGTGTCTTGCCTGGTGTCACCCTCAGAGGAGAGGATAGCAGCCATTCTAGGAAAGGTACAACGGTTGTCGTCGGCGAAGACGGCCACGGTGCGGGCCATCAAGTCGTTACTGGGCATGATGTCATCCTGCATCTACCTCGTCTGGCTCTGCAGGTTGCAAATGCAACCCCTTCAGGAATTCCTGGATGCCTGCTGCATACAGGTGTCCGGAAGCTTCACAGCAAGATCTCTCTGAACGACTAGTTCCGTCAGACGATAGTATGTTAGAGCGTCCGCTCCAACATCACTCAAGGCACAGGATTTCAAAGCCCATCATACCAGAAGACGGTTACCACGGATGCCTCCCTAGAGGGATGGGTAGCACAAACCAGATGTCTGCACGCCAGAGGCCTGTGGCTGCCGGGGTAGAAGGATCTGCATATCAACATCCTGGAGGTACGGGCAGTGTTCTGTGCCCTCAAGTTGTTCCTGCCGTCTTTGAAAGGCAAGATGGTGAGGATCTTTTCCGGACAACACCACCACCTTATTGTACATCAGGAAGCAGGGGGGCACTCGATTTCCGTCACTCTCCAAAGAAGCGCAGGACTTGTGGCGCTGGGCCGTCGGACAGGGGATGGTGGCAAACTACAAGTGCCAGAAGTTTGCCAGCAGGTTCCACCAGTGGTGGAGCCGGGGGGACGTGTTCTCCTTTTCACAGGAAGGGCTGTTACTGTACGCGCTCCCTCGCCTGCTACAAGTCATCAACACACTCAGTGTCCATGCAAGATGATACTCATCGCCACGGCGTGGCCGATGTAGATTTGGTATCCGGAACTTCTCAGCCTGTCAGCGTCGCCTCTGGTCAAATTGCCAGTGGTTCTGGGTCTTCTCACCAGAGAAGGAGGTGCAATCCTTCATCATGACCCAGGGTTGCTGAACCTGAGGGCTTGGCACCTGCAGCCCTAGAGTTTGGAGGATAGGAGTTGCCTGTGGACTGCAGGGGGCTCCTCGCCAAGGCCAGGGTGTCGTCGACCTTTAAGTGCTACGGGAAGCGTTTCGCTACGTGGTGACGGTCTCACAAGATAACCCCTCTGAGGGTCACTGCCCTGCAGATCCTTCCATGCTTGCTATCCTTGGCTAAGGCCGGACTGACGCATGCCTCTATCAAGGTACATCTGGCGGCTATCTCCCGCTACACCAGGTCTCCAGGAAGATCTTCACTTTGGTCCCATTGACTCATCAAGGAGTTCTTCAAAGGTCTGTTTCGATCGTTCCCGCCGGTGAAGGCTCCGACCCCGGCGTGGGAACTCAACATGGTTCTCAAGAGGCTCATGGGGGCCCCCGTCAAGCCTAAGCATCAGGCCCCTCTCAAATTCCTCTCCTGGAAAACGGCTTTCCTGGTGGCCCCTCTGCCAGAAGGGTAGATGAGACCCAGGCCCTATTCTGGAAGCAACCATACCTGACTTTCCACGAATCGAGGGTGGTGCTGCGTACGCACTCCTCTTTCATGCCGAAGGTTCTGTCGGAATTTCACCTCAACAAACCTTTTGTTTTAACTGTTTTTCTTCAGCACATATTGAATGCTGTCGCTGGCCCAACAGGACGCAATCAAATGCCTGACTTCTCTGGGATTCTCCATCAACTTTCCCAAATCATGCAACGCAATGTTCCTCGGTTCTCAACTGGACATGCTGCAATGCTTATCTATGACCTTCGAGGAGAGAGTTCTCACCATCCTTCAGCAGCTGTTGTCTTCAGATGTCAGCAGTGTGTTTCATGAAATCACTGCTGAGGATGATGTTTTTCTGCTTTTATCTGATACAAAAATGTTCCTGGAAAATGGACACCATCCTCCCCTCCAACTAGTTGAGGGCTCTTTTAGGTGGTCCTTGTAGATGGCCATTATATGGGAATCTTGGTCCTTCCGTCTCTCCAAGTGTTTCCCCTCAGTTGCCACGGGTCTGTCTGCTCCAGCTGCCCCCCCCCTGTATCTCAGGGGGAGTCTTAAGTCTGGCTGGTGTATGCTTCGACGAAAAACACCAATGTGGCAAGGAAGGACTAGAGACCCAAGCGATTGTATGTGAAGCAATTTTGTAAAGAACCGGCAGCAGGTGGATGTATGGCGTGTGTATATTGCCTGATAACCCACAATGTAAGAACTTGGTAAGGTACAAAAACATTCAATGCACCCTTATCAAGTGTTCTGTCCATCAGTGCATTAAATGTATTTGATTAGTGTTCAGCCTAATAATTCTGAGGCTGAGTAATGACATAACATATCAACACATAAGTTGATACATAAACATAAAATGCCAACATAAACCAAAGTGCAACAGAGGGAACAGTTATACATGGGTCCAATCACAAATATTGAAGACATTATAGTGTCATTACATAATATTGCAGAATTTTATATATCCCTTATGGAACAGCATTTTTGTGGACCAATCATAGATAGCATCCAAATGCATATGGAGAAACAACCAAATGCGGATATTATAAAGTGAAAGAGGACAAAAAGAAGACTAACAGGAAAAAGAAAGGGGGGGGAGATGAAAGATACCAAAAATGATTAATGTCTAATACGGTTAACCTCAGTGTTTTGACCGCAATATGTCACATGAAAGAGATGGCAAACCGCACATATCTTAACTTTTGTACCTTAGGTGCTCATCTGTTCCTGAATCTGTCTCTATAGAAATAATATTAATGAGATAGGTCATCTAAAACATTCTCAAGTCACAAAAAATGCAACGATTCAATCAAATGGATTCTACAAATATACAAACACGTGATGGCTAAAACTTACCAATGAGCCGTTTGTGAATATGTTAACGCACAGAAAAGTTGGGAACTGTAAGTGAATAATATATATGCATATATTGAAGTCATTTGCCCTTTCTTGTGAAGCAGTCGTTACTATTGGGTATCTTTATCAATATGCTTAGGAACGTACCTATATATCTTCGCTAATACGGTGAAACCAAGTAAATTGATCTACCAATTGTGAAGAACAATAAGTTGTAGATAACCGTCAAGAGACGAGACAAATGTAATTAGATGGGATGGGACCCTCTACTCACTCGACAAGTCAATTACGCAATCGCGCCCTTGCAAGGGTCCGTGTGTGAATAGCTGCCTACCTGGCCTTTCGCCAGCGCAAGGCGTAGTCGGGGGAACAGCGACGCTGATCGTCGCTAAGTATATATACACACCAAGGCATAATCCGTACATGCACTG
Organism: Ambystoma mexicanum; assembly: GCF_040938575.1. NCBI lineage: Eukaryota > Metazoa > Chordata > Amphibia > Caudata > Ambystomatidae > Ambystoma > Ambystoma mexicanum. The sequence goes on from NC_090932.1 coordinate 1,380,781,534, forward strand.
TAACGGTACTAGCCTTTGTGTCTGCCATCTTGGGTTGGGTGCATGATACTCACGTTACTCCCGGAATTTACAACACTCTTCACAATTTAACTGCAATATGTTAATGGTGTAGGGTTGAGTACACCTACTAATCATTGCGTGTTATATGAAACTCACATGCCGTAGAGACAGTTAATTAACTCAAATTCATCACAATGTAATAGTGAAGGAAAGCATGAACCACACTTAGATTGAATTGTACATGATAGCATGTACCTCATTTAGACAGATTTATCATTGGTAGCATATAGCTCACTTGGAATTGTGAATGATAGCATGTGCCACACTTAGAATTAGGATTGTAGCATATCCCTCACTTAGTTGGAATTGTGAATGATAGCATATCCCGCACTTAGATAGACTTGTGAATGATATCATGTCACACACTTAGATGGAATTGCGAATGGTAGCATGTGCCACACTTGAATGGAATTGTAAATGATATCATGCACCTCATCTAGACAGAATTATGATTGGTAGCATATCCCGCACTTAGAATTGCGAACGGCAGCATGTGCCACACTTGGATGGATTTGTGAATGATAGCATGTGCCACACCTGAAAGGAATTGTGAATGATATCATGTGGCACACTTCAATTGAATTGTAAATGATAGCATGTGCCTCATCTAGATAGAATTATGACTGTAGCCTATCCCTCACTTAGTTGGAATTGTGAATGATAGCATATCCCGCACTTAGATAGAATTGTGAATGACAGCATGTGCCTCATCTAGATAGAATTAGGAGTGTAGCATATCCCTCACTTAGTTGGAATTGTGAATGATCGCATATCCCACCCTTAGATAGACTTGTGAATGATATCATGTCCCACACTTAGATGGAATTGCGAATAGTAACATGTGCAACACTTAGATGGAATTGTAAACAATAGCATGTACTTCATCCAGACAGAACTATGATTGGTAGCATATCCCTCACTTAGTTGGTACTGTAAATGATAGATAGAACTGCGAACGATAGCATGTGCCACACTTGGATGGAATTGTGAATGATAGCATATCCCGCCCTTAGATAGAATTGTGAATGATAGCATGTGCCTCATCTAGATAGAATATAATTGGTAGCATATAGCTCACCTAGTTGGAATTGTAAATGATCGCATGTACTGCATCTAGATATAACTAGGATTGGTAGCATATCCCTCACTTAATTGGTACCGTAAATGATAGATAGAATTGTGAATGATAGCATGTGCCACACCTGAAAGGAATTGTGAATGATACCATGTGCCACACTTCGATTGAATTGTAAATGATAGCATGTGCCTCATCTAAATAGAATTATGATGGGTAGCATATAGCTCACTTAGTTGGAATTGTAAATGATAGCATGTGCAGCATGTGCCACACTTAGATGGAATTGAGAAAATGGCATATGCCACACTTAGACTTGTGGATGATATCATGTCCCACACTTAGATGGAATTGCGAATGGTAGCATGCACCACAATTAGATGGAATGGTGAATGATAGTATGTGCCTCATCTAGATAAAATTATGAGTGGTAGCATTATCCCACAATTATTTGGAATTATAAATGATAGCATGTGCCCCTCTTAGATGGAATTGTAAATGATAGCATATCCCGCACTTAGATAGACTTGTGAATTATATCATGTCTCACACTTGTTGAACTTAGAAATTGTGCCTAATTTACGCCCCCTGTCCTGCTCTCGTGCTTGATCGCAGGCGCTTTACTGATAACCACCATATCATACTATTATGCTTACTCTCCCATACACCATCATTCAACTAGAACACAGCTGTGCTATGACACATTCGGTCTAGCTGTTCTCATAATGACATGATCCCACAAACTCCACATCATCCTAATAAAACACAGCTAGCTGTGCGCTTTACGGCCATCTTAAGCTTCTCCTCAGGCCTAACGCAGCCAGAACTCAGTCTGGGTGTCCACCCTCCAGACTGAACACATCCAACTGATTTCCTCAGCACCACACCTACCGCTAAGAATCAGCTATCATGCAACAACCACACCAGCTGCACACATATCCGGTGCACCCACGCACCATACCACACTCTCTCTCTCTACTGAATGAACTGCGGTTTCCGAGGGCGTTCAACCTACCAGCGCTTTGAGATCATACTAATGATACATTAGGCGCTATATAAATGCCAAATAACATAACAACACAACCCGTTTCCTATTACTACTAACGTCCTAATCTGCTTATTTTCCATATGTTGCAGGACAGAGGTCTTACATTAAACATAATTTAAGGAAACTAGAAAGGAGAGCCTCCTAGCTGTGCTGACCCATTATTTAGGATCACAATTAGTCTTATTCTATATACCCTGTATTGCACAGGGTTGTTACTACTGCCTGGATTCCCTACTAGCAATATGTTGATGGTACAGTTGGAAAGAAGTATAATGCCATGTTGTCGCTCAGGCCAGCCGGATGTGACACATTTCACCCAAAACCACCTATGAGGGTATTATATAAGGCAATTGGTTACTTATCAAAGTAATATTATACATTTTCTTAAAAGTGAACAGGGGCACTGACATTTGTTTCGAAATCAATATCATACATGACAAAACTCCTGAATAGGGTCAGTAATTTATACATTGTAATTTGACAAAATTTTGATTATTTTGTGGACCAACTGTGTATTCCATATTCACATTTCCATCTTTACATGACATTCAGCCAAACTGCTGTGGTTTAACTCATTGTTGTAGAAATGCACAGTCAATAACAAACACATGTATTTGAAGCAACATTAGATACATTCAAATTACCCAATTAGAATTGTTCAGTCAACCATCTCAAATTAAATCCATCATTAATGTAAAGTCATTATTTGAAGAAATGATTCAACAGAATGAAACATGTAAATGTGACCAAATGGTCGGTTTTATTACAAAATATAATAAATATACGAGATATTTTTGTTAAAATTGAGCCTGCCATCTCTTTATATTTGCTAAATGATTGATGGTCTGTGAATACATGGTTTTGGTGTGAGACCCAGTTGTGTTAACTCTGGTGATGATATCGAAAGGTAGCTTGTTGGTACCCTCTCTTTGTTTCAGAATGAAACATGGTCCTGTCTGGGTAGGGCTTCGTAGAAACACAGAAAATTCATGGTCTGTATTTAATACGCAGAGGACTGTCCTATATTGACAGATAAGTCTAGCTTCTAATTGTCTCAACTTCAATTCCAAATTACCACCTCTCTGTGGTAATGAGACTTTGGCCATTCCCACAAATCTGATGTCGCTCTTGTTGTCCATTTGGTGCGCATGTTGCCAATGTATAGCTAATGGGTATTTGGCCTCCTGGATAGTTATTATGGACAAATGTTCTCCGATTCTAATTTTGAGAGGACTGATGGTACTGCCAATGTAGTATAAACCACACACATAAGATACAGTAAACCATGAATTTAGAGTTGCAATTAATACATTAATTGATATAATAATTTCCCAATGATCCAAAGTCTATAATCCTGGTTTCCAAGGCATGTATACACATGGAACATCCTCCACATTTGTGAAATGTATTCTTTTGTGCCTTGTGTAGCCAAGTCTGACCCCTCTCCAAGTTGGACATAAAGGAAGGGCACAGTATGTTCTTCAGTGTACTAGCTTTACTATATATCATACTTGGGTTAAGGTCTATCCATTTACTGATGTCTTTATCCAACTGAAGCAAATGCCAGTGTCTCTTAACAATCTTATAGCTCTTATGGCTATCTGCGTTGTATCTGGTAATGAGTCTCAATTTACTGGGTTGGGTAGTTTGATCTCGTACTTTAGGTGTCAGCAGATCAACTCTCTTCATAATGCAAACATCTTTCTCTGCTTTAACAAGAGCTTTCTTCTCATATCCTCTGGCTGCAAATCTCTTTTTAATCCTTAGGCTTTCTACATTGAAGACATCAGGACTAGAGCAATTCCTCATGGCCCGGATGAATTCCACTTTTGGTGTATTTGAGATAACTGTCTTTTTATGACAGCTCTCAGCGTGTAAAACTGAATTGACAGAGGGGCTCTTCCGAAAAGTTTTCGTCTCAAACCCCATGTCGGTCTGAGAGATTGTCAAATCTAGAAAATCAATACAAGTGTTACTATATTTATGCGTGAACTGAATTCCCCAATTGTTAGCATTTATGAATTTAACAAAGTCCAACAATCAACTGAACCTGACCAAACCAAAAAGATATAATTTATAAATCTTTTCCAAACATGAATATATGGTAGAAACTCAACATTCGCAAGTACATACTCTTGCTTCAAGTGGTGCATGAAAACATTTGCCAAAGCTGGCCCCCATTGCTATTCCTATCAATTGTTTGTAATAAATATTGTTGAATAGGAACACATTGTTTTGAAGTGTGCATAGTAATAGATCCTTGATCATTACAATGTGATGATAGAAGGAAGCAGAATCATTACGAAATATGTAATTCACACTTTCAATTGCTTTATGATGGTCTATGGATGTATATAACGCCTTCACATCAAGCGTGACTAGTAAGAGGTTTGGACGAAATGGTGCATTCTCCAAGATCTGTAGTATATGCATGGTGTCTCTCACAAAGGTTGGTGTTTTCACAACTAGAGGTAATAGACATTCATTTATGTACATCGAAATTGGTTCTAGCATACCCCCTCTCCAGCTTACTATAGGGCGCCCTCCCGGGATACCTACAAATGCTTTTTGTATCCTGGGTAGGTAGTACAGAGTTGGCATTGTTGGCCCAACAACTATTAGGTATTGTTTCTCAATATCCGTCAAAATTCCTTTTGAATGCCAATAAAGTGTCCTTTTGCTCACTGTTACCTTCAGATCTTTGAGTGGATTGGTGGGCAGTTAAGTTGTGAAAAGCGCTGTAAATTACGGGAGTAACATAAGTATCGCGCACCCAACACACGATGGCAGACACACAGGCTAGTACCTGCAATGTATGTACGGACTATGTCTTCGTGTGTCTATATACGTTGGAGACGATCAGCGTCGCTGTTCCCTGACTACGCCTTGCGATGCCAAAAGGCCAGGTAGGCAGCTATTCACACACAGTCCCTTGCAAGGGCGCGATTGTGTAATTGACTTGTCTAATGAATAGAGGGTCCCATCCCATCTAATTACATTTGTCTCGTCCCCTTGGCTTGACCAGAGTTTTCGTATTGGATGGTTTGTTCAACGCACGTGGATTTCCTAAATAGACGGTTATCTACAACTTACTGTTCTTCACAATTGGTAGATCGATTTACTTGGTTTGCTGCATTAGCGAAGATATATAGGTACGTTCCTAAGCATATTGATACAGATACCCAATAGTAACGACTGCTTCACAAGAATGGGCAAATTATTTCAATATATGCATATATATTATTCACATACAGTTCCCAACCTTTCTGTGCGTTAACATATTAAAAAACGGCTCATTGGTAAGTTTTAGCCATCACCTGTTAGTATATTTGTAGAATCCATTTGATTGAATCGTTGCATTTTTTGTGACTTGAGAATGTTTTAGATGACCTATCCCATTAATATTATTTGTATAGAGACAGATTCAGGAACAGATGAGCACCTAAGGTACACAAGTTAATATATGTGCTGTTTGCCATCTCTTTGATGTGACATATTGCGGTCAAAACACGGAGGTTAACCATATTGGACATTAATAATTTTTGGTATCTTTCATCTCTCCCCCCACCTTTCTTTTTCCTTGTCTTCTTCTTTTTGTCCTATTTCACTTTATAATATTTGCATTTGATTGTTTGTTTCTCCATATGTGTTTGGATGCTGTCTATGATTGGTCCAAGAAAATGCTGTTCCATAATGCTTATGTAAAATTTTGCAATATTATGTAATGACAATATAATGTCTTCAATATTTGTGATTGGACCCATGTATAACTGTTCCCTCTGTTGCACTTTGGTTTGTGTTGGCATTTTATGTATCAACTTATGTGTTTTATGACTGATATGTTATGTCATTACACAGCCTCAGAAGAAGAGCAGTGGCTCAAAACACGTGTTAGGCTGAACACCAATCAAATACATTTCATGCACTGATGCACAGAACACTTGATAAGGGCGCAGTGTGACTGTTTTTGTATCTTATTGGGTGTATGCTTGCCCTTGGCCCCTGGCATCTGGAATGGATCCACGTCAGACCCCCAAACCTCAGCCCTGTGGGTGCACCTGTGGAGCTTCGTCTCTGGGTCTGTTAGGCAGAAACCTGTGCAGTTCCCTTAGGGACCACTGCAAAATGCTTAGGACTACAGGTGTTGGCAGTAAACCCAATTGGTAGCAGTTTGTACCACCCAGATTTACCTGGTAGCTGTGGCTGAGCAGCCAGACTTCTCTCAAGAAGAGTTAGACAGTATATAGAGTATACAAGATAGGTACCAAAATACAGTAGCACAAGCAAACACTGACCAGAGCTTTGGTATCAAAGTATATGATTATTTATTTAAAGACACACTTATAGAAACACTCCAGCACTATTATTGTAAGCAAGTTCAAAACACAGTCACTATTAATATATATACATCCCCTATTCCTTATTAGACAAGTCTTAGTTAACACCACTTATTTTCAGACAGAGGTGAGCGCTTAACTAAAGATGGCACTCCAATAAGTTATCAAAAAAGGGAGGGAAAAGGCAGAAATTAGAAAAGCACACAACACTAATACTTAAGAAGCACCCAGCAAGGCAGGAAAGTCAAAGTCTACTTGTGAGCAAAAAGTTCAGAGGCCAGGCTCCCTCTTAGAGATTGTAGAACACCAATGCGCCCAAGATCACACAGTTTAAGAGGCTTGAAAAGTCTTGCAGAGAGTTCAAAAAGGAATTAGTTCAGCTCAGAAAAGTTCAGTTAGCCAGCCTAGGGTCAGCCCAGGTGGTAAATCGAGGATTTAATAGACACCCCGTACAGACCTTTGCAAGGGAGGCTAGGCGGGCACAGTACCTTTAAAATGGAGAGGATCCTCCAGCAGGGGCAGTTGTTCCTGGCAGCGGGTGCAAGTTGCTGCGTCGTCCAGAGGAAGAGAAGATCTCGACGTGGAGGAAAGCGGAAGGTTGTTGCACTGCCAGGGAAGAAACCAGCCGCGGAGTTCTCCGGTTAAAAGGTACTACCCTTTTATTTGCGGTAGTGGTAAATCGTGGTATCCCGGTAGCCGGGGTGCTTGGCACAGGCAAGGCGGCCACGAGATGATCCGGGAAGGCGAAAAGGCGGGCAAACTGGTTATCCCTACCAGTGAAAGGAAGAAGACTCCTCGGAATGAAGATCTCCTCTGTCGTCGGGAAAAGTGGTGGGACGGTTCAGCCAGGGCTCCACCGCTGGTGTCGTCGTTGCAGATCGGCTCAGCTTCTCCCTCTTCGGATTCTTTGGTCCTGTGGCGACTTCTGAAGTTCCAGTACCCAAAGCCCTACTTTTATGCAGAAAACCCCCATTCATCAGTCCTAGCTGTCACTCAAACATGCTAAGTGGTGAGCTGGGCGGCTCACCACTGGGCCAATCACACAAGAGTGCGACTTGAGTTGCCGAGGCAACTCAGTCCAGGGTGCCTAAACCCCCCTCCCACACATCCTGTAGACCCAGACAGAGTGGCACCACTTTTGGAGGCTTCTGTGGAGAAGCCTGCCAAAAAGTGGAACAAAGGGCTAGACTTGTGTTGGAGTTACAGAGGCGAACACAGACGCCATTTTAAAACCGAGTTCTGGCAAAAAGACCCAACCGGGGAATAAATATTAAATAAATAACCTGGCGGTATCTTTAACATTGCACCAAAAAGTGGTGCGTTTAAAATGAATGTGAAAATCCTATAGGAAATATTCCGGTGGATTATTTCGCATGGTAAACATTGCCACCAGCCAGAAACTCGACGAGGGGGGACTGCACAGTGCCCCCTCGAAAAACAGACCCAGGGGCAATCTAATTACCCCTACCGGTACTTCCACAATATGATGGTTTGTACTGGTTCTGTTCCCAATTTAAGACTAGTAAAGTCAATGGTGACTTTACATGCCCTGGGAGACTGTAGTCAGTCCCAGGGTATGGAGTCTATGTTTGGGGGTCACTATGACACCCTTGTGTTACTGCACTGAGGGTGCTGTGTAACACACTTACCAAAAACCACATGAAACCCTATGGAGTAAAAGACCCCATAGCCCATAAAACACATTACAAAGTCAAAGGATATCTCAATTCATGTCTAAGAGTGGGAGAAAAAGAGTCTCACTCTTAGCAGGAGAAAAAACAAACCCCAGAAATCCAGCAAAGCTGCTGGGAGACTCACTAGGTTTGGGAAATTAGCCTTCACAGAGAATTCTCCCTAACACTCTTCCCCCTTCAGCTTGTCATTTGCGACCCCCCGTCCCCACCACCACACAGAATGGTCAGGCCGCTAAGGCCCTACCCCCCAAGGCCTTGCCTTTGTCCCTAACGGCGCCACCCAAGTACTGTGTCCTCACATGTAACCTGTTGGAGGGGGTTATAGTACTTGTGCTGCTGTAGTCGTTTCAGGTGCTTCACGCAGCATCCCCCAGCCTCTACCGTACCTCTCTTGATCTTCTCCCCTCTGCTTCTTCTCAGGCCGGTGGGGGGGCAAATTCCATCAGATACACTCAGGCCTTGTGGGCCTCTCAGGGCCTCACCTCCGCACCCCTCGTACCCTGTGTAGCTTAGGTGTCTATGTAGTAGTCTTAACACTTTTCCTGGGGCTTTTCGCACATTTCAGGAGTCCCCACAATTCAGACTGTGAACACTCCAACACACAGTGTATTCCGCACCACCTCCGCTTGCCCACCTACCCCCGAGTCACTTCCTTGCTTCCACTAATTCTGCCCAGGTGGACACAGGGACTCAGCCCCCCCCCCCCACCTTGTCTGGTTAAGTCTTGGGGTCACAGCACTCCTCTCCCACCCAGGGGTCGTGCCTTGCACAGCGGTGCCTCCGCTCCCTTCTCCTGCATCGCTGCTGGGTTACCCGCTCACTGCCACTTATGTCGGTGGGCCCTTCACTCTCTCTCCCTGGAGGGCATGCCCATCGGAGAGCCTCCCACTGAGGGTGCTGCCGCCACTCCAGGCTCTATCCGTCCCTCGCTGTGCCTAGACCCTGACTTTCTCCCCGTGGCCTGCTGGGATCTCCAGGAGGGTCAGGCCCTTCTCTCCTCCCGACTCCGCCGTCGATATTCTGCTGCTGCTGAGCTGTTGGCTAGCCGCCACTCTAGTCAATCCGAGAGGAGCACAGGACTACACGTCCTCACTCCCCGGCGGCCATCTTGGAAAATCGTGAATTGGTATTTGAATAGCCCTAAACCTCATGTTACATCTTGGGTTGTGGACTCTGGGGTTGTAAAATCTGAGAAAGACTTATCAAAAGAAAGATCTTTTTAGGTATCCCAAACTAAGCACCTTCCTCAGTTCCAAGAATACAAGGGAAAGGCAGATGGAAATGTCTTCAATAAATGACCTTCCTCTATAACAGCTAAATCTCATCGCCCATCTTTTAATTACTTTAAGGGAATTAAATCTACCCCTGAAAGTAACTTTGAAGTTGAAATAAAAAACGTTGTTGAAGGAAACTACAAGCCCCAGAATTCCAGAAGGACTGAAAGGAGGAAGATGGCTGAAGAGGCATGCAGTTGTAGCAATTGGGCAATCAAGCCTATCAGCCATTGTATTAGTCAGACAATTAGTCCTAATTGCCCACACCTGAAGGAACCAGGGAGGCATAAAAGGCCCCCTTAGGTGCAGGCAGGAGGGAGGAGTGGAAGGAGCCGAAACATTGGCTGGAGTGCAGGCTGCAGTAGTGGAAGCAGAAGGAAGGCCATGGGGCTGGCAAACCAAACAGAAGTGGGAGAACAAGAGGGACGCTGGAATGTGGAAACAGCAGATTTCACCTGTGTGTTCTGAGAGAGTCCTGGCCTCCCAAACTCTGAAGTGCAAAAGCTGATGTGAGAAACCTGAAGTTGTCTTACCCGCTAGTCCCCAGGGATCAGTCATCCAGATGGCCAGGACACGGCCATCGCTATTGGATCCAGTTCCTGAGGGTGGACCAGTGTGGGAGGATCACCTGGATTGGGGGTCTTTGGGGATTGGGAGTGCGACACCGAAGGTTGAGATGCGGTATCCCCTTCCTTATAGCACCTTTTCCCCATCCTACCAGGTAGGATACCTAGAAACTCAAACCCCGACCCCTTTTCCGACATGAACACTTTCATTGAGACCAGAGCTGTATACCTGACATCTCCCAACACAAGGTCAGGTAGGCTCAGGCAATTACTGATAATTACACACACCTGACCTCCATCACACTGCCCCACACAGATAAAAGGTGGAGCATGGAAGCACACTCTGAGCAAGGCCAAATGCACGAGGAAGCAGCTATTCTGAGACAGCAGTTTAAACCAAGGAGAAAGGCGGCGAGATCCGAGAGGACGACAAGGAGGGAATTGCCCTTTTCAACCCAGAACCATGACTTTCAAGAAGGCTCAAGGAAAAGAAACTTAAGACTGGGAATTTCAGATGACGAAAAGTGTAACGTGTGTCAACGGTACACAGGGCCCTCCCGTACTGATAGCCAGGGCGGGGAGAAGCAATTGCCAACGTGGTACCGTCCTTGACTCCAACGCCAAAGAAACAGCAACGAGTTCAGCACAGCTGGTTAGCTGGAGAAACTGATATTTGTATGAAAAAAGAGAACTTGAATAAAATTGACTTTTTGTGAACCTGAACTAGGTACCAGATACAGAGTGGTCCGGCACTGCGCAGGTGCTCACTCGATGGTCTCTGTTTGGTGCCCCAGCCCCATTCTGTGCGGGGAAGAATTGTGAACTGTAAAATTGAAGTGGTCCTGCAGCGGGTTGCGTTGAATCCCGTGCACACTCGAAAGTCTTCAATTGTCTGTAAACTGAAGTTGGTCTGAGCCCGGCTGAGGGTGATACATTGTAGAGAAGTTTGGTCTGAGCCCAGAAGAGGGGGACTAATTGTAAAGAAAGGGTCTGAGCCCGGAAGAGCGGGATCCTGGGTGAATAACACCCGAGAAGATTGTAGTGACAAATGTGAACCCAACTGAGGGATGCTTACAAATTGTAGTTGGTCTGAACCCGACTGAGGAAGGCTAACGGTCAAAGAAGGATCAGAGTCCGGCTGAGGGGGATCCTGGGTGAAGAGTAAATCGCTCAATGTGAAGATTGAGAAAGGAACTTTTCTTTGTTTATGGAACATCAGGTCTGCTGAGTCAAGAGACTTTGCACTAAAGAGACTTGGGCACAGAAGGCCCTGATGTTGGTCAACTGAAATGTGATCGCGTGCCGGAGAAGACCAGAAGTGTGCTGTGCTCAAGTGACCCGCCTTGTCCCCTGCTAAAAACAGGCCTTAACATCCTGACTTATCATTTTGTAAACCCTTTTCTTTTTGTGAACATTATCCTACACTATTTTGTAGCATAGCGGTAAGGATTGGCAATAGGTTTCTTTAGTATAGGCCCTTGTTATTTGAATAGAGTCCACTAGGACTCTATTATTATTATTTGATGGTCGTAGCTTGCTCCCATCTAAGATTTAGATTGAGATAGGTGTTTTTCACAACCCTGATAAAGTTCAATAAAAACTGTTGAACTGTGATCACTTGTGTCCGTCTTACTTTGATACCATGCCTTCCTTACAATGCGCAGCGGAAGACGTGCAGGAGAAATGGTTTTCCCCATGTGAGCCTGATTGCTGTGGTTGCTGAGCTGCTGGCATGTCGGAGACTGAGGCAAGAAGCAATTGGCAAGCCAAGGGTCTCTAGTAGAAGGAACTCCTTAAACGTCTGGCCAGACCGGAGACACCTGTTCAGGAGAACTGTGTGGGTCCCCAGGGTGCAAGAAGCAGTAGCCGTCGTAGTAGAAGTCAGAAAGCAGTGCAACTCGCAGAACAAGTGTTTCAGAAGCTGGTGAGTGTAGCACAACATTGTAAAACATTGCGCCAGCTTTGCCAGCAACAGTAACCAGCTCCTTAGCCACTTGAATAGGACTTGAAGCGAGTAGAAGTTGATCGCTGTATTGAACATTCTTTGAACAATGGAATTGTAACACATACTTATAAAGTGAAGCGCTTCTTGCTTGTGTACGAAGGGAACGCTATAAACATCCATTGTTCCACCATTTATAGACTACTACTGTTCCAAGAGTGGTCGCGTGTCCCTAATTACAGAGAGGGAACGCTGATATGACAATTTCCGAACATTTGGAAAACTACATTAAAGAATGGTCGGTTGTGCCTTATTATGATTCCCCAAGGAGGCCTGAACTCTATGCTTTTCTATGTGAATACAATTGCGTGTCTACCTTTTAAAGCTCAAACTATATCAAAGTGTGGCCGTGTGTGCCTAATTGTAGTTTTTACCGAAAGACTGAACCTTATACTTTGTATAAAAGTGACATTTCTTGCAGTACACGATAGAAGAGAACAAGCATTGGCCAAGACAAAAGGTACCCCATACTAATTGTGAAGCTGACCCTTTTCCAGAGTTTTGAGCAATCCAGCTGCATTGTGAAGTTAACAACAACCAAAAGACCTAAGATACAAGTATTACCTGATGCTAAGAGAATGGCACAAAGGCTTCGGGGTAATTGTTGATCTGATAGCTGGGAGAAAAGCAAAGGTATGATATGATATGGCATTTATAACACGCCTATAAACAAGTCTTTCAAGGCGTGACAAGGCAAGGGAGGGGGAACAAAAGGAAGACGGACAACGATCTTACTAGGCCAGGTGACATTGAAATTGCACAAGTGCAGGTCTTGGGGAGGGAGAAAGGGGAGGGGGCAGTATAATTGGCAGGGAGGGTACCTGGGCCCGAGACCAGAGGGCACCCAGGTGGCCAGTGCAGTTTCACTTTCGACCAGGAGTTCAGTAGGGGAGAGGAAGAGAGAAAGCAGAAGCAAGAGGAAGGTCTTGAGGTGCTTCCCAAACCGGAGATGGTTCTCCAAGTTTCACAGAGGCAGGCAGGCTGTTCCAGAGGGAGACCCCAACTGAGGAAAAAGCTCTACCGCCAACTTGTTGCTTATAGAAGCGACTGACCCTGAGGGAGTTTGAGGCGGAGGAGTGAAGGGCTCGAGAGGGAAGATATTTACAAAGAGGGAGTAGAAGGTATTGAGTCCCCAGACCCCAGAAGGCCTTGTGGACAGTGCAGAGGGTTTTGAACTTAATCCTAGCAGCCACTGGGAGCCAGTGAAGAGTATTCAGTCCTGGAGAGATATGATCCCTGGGCTTGAGGCCAAGTACAAGTCTTGCAGTCCTGTTTTGGATGAGTTGGAGAGGGCAGCGAGTAGAAGCAGGCAGATTTAGAAAGGGGCTGTTGTGGTAGTCCAGCTTAGAGACAACCAAAGCTCAGGAGACTGTGAGCTTCTGGGGGAAGGAGAGGAAAGTAAGAATACCTCTGAGGATGTGCAGTTGGTAGCAAGACTTCTTAGAGACGTCAGAGATGGGAGGAGAGAAGGAGAGTGTGGTGTCGAAGATGTCCCTGAGGTTTCTAGCCTCACAGGTGGGAGCAGGAAGAGGGCCATGAGAGGCCAGCCAGAGAGTGACAGGAAAGGAGGGAGCAGGTGTGCCGATCAGTAGAATCTCAGTCTTACTGTCATTAAGGGAGATATCATTGGCGGCACACCTCTCCTGGATAGCAGACAGTCAGAAATGAGAGATAGAGAAGAGGAAGCAGAGGGGAGCCTCAGGGGTGTCATCCGCACAGCACTGAAGGTTGGGGCAGAGAGCGGCAATGCGGTGGGCAAGAAGTGCCAGGTATTGGTTGAACAGCCAGGGAGAGAGGTTAGACCCCCTGGGGAACACCACAGGTAGAGAGAGAGAGAGAGAGAGAGATAGAGAAGAGGAAGGACCCAAGTTGGACCTGGGACGGTCGATCGGAGAGGAGAGATCAGCCAAGGCCTGATCGGTGATACCCAGGTTATCACGGAGCCGGTTGAGCAGGATGGCATGGTTGATCATATCAAAGGCAGAAGAGATCAAGTAAGGTGAGGACAACGGGGAATTAGAATCTAGTTTGGAGAGCAGGTCTTCACGGAATGTTCAGGAGAGCAGTTTCCGTGCTTCTGACAGCGTTGAAGCCTGACTGATGGTCATGGAGGCAACCAACAGATTCAGTGTGAAGTTTAAGCTGGGAGATGGCCAGCTTTTCCAAGAGTTTTTCGAGGAAAGTAGTGATGGAGATCGGGCGGTAGTTAGCCGGGGTAGGAGGGGTCAGCTGAGGGTTTCTTAAGAAGAGGGTGCACAAGAGAGTTCTTACATGGGGGGAAGGAAAGACTCCAGTGGCAAATGAGTGGTTGCAGAAGTCAGCCAGAGCATGAGCCAGGGTGTCAATGTGGTCCTTGATGGTTTTGGAGGAACAGGGGACAACCTGTTTTGACGAGACTTTCATAGATCGGACTTGTCTAGAAACCTCATCTGGGGAGAACTAGGGGAAAGGCAGAGAAGACGGGTGGAGGGGTGGCCAAAGAGGTGCCAGATGAAGAGCAGAGAGTAGAGGGAGGAGGGGGAGAGGAAGAGAGAGGGGACAGGATGTCCTGAGTTTTAGAGATGAAATGAGAAGCCAGGGCTGTGCAGAGGGTCTGGGAAGGGACAGGAGAGGTAGAGACGGCAGCAGGATTGGCCAGCTCCTTGTAGATATTAGAGAGTTTGGCCGAGTTGTTGGATGCCGCAGAGATGCAGGCGTGTATGTGGGCCCTCTTCTTGGTGTGGACAGAGGGCCATTATTGCCTTTGGAGCAGGCGGTAGGCCAGTTTGTCAAAGGATGTACCGGAAGCACGGCATTTCCTCTCGGCCACCATGCACTTGCGTTTAAGGGTGACGAGGTCTTAGTCGTACCAGGAGTTGCACTTGGCTTTGGGCTTCAAGCTGATTCTCATACCGGGGCAAGAACATCAAGAGTATCAGATATAGCAGCGTGGAGCATGGAAAGGGCTGTGTCATGGTGTGTGTCAGCCAAAGGGAGAGGAGGGGGTGAGAAAGTGGCAGTGAAAGCATCAACTGACACACGCTTCTTAGGTTGGATACCCGAGAAGGTAGGTGGCAGTGCTGGAGTTGGCTTGGCCTGAGGGGTAGAGAGGGTGAGATGGGAGGAAAGGAGAAAGTGATCACTCTAGGAGAGAGGAGTTGTGAGAGGGATAGAAAGGGGAAGGTCTGAAGAGATCAGAACATCCAGAGTGTGCAGAATGAGTCGGGCCAGAGGGGAGGATAGAGAGTGATAAGAGTGTCGCAGAGGTTGCGAAAGAGTCCAGATGAAGGACAGGAAGCATCCAGGTGAATGTTAAATTCTCCAGGAAGGAGGAGTTGTTGAGTGGTCGGAGCCAGGAGGGAGGATGAGAGGTCCGCCCACTCAGAGAGGAAGGCAGATATTTGACCAGGTGGCCGATAGGTGGTTCCCACAGTAAGGGAATGGCCAGGAGAGAGAGAGAGCCCCTGCAGATGAGGCATTCGAAAGAGGAGTAGGCCTGCGTGGGAATGACAGAGACAGGGATCCACTCCGGGAAGATTAAGGCTCTGGTATGGTTGGACCTGGGTGCAGAGAGGACCTTGTAGCCATCAGGGGGGAGAGTGTCAAAGCTTGTGACAGAGCTGGCCATGAACCATTTCTCGGTGAGACAGAGGACATCGAGGTCCTGTTCTTCCAAGAGGTCACAGATGTCAGAGGAGTGTTTGACAGCTGAGCGAGAGTGGCAATATGGAGAAGGTTGCCATCTTTGAAAGACTTCCATGGAGGGGTACAAATCAGAGGTACGCCCTGCGGACATGTAGAAGAAGCCTGAAGGGGTGGGGGGCAGAAGAGGAAGAGGGCAAGGTAGCCAAGGAGGAGGCAAGGAAGCCATGGAGAGGGGAGCGGGGACAGCAGGAGAAGACAGGAAATTGATGAGGCGCAGGAAGCGTCTATCAAAGAGGAGAAGGTTGGCCTGAGGGCCTTGGACCAAGAGGGTGCAATTCAGGTTAACATTAATGATGACCTTAGAGGAGTGTAAGGGGACCAGGAGGGCCTCCCATCGGGGGCCACTATTAATGGGAGAAGAAGAGAAAGGAGAAAGCACAGAGACCATATGAAGAGTCCATAGTTCTGGCGAGGGAACGACATAAAGGATGTCAGTGAGGGTTTGCCTAGAGGAAGCACTGATATAGGTGTCAGCGATAGGAGGCCTGGGTTGTAGACCAGGATGTCCTTTTTAAACTTCTTCCTACCAGATTTAGTGAAGAGAGCAGGATAGTCGATATAGAAGCAGTTAGAAAAGATAGGAGAAACAGAGAGCACCATAGAGTAGGTAGGTAGAGAAGAGATGAAGTTCGGAGTTGGCTGCTGAGTTGCTGCAATCTGTGGCAGTCTACTCTCTTCTACAGTTCCTGCTTTTGTGGGTGGACCCATAAAAACTCTCACTATCCGCGGAGCGGCCGCGGAGTTGGCTGCTGAGTTGCTGCAGTCTGTGGCAGTCTACTCTCTTCTACAGTTCCTGCTTTTGTGGGTGGACCCATAAAAACTCTCACTATCCGCGGAGCGGCCGCGGAGTTGGCTGCTGAGTTGCTGCAGTCTGTGGCAGTCTACTCTCTTCTACAGTTCCTGCTTTTGTGGGTGGACCCATAAAAACTCTCACTATCCGCGGAGCGGCCGCGGAGTTGGCTGCTGAGTTGCTGCAGTCTGTGGCAGTCTACTCTCTTCTACAGTTCCTGCTTTTGTGGGTGGACCCATAAAAACTCTCACTATCCGCGGAGCGGCCGCGGAGTTGGCCGCTGAGTTGCTGCAGTCTGTGAGCAGGCGGGGAAGGCCCCCACCACCAACATGGAGGAAAAATGGGGTGATATGCCCTCCACACTGCCATCGGGAGGCAAAGACGAGGCGATGCGATGAATGAGAAGCTCAAGGCTTGCCCACCACAGATTCGATCTCCCTCGCCCCCCGTCGGTTCGCCCCTCATCAAGACCCAGGTTTCCATCAAAAACGTGGTCTGGTTATGCCAGTCCCTCCCAACAATTCCAACACGCTGCCCCTTTTGAAGAATCGCCCCAGGTCGCTGATGAACTTTTAATGACCTGCTCAGGAAAGGACGCGGCCAGCGACAAAGACTTGCCAACTCGTTTCACCCCTGCCAAGAACCCATCTGTACTGGACCAGGAGGTCCGCGAGTTGAAATTGGCTCGGGAGCCGGGGAAACCCCCTGCGGACAAGTTTCCGGTGCAACCGACCGAAGGGTGGGCTGCGAGGGAACTGCATGGGGCTCCCCGGCCCGGGACGCCTGCAACGCACCAAGAGGGTACACAAAGAACTAACCCGACTTGCTTTCCATCACTTACCGGGAACGCGGCGTTCCGCACGGTGGCGATTACACGGGACCATGTGACTAG
Source organism: Ambystoma mexicanum (assembly GCF_040938575.1). Taxonomy (NCBI): domain Eukaryota; kingdom Metazoa; phylum Chordata; class Amphibia; order Caudata; family Ambystomatidae; genus Ambystoma; species Ambystoma mexicanum. The sequence continues at coordinate 1,380,798,956 of NC_090932.1, forward strand.
TCCCAGTCAGGCAATCCCTCCGCGCGGACACGAAGAGTCGCCTTCGCTCGTCTCCCCCTGCTTTGAGCTCGCCGGGGAGTGCGTCGGAAGCCCCACTGGCTCCGAGCGCATCATCAGAGAAGGAGGTGCACGCCCTAGTACATGCTGCCGAGAGCGAGGCTCCACTTCATCAAGGGGGTGGAGCCAAGGATAAGCACAGTGAAGGGTCCAGGTCAAAAGACAATGAACAACCTATTACACCACAAACTCAGCCAGATTGAAGAAAGCGAAGTACTTTTAATTGACTCTCTGCCTACATTTACCTTGCCCAAAAAAACATTCTTCAAAAAACAAAAAATAATCAAAAAATTCACAGGAAAAAGAAAGGCACAGTCGGCCAGTCATTACATAATAAACAAAAGAAATCTTCGGAAAAGCTCCTGGCCAACTCAGCGATTTGCAACTCTCTAAAAGCATACTTTGCCAGTCAAGGAAAACGGAAATATGACTTCCTCCTTGAACTGACAGACGCAGAACTGTTGGATGCGACGTCTGACCTTTCTGGAGGTCCAAAAACCTGCACCAAAAGAGGGAACCCCACTTGAGCCAAGATCTTCCCACCCCGGCGATCTTGAAAACACCCTTCCAGACTCTTCTCCATCCCAAAGTTCGAAGGTTGGCTCACCTGTACCACCTGAAGGCTCACAAACCGCTCCCCTCAACCTTTCCTTAATGTGGCTATCTCCCACCTCTTCTGAAACCCCTTGGGTGTTTAGTCCCACAGGGTCTTTGCGCCCCCCCCCCCCTTGCACCACAAACTACTGATGATCACCCAAACAACATCACAACAAAGGAGGGAGCTGAAGACCCTCGTGCTCAGAGGCCAGACACCCTTCTCCCTGAGTCCCCAGTTACAATCCAGCTATCCACTGACCCTTCTGCCTCCTTGCTGGGTAAAGAGCAGCGCTCTCCTAAGACCCAACCACAGCTATCTACCCCGTCAAGCCGTCCTCCTATTTCACCTCGAAGGAAGAGCAGAGGGGCGGGCCAAACAGAAGAAGCTCAAAAGGATACACCGCCCAAAAAATTAGACCTAACAACATTGATGTCAGCATTTACGATTGCGCTTGCTCCATTTGGAAAATTGTATGAAGCCATACATGACACGCTGAAGGACCAAACTACTCTGATCACAATGACCCATACTAAGATGACATATTTTGAGGGGTACATAACTTCTAAAGAAAAAGCAGACAGCGTCATATACAACAAAATTATAGGAGACCCAGCACGAGCCAATCTTGCCACTTCAACTCCTCTGCCCCAATCAGTTCTATTTAAAGACTCAAGAGATAGTGCGTCTCAAACAGATTCAAAAGTAACAGACCTGCGGGACCAGACACAGTCAGCAGACAAGCTGCCTTCCAACAAAATTTGTTTTGATTTCGGAAAAAAGCAAACAAAAAATCAAAAACTGAAGGAAAATACTGAACCCTCCCGCCAATTCTTATTTGAAGGGGCCAAAAAGGGAGCGGCTAAATCATGCTTGAAAGAATCTGTTCCAAAACAAACACATCTGCCTTTTTTGGTGAATCCAGTCAAAGGCTTGACAAAAGGAACACCGGCCCAACTAACTAAGCCAAACAGGGGTAAAAAAAAAAACGCAATCTTCAATGACCGGCACCAGTTCCTTCAGGCCCGGAACTGGGAAATGACCCAGACCCACAGCTGAGGAATAGAGAGTCGGCTCCTAAACCAAGTGAGTCCCGCGGATCCTCAAATTCCCCCATCCAGGTTTGTCATTTCGTTAGAAGTCCCTCACAGACTTCACCAGTACATTCGCCAATCACTGCGGAAGACTTCCTGAGAGACGAATCTTCCATGAACGTTACCCTCCACTCATCTCCGGGGAGCTGTACCCAAAGCCAAAATGACGAAAATGAGCGCAAAAGTTTGTCCTCGAACACCAACCGTGCAACATCCCCAATATCAAAAAAACGAAGGAAGAACAGTGAAAACAAGAAGATGGACTTGCAAAGACCTAACTTGAGTTATCCCAGAGGGCCGGAACTGAGTGAAACCTGTGACATTAAAAAGAAACTACGCAGAAATAAAATCACCTAACGAAACTGACAATGATCGAAGAGACAGTCCTAACTTGCTCAAAAGATCAAAGGAATCCATTGAACAGAAAGAAAACAACCACTTCAGAGACAGAACTCTGACCCAAAAGATAGCAAAACAACAAAGGCTAGCTTCGGCTACAGTTTTCAAGCTGGAACAGATCCCGGAAAACTCGGAGACGACAACCTTAAACAGGGGAACGGTTTTAAAAATCTTGAAACGCATCAGAGACCTTGAAGATCTGATGACAGAGGATCTGATACTAGTATAACCCTACCACAAAGACCAAAAAGCAAAGGCCTACCTACATGTGAGAGCAAAAGCTAAAGGCAGATGGTCCAAAGAAGGCAAAGTAGACCTCCTGAAAAGGGGCTACTACATCACAGAGGTAAAAAGAGTATCGTACAACCAGCTATCTCAACACAGGGGGAACACTTACCCAACTGGGAAAACCCACTCTAGATCAAAAACAGAACTCAATACTCAAAATCTGACCCAAACGCCCAAGCGGGACTTTGTCCAAATGCCGGCCAATACTGGCAAGCGTGAGAGTCGGCACTCTCCTACTACAAGGAGACCTACTGAAAAAAACTTGTACAGACCAAGAGAAATTCAAGAAGAAAGATCTCTCACCAAGAGACTGATCCCGTCTCACTCAGAAACTAAGATCGAACAAAATCCGTCCGACAGAAACCTCAACACCTTGAGACACCTGGAGTCTTCTACTACCCGGAACAACGTGTCAACATTTGCACCAATCAAGCAGCTTTTGGCATGGCTTCCGAAAACCTCATCAAGCCACACGAAGAAATAGCAACAAATACCATCCAGCGAAACGCCAAAAACATTTAAAGACGTAACAAGCTCAAAAGATCTCAGTTCAGAACCAGACCATCAAATCCGGACGCTTAAAATGATGTCCTGGAACACCAGGGGTTACACTCACCTCACAAAAGCAGGAGGAGTAAACCTAGGGGAATTTGACATCATAACCCTTCAAGAAACATGGCTTCTTGTCCCCCCTACAATCGACGGCTTTTCGGTTGTGGTTTCACCAGCAAACAAAGGCCGCTTGGGCCGTCCTTCAGCTGGTCTCCTTGTGGCAGTCCGATCCGGGTCAGGCCTCTCAATCCAGAAGAAGCTCGCTGCTACTCAAATGCACCTAGCAGTACTAGTAAAGTGGGAACGACTGGACACCGAGACTCACTCTGACGTCCTCTCTGATCACCATAATTACAACCTATTGGAACCCTCAATCTCAGGCAGGCTCTTTCTAGTGACCATCGAATCCGAGATCGACGGCATCATGACTGCACAAAACAACCCTCTTATAATTTTAAGTGGAGACCTGAACGCCAAATGCCCGAACGGACTCCCAAGAAGCATTCCATCACGTCCGACAAGTCAGGTGGAATCACGTGGCAAATTATGGCAATCCCTCATGGATTCTAGAAATCTCTACAATATCGACCACTCCCTACCTCTGGCCTCCTACATTCCGACATGGGAAAGAGGGTCACAAGAAGGGACGATCGATTACATATTTGTATCCGAACCAATGCCGAGTCGGATCAGAACCAATGCTGAGTCGGATCACATCTTTTGAGGTCATAAGGGCCGAGGCAAGCGACCATAACATCTTGAAAATCGTCTGGCCGACTGAAGGAGGAGGCAGACTTCAAATGCCTGAAAAAAACTGAATCCAACGCCCAAGGAAATCGCCTAAGACTTACGGCGGAGCAAATTAAAGAACTCTAAAAAAAACTACGCAACACACTGCTCACGGAAAGAGAGAGGGGCAATAAATTCAATTGACTACCAACCCTTACTGCTTCTGTATCAGATGCCCAGGAAGTTAAACCCAAAGGGCAACCAGCAACCATTACACACTTATGACAAGGAGTTGGTAATGAAACGTTGTATCATGAGAAAGCTGAAGAAACAGGCAGCAACCTCTGAATCAGATGGTCCAATGAAAGCTTACCTGAACGAACAAAAACTGTACAAATCCTGGTTAAGATTCCGCAGAGCTCTCCTTTATCAACGTGAAAATTGGCAGATAAGAACTCGGGGGCATTTTGGCAAATGATTAGGAACTCAGGCTCAACTGCAACAGGGTCAAACAACGTCTCAGAAGAAGTCTGGAAATTGCATTTCTCCAAGATATTCCAGCTCCCCAGGCAAACTAGACCCTCCACTGCGTCCGAGCCAGAAACAACAACCTGGGAAGACTTCTCAAACAAAGAGGACATTGTGTTGGCCATCAGGCGTCTTAAATCCTCCAGAGCTCCTGGCCCCGATGGAATTACCAACATAGACCTAAAAAACCATCCGGAGGAATGGGTGAGTTTCATTGGCCAGGTGCTCAAAAAATGCTGCCTCACTAAAACGATCCCGAAGTCCTGGTGTTCTGCAGTGATTGCCCCTATCTACAAAAAGGCGACAGAACTGATCCGGGGAATTATCGCCCCATTGCGCTTCTGGACACAATCGGCAAGTTATACGGATCATTTCTCTTAAAGAGCTTCCAAGCCTGGGCTAAATCAGCCCCGTGCCAGGACCCTTTTCAAGCGGGGTTTATGAAAAATTCAGGGACCACAACTAACATCATGATGCTAAGTGTCATAAAGAACAAGCTTACGCCAAGGCCTGGGAAAGTATACCTGGCGTTCATAGATCTCAGCCAAGCTTTTGATCAAATAGACAGAGCTCTGCTGTGGTCCAAACTGGAACAATGGAAATGTCCAAGCAAACTTCTTGACCCAATAAAGGCTTTTCACAACATGACGTCAATCAGGATTAAGTTAAACCAAACAGGCACACTGTCCGAAGAAATCCCAACGCTCAGAGGGGTAAAACATGGCTGCCCGCTGGCCCCGGCTCTGTTCATCTCTTTTCTTGGAGTCCTTAAAGAAAATTCCAGCAACACAAGATCTTTTCCTCCGAAAGTTGGCGCAGATGACATCATCCTTCTTGACCATACCGAAATTGGCCTTCAAAGACAGATTGATAATCTGGCCAAATACATCTCTAAAAACAACCTAGAGATAAATAAAGGGAAAACAAAGATCCTGATTTTCGGACAACCTCCAAAAAAGAACTAAAAAAACTTCAGATGGCACATCGAAAACTCGACCATAGAAGTGGTGAAGTCCTTTAAATACCTGGGTGTGATGATGGACAACTCAAAGTCTGAGACATCGATGCAAAACCATCTGTGGGACAAGGTCCGAAAACTCACCACCCAGGCAAAAATAATTGACAGGACATATGGCCGTTTTTCACTCTTACCAGCCATAAAATTCTACAAAGGCAAAGTAGTTCCAAGCTTGACATATGGATGTGAGGCAATGCCATCGATTCCCACGACATTATGGCCAAAATTGGAGGCCTACTTTTGGCGGAAAGTCCTTCAGCTTCCCAATTCCACATCGGTCTCTGTCATTAGAAGAGAACTGGGAACACTCTTTGAAAGCTGCCATCGAAGCAGGTGAAATGGCTCTGTTCAGGAAAGTAATAATGCTTGACTCACCTCCCCTGTACAACATAATCAAAATTGAAATGTCAGCAGGAAGGGGCAAGGCTCTCACAACTTGGGCGGCCAAGCAGCGAGCCCACTTGGACAATATTGGATGTTCTGAAGATGAACTGATCCGAAACCCCACAAAAATAAAACAGAAAATGGACCAATTGGACTGGATAGAGACTTTAACATCAGCGGAAAAAACAAACTTCTCACTCATCTAAATTTCCAGCCCAAAAAATTGCATTCAACCACTGAAGTCCTAAAAAGGTTTCCAGACAAAGCCCTAAGATCCATCTTTCTGAGGTCTCGTCTCAACCTACTTCTGACCAACGAAATAAGGGCCATTAGGGGCCAGTCGCAAATAAACCATTGTCGCTTATGCGAAACTGAACATGAGCCCGAATCGTTAAAGCACCTCCTGACGCACTGTTCTCAAACGATAAAATGGAGAAGAGCGTCCCTGGGCCCGCTGATTCAACCTAGTCTCTTGTATGAAGAAGTCGTCTGGTGGAACCGCCTCCTGAGTGGATCGAGGACAGCATGGTCAATAGCGACTGCTAAAGTTCTGAAGGCAGCCCTAGAGAAATGTGCTTCAAATCCAATGGAGACGAGCGACCAGGTTTGACCAACTAAAGGTTTTGAACTTATCTTGAATACCAGAAATCAAAAAAAGAAGGGGAATTTCAAAACTTACGCATGGTTGGACAGAAAACTTCAAAACTTAAAGAAACTTCAAGACTTTCTCTCTTTTTGCAAAATCATTGATTTGATAAAAGCAAATAAATAAAAATAAAAAAAGAAGAGATGAAGAGTGGGGATGGGAGGGGGCGAGACACTAGGGTAGGACACAGGGAGGGGTTCCAGCAGACGAGACAGAGGGATGAGACAATAGTAGACAATTGACCAGTACAACAAGAGCTCAGACAATAGTAGACCAGTTTGCTAAGTAATCGATTTGCTAAGAGGACAAAACCAAAAACAAGGACAAAGTAGTAGGTAAATGAGAACCTGGAGGAAGGAAGAGTGCAACAGACCAACAGTACAATAAAGGACAGGGCAGTCAGTGAGGTGAATACAAAACCACTAAAAACCCAAACAGGAGAATTGGTGAAAGCAGACCTAGATGATGGAGGAATATAAAGGAGAAAATACAGGAACTGTAAGCAAAGCACAGTCAGTAAGGGAAAAAACAGCAATGGTGCATACTTTTCTTCATCTGCCCTTCGCTTCAGACGCCCGGGCGAGACACCCTTCATCTAAGAGTTAAGAGCATAAAGGAAGAGACAGGGCTAAGAAGGTGGGCAGGGCTTAGGCCAGATGACCTAGATCCACTTGCACCTGCTCCCCATCTCCCGGTAAGAAAGGTAAAGTCTCGGAAAAAAGGGTAAAGTCGGGATATGGGAACTGGCTGCTTGTAAAGACTATTTTGAAGTAGACTCAACCTTTAAAGCCCAAGACTGTGGAAGTCAGAGAGAACAAAGTCTTGAATGAAAACCCAGGTTATCGGGGCAGTTAGACAAGAGAGGTTAAGAGGCTGCCCCTTTGAAACAAGCAATCCAAAGGTAGAGTGCCTTGCTTACCTGAGGAGGTTGAAGTACTTTAAGAATCTATTTTGTCAAAGTCGGTCTAAAAGTAATTGCAATTTAAGCTGTGGCATTAGTCCAAAGTATTGAAACTAAAGCTGTGGCAGTCAGCCCTCCAGATAAGGTGCTTATCAGACCTTTTTACTCACAGAAATCTTAATACGGCCCTTTTAATTCTTCCTTGCGTATAGCTTAGGCAGGCTATTTATGGCAGCACCCCATAAATCATGGAGTTCACTGGTGACAGCCTGGCCAACAGTAGCTTGCAAATCCACTCTTTACTTTAGAAATCCACACAGTTCCTTGAAAGAAGCAACTGGGATGAGTCCTGATCTGTTTATTTTTTTCAACACTCTCGTCTGTTAATAATTATATCAAGATAATACTTTTTTAGTAATGTAGAAGGGAATTTGTGTTTTGTTGACTTTGCTCAACTGCCTGCATTTTGTAGGTTACAGTGTTATGAAAGCATTTTGAATCATGAACATTCTTTTCACATTGCTTTAGGACACATGTAGTATTGTGTAAAATGAAAATTGTCTTTAACTAGGGCTGCATTTTTGCTTCATTTTGCTCTGTTATAATCGGCTTTAATAGAGGCAGCGCAGTTGAAGCAGTATGGGCATTTCATACTTTTTCTTTTCATCACAGAAGCACATCAATTGCATTTAATGATTTGGGGTTCTTGATGTCTTGAAGTTTTAGGAGAGCCTCCTAGCAAGTAGTTGTTTGGCATTTGTGAGAATGAAAAGCTTTTGGTGTTCTAAACAAAGATGTGTTTTTTTTAGTCTTAAGATTGCATGTGTTTCGTATGAAAGTGCACTGTACATAGTTTGTCTTAGAGAGCAAGGAATAGCTGGGCATGTGGTCTGAACTTTACTTTGACTCCCTTTCTGACCACCCACCCACTGCAAGTGGCTTTAATGGGTGCAGATAGAAGCAGTGTTATACACATGTTCAGTGGCACAGATTGTATCTGTACCTCTACCTCTCAACAGTACTGCTGTATATTCAGGCAAAGTAGCCTAATTTATCAGCAGAGCTGCTAGACGCCTATCATGGCCTAATGCCAATTAGCAGGGCTGATTGCATCAGACCCACATTTCTTAGCAGGACAGGTATTTTATGGGACAGTCTTTTCCTAACAGAGCTGCTGTAATGACAAAGCACGAACATGTGTTGGCCTTTTCTTGACAAGACCAGTGTCTGAGCTCTTCCCACTGGTATCACTACAAAATACTGAATCCCATTACTGCGAGGTAGAAAACCTTGCATGAAAACCAATGAATTTCCCTCGAAAACTAGATGCGGTTTGGGAGGGTTAGGAAGGGTTTTTAATAAAGTGGGGGGATGTGAGTGGATCTGTGGGGGGTCTACCCCCACATTAAAAATACAGAACATTTGGTGTTTTACATGCAAGATGTTCGACCTCACAGTAAAAAGTAAAACATTTTGTTTTTTCACATAGATCCTTCTCACCATCCTCCTGAGCTGGTGTGATGAGAAGATGGCACTGATGTTTATGTACTTCACTCTCTCTTAAAACTTCTGCTTCTCCCATGTCCGATTACTGAGTCCCACTGCCAAAAATCAAGCACATTTCAAAGCCTCATTATGAATCCCCTGACTCATGAAGGATATTGCAAACAGGCTGAGGGCTTTTGACAAGCCAGTTATGTCAGGCAAGCTTCACATGGAACTGCCAGTGCCTAAGCTTATGTGCCTTTCCAGGTCAACAGCCTTTTGGGAAAGGTAGTTCAGTGGGTCAGTAACCCTCTGCAGAGATTGCATAATCTATTAGTTCAAATCTTGTTGATCAGTGAGTTTATGCGTCTGTATCAGATGTATGTGTTTTAAGATGCAGGTAACATTCAATTGTAACAGAGCCGATTTAGCTTTTGACTTATCAAAAGGACAACTAAATATTCAGTGATTCAGAACACACACATTTCATATGGGCTGCTATACTTGTAATGGCTCAGAACACACATCTCATCCGGGCTGCTATACCCGTAATGGCTCAGAAGTAGAACACGCATTAGAAGGGATTGTGTCCTCCGACGTATTCCTTATCTTGATAGATCTCCAGCTTGCTTGCCTTGGAAAACATTTTTCAGTAGAGGGCGCTGCGCGTCGATGTCCCTCGAGGCGATGTTCCTCGGCAGCCTCCGTATCGGCGCCAACGTCATCATGCGTATAAATAGAATTGCGCAGCGTCCGTTGCTCAGTTCAATTTTTCCACGCTTCGTGGGCCTGAGAATCGCGTTGCTCAGTTCGTTAGTCAGAAAATATATTCTTCATTATTCCTCGAGAATACCAACTCTTACTCGATGGCTTCCTCATCCGAACCGACGACTCCACGGTCCGGCTTCAAAAAATGTCAAGACTGTGGAAAGAAAATCTCGTTGACAGATCCTCACAGGATCTGTTTGTGGTGCCTGGGATCGGAGCACCAATGTTCGGAGTGCGAGGACTGCATGTCCACGACGGCGAAAGCCTTGAAGGAGCGTAAGGGGAAGCTTGAGAGAGGTAAGACAGTTAAAACTCCTTCGAAAGTTTCCTCGGCAGAGTCGAGACATTCGTCTCCTCGCCGACACAGGAAACATTCTCGTTCTAGGTCTCGAAGCAGTTCCCACCACTCTTCGAGATCCAAGCATTCAAGTAAGAGACGTTGAAGATCCCCTTCCTCTTCTTCTTCTGTTTCCCCGGAAAGAGTCACCTGCCCCACAAAACATAGCTCTCAGGCTGAGTGGGAGGAATTCTGTAAAAGGATGCTTAACGTCTTTGAGAAAGCGGCCTCGACCTCCTCGAAGACAGCTGAGGGTGATACCCTGGGTGAAGACCCGAAAAATCTTAACGCTGTGAGTCGTTGCACCCGGCGAAAGAAACTACTCGAGAGCGTCACAAACCCTCGAGCAAAGGCACTGTGCCATCGACACCATCGTCGAAGGTCCCTTCGACGCATAAATCTGCGTCATCGGCGCCATTATCAAAGGGTTCATCGACGCATAGGTCGATCGAATCGACGCCGAAAAAGAGCAAACCCACGGCCGTCACTACCTCACAGCCAGTGGTCATACCCAGGGCCTCTAACATGACTTCGAGGTCATCGACAACCTCGAGTAGGATCCTGATCCTCTCGAGTTCTTCGAGGCCACTTCCAATCTTCTCGACGCCTTTTTCTGTGTTTTCGAACCCTTTAACGTCCGCGTCGACGACGTTGACGTTTTCCCAACTAATTATGACAAATTTAGACCCTTCTGCTCTGGAAATGGGATTTAAGCATTTCCAAGGTCTGATCATTTCAGACCTTTGTCTTCAATTTATGAGGAAGGGGAGGATTCGGATCAAGAAAGACCCTTTGGGTTGCAGAGATATGCAACACCAGAACCAGAGGAATTTACCTTTGAGGAAATAGGTTGAAGGACCTTCGAGAATCCTTACATGAGGCAAGTGGGTTAGATACTTCCCCAGAAATAGAATTTGCCAAACCAGACCCAGGGGAACATGCTGAGACCCCTTACAGAATTTTAATGGCAAGAATTATAGAATTCATGGGTTGGTCTACACCTTCACCTGCATTCCAACAGGATGACCTTACAGACATTTTAGTTAAAATGTCTGTAAGGAGGATCCTGTGGTTCCATTTCACGCTGCATTACAAAGAAAAATATTGGCTAACTGGGAAACTCCTGAGGTTATCCCGGCGGTTAACAAAAAGTTATCAGCCAAATATAGGGTATCTACTACTGACCCTGAATTTTTGTCTAAACATCCAACTCCAGAGAGTCTGGTTGTTCAAGCAGCAACTGCATCAGGCAGTAGATCGGCATACCCTACTGTTCCACAGGGCAGGGATGACAAAAGATACGACTCTATGGCTAAGAAAGTTTTTTTCTGCATGTAGCATGGCGTTGAAATCTATTAACACTACTTGTACGCTCGCAAGGTTCAGCCGTACACTTTGGGAGTGTGCTTCATCAGCGGCTGACTGCCTCCCAGAGGGAGAAGAAAGGGAAGCGTTTCTAAACATCATAAATGATGGTAAAGATGCAATGTGCGAATCCCTTCAAACTGGCATTGATTCTGCTAGTACTACAACCCGCAGATGTGCGTGGTTGCGAAAGTCTGGGTTTGCTCCAGATGTACAAGCCAGACTTTTAAATATGCCCTTTGACGGCTCTATTTTGTTTCGTAAGAAGGCGGATGACAGCCTAGAAAAGTTACAGACATCCAAAGCAGCAGCAAAATCCCTTTGAGCTGCAATCCGTCAAACGCCATATCGCCCCTCAGGAACCTCTTGGAGAGGTAAGTCCATTTGCTTTTATTCCGCATTCGGAAAAGGCAGAGGACAATTGGTTCAAAGAGGTCAAAAAAGATTCACCCGAGGTGGACGGGGTAAAAATACAAAAGCTGCAGCAGCAGCAAGTGTCTCTTTACCCTGGGCACCTGCATCAGCTGCCTCTAAATCACTCTGAGGACTCTGCTCACAAGACACCAGTAGGGGGCAGGCTAACTCAACATCTGACGGAATGGCAGGCTATTACGTCAGATGCTTGGGCATTGGAGACAGTTGCCCAAGGTTACTGCCTGCCTTTTCTACGCATTCCTCAGAGTCATCCACCGGGGAACAGCTCTTGGAAAGTTCCAGATCCGCTCCTCTTGCAGGAAATTGTAGACCTGCTGGAGAAAGGTGCCATAGAACCGGTATCTGTAGTTGAGAGGAACAAGGGCTGGTACTCCCCCTACTTCCTAATACCGAAGAAGGACGGAGGACTGAGACCTATCTTGGACTTACAAGAATTGAACAAGTTCCTGAGGAAGGACAAGTTCAAGATGGTAACTCTTTCTCAGATCCTTCAGGCCCTCCAGCTCCAGGACTGGCTGGTATCTCTGGACCTTCAGGATGCTTATTTCCATGTGCCAATCCATCTCAAACACAGGAAATACCTGAGGTTCGCAATTGGCGGCTCTCATTATCAATTTCGAGTTCTGCCATTTGGGCTGATCTCCGCCCCGAGGGTCTTCACCAAGCTAATGTCGGTAGTGGCTGCAAGTCTAAGGAGGGAAGGGATTCACGTCTACCCCTACCTGGACGATTGGCTGATCGTAGCTGTATCTCCGGAACAAGCTCAGATCCAGCTAGATTATGTCTGCCACTTCCTTCACAAACTGGGCTTCTCCCTCAATTTAAAGAAGTCACAGATGATACCATCACAAAGAGTCCAGTTCATTGGAGCGGTCCTGGACACTTCCCTGGGAAAAGCCTCGCCACCAGAGGTGAGGGCTCAAGATGTTATGCAGATGGTCACCAAGTTTCAAAATGCCCAACGTCTCCCAGCCTTCAACTTTTTGAGGTTGCTAGGCCTCATGGCATCCTGCACCTTCCTTGTGCCAGAAGCTCGCCTGAGAATGAGATCTCTTCAGTGGGCACTAAGAACTCAGTGGTTGGAATTCTCAGGGCGAATGACAGATCTCCTTCAGGCTCGAGACCTTCAGTGGTGGGTATGCCACGAGAACATCTTGAAAGGAGAACTGTTTTGGCAACCATGACCGGAGATAACAGTAGTCACAGATGCCTCACTCACGGGGTGGGGAGCCCATGCCAACGACTTGACCATCAGCGGTCATTGGTCTCCATCGGAGTCCAGACTACATATCAACCTGTTAGAGCTGAGAGCAATCAGACTAGCGCTGAAGGCTTTTCTGCCATCTGTACAGGGGAAAAATGTCCTGATAATGACGGACAACACGGTGGCCATGCACTACCTCAACAAAAGAGGTGGCGTAGGATCACTGCCTCTGTGCAGGGAGGCGATGCAGCTCTGGTTTTGGGCAATCCAAGAAGGAATCTCTCTATCAGCAGTTCACTTAGCCGGAGAGAAAAACTTGACAGCGGACGCTCTGAGCAGGCAGAGTACAGTCTCCCACAAGTGGGAACTAGCTCAGGAAGTCCTTCAACAGATCTTCACCCTTTGGGGAACCCCTCAAGTGGATCTGTTCGCCACCAGCATCAACAGGAAGTGCGATCAGTTTTGTTCAAGGGAATTTCCCCTGATAGGAGCCCTAGGGGACGCGTTCGTAGTGGACTGGGAGTTTCCACTTCTGTACGCATTTCCTCCAGTCCCTGTCATTCCTCAAATGATCAGGAGGTTGAGAAGGTTCCGGAAAGCCATGATCCTAATTGCCTCGGACTGGGCCAGGAGAACGTGGTACCCGGACCTTCTGGACATGTCCATCTGCTCTCCAATTCGTCTTCCATTCAAGGAGAATCTTCTCTCGCAGAAGGGAGGTCAGGTTCTCCATCCAGACATCAGAACCCTCAACCTTCACGCTTGGCATCTGAAAGGTTGAGATACAAGGATTGGGACCTCCCAGATGACGTCATGGAGGTGTTGCTTTCGGCAAGAAGGCCAGCAACAAAGACTTTATACCGCTGCCGTTGGAACAAATTTTGCAGCTGGTGTAGAGAAAAGAATATCGACCCCTTTTCATGTGGTACACCAACGGTGTTATCTTTTCTACTCTATTTGGCAAATTCGGGCCTTCAGGTTGGCACTATCAAGGGCTATCTCGCAGCGCTATCGATCTTCAAGCGCACTGCAGAGGAACCATTGTATTTCAAGTTACCCTTAGTAATACAATTTCTGAAGGGATTAACCAATGTCTATCCTCCAAGACCATTCCAAGTTCCCTTATGGGACTTAAATTTAGTCTTAAATTTCCTGATGGGTACTCCTTTTTAACCACTCCACTCTTGTTCACGAAGGTTTCTCACCCTTAAAACTGTCTTATTAGTGGCATTGACATCTGCTAGGAGGGTGATCGAATTACAAGCTCTATCTTGTAAACCCCCTCATACAATTTTCATAAAGACAAAGTTGTCCTACAAGTGAAGCCTAATTTTCTCCCAAAGGTGGTTTCTGAATTCCACATCACTCAGAAGATTACCTTACCTTCATTTTATCCCCCTCCCCATCCGGGAAACGAGGAAGAAAGGCTGCATAGGCTGGACCCAAGGCGGGCTTTGAGCTTTTACATCAGCAGACTTGCTAGGATTAGGCAAGCAGACCAACTGTTCGTAGGTTACTCAGGGCACAAATTGGGTTTACCGATAACAAAACAGACCCTTTCCAGATGGATTATTTTAGCCATCTGGAATGTTATAAACTGGCAGGGAAAGAGCCTCCTCAAAATCTTAGGGCTCATTCAATCAGGGGTATCGCAGCCTCTTCGGCCTACCAAAGAGGGGTACCGATTTGAGACATATGTGCGGCTGCCACATGGTCGTCTGCACATACCTTCACAAGATTTTACAACGCGGATTCCTCCTTTAGCCAAGAGACTAGATTTGGCAAAGCTGTGTTGCACTCTGTTCATTGTTGAAGGGAAACATGGCAATTTTACTCCCACCTCCAGTTACACACCACTGCTATGGGAGTCTATCAAGATAAGGAATACGACGGAGGACACAATCCCTTCGAAGAACAAGTTACTTCTTACCTGGTAACGTTCTTTCGATGGGATGTTCCTCCCACGTATTCCTCATCGCCCCTCCCATCCATCCCCTCAGTAAAACTTCGCTTGTGGTTTCAGTTTACGCTCCTTCTGGGTCAATAACCAATTCATGTAAAACAACTGTTAACGTCAAAACGGAACTGAGCAACGGACGCTGCGCGAGTCTATTTATACGCATGATGACGTCGGCGCCGATATGGAGGCTGCCGAGGGACATTGGCTCGAGGGACATCGACGCGCAGCGCCCTCTACTGAAAAAAACTTCTGAAGCTGGAGGTGATCTATCAAGATAAGGAATACATCGGAGGAACATCCCATCGAAAGAACGTTACCAGGTAAGAAGTAACTTGTTCTTCTATGAGGGCTGCTATACTTGTAATGGCTCATTCCACCCACATCTCATCAGGGCTGCTATACCAGTAAAGGCTCAGAACATGCACATCCCATGAGGGATGCAATAGGGCTCAGAGCACACATTTAATCTGGGCTCTTTGTTAGGCAGAATCCACTGCAGTTCCCTTGGGGAGCACTACAGCAGAATAAGACTACAGGTATATGCAGTAAATCCCCTTTGGTATCAGTCTGCACCACAAAGATTTAGTTGGTAGCTGTGGCTAAGCAGTCAGACTTCTCTCAAGAGGGAGATGAGCAGTATTCAGGGTTTACACATTAGGACTACAATACTATTGAACAAGGAAACAGTGACCAAAGCTTTGTATCAAAAAGAATATATATATATTTATTTTACACACTCTGATGTTCACACACAAATCACTATTATAAAAGCAAGTTAAATCAGTCAAAAAAAGTATACACAACTCCCTATTTAAATTTTAGACAAGTTTGAGCAAGAGCGAAAACTGAACAAAATAGCACAGTGAAAACCAAGCAGAAATGGCATTCTTAACAATTTCTCAAAAGGGAGGGAAAGGACAAGTTATACAGGAATATACTCTTAAACACACCAGCAATACTTCCCAATAAGATTGTGAACAAGTTAGGCAAGACAGTACTTTAGCATGTATAATACTGAGGTGAAAACCGAGCAAAATGGCACTTCACAAGTTTAAAAAGAGGGAAGAAAAAGGTGGTTATAAGAGTTAGGTGCACCAACACATTTCTAGGTGAGAAGCAATCTAGAGAAGGCAGTTGTAACAGATTTAGCCAGAGTCAATAGACCTGTGCCAGAGTCAGTGGCACAGGGCAAAGTGCCCAGGAGCAAAATGTTCTAGTAGCTGCAGTCGAGTCTTTGTTTAATGATGTGAAAAGGTGGTTGCAGAATGTCAAAGTCCATGTTAGATGATGGGGCCGGCCAACCCAGTAGGTAAGTAAAGGATTTAAAACACCTTTAGCGATACCAAACAAAACGGGAGGCCTGGCGGAACAATGTACCTTAAAAGTGGAAGAGGCTCCTGCGGTGGCGGCAGTTCCTGGCAGTTCCTGCAGTTCAGGAGATCCAGCAGAGGAAGAGAGCCTCTCGTGGAGGAAGGTTCAAGACACTGCACTGCCCAGGGATGAAACCAACTGCGGTTCTGCCAAGACGAATAAAAGGCGCGCTCTTTTAAATCGCGGTCGTGGTGGACGGGTTCCTGGCTCTCTGGTCTCCTAGTGCTTGGCACTGCCGATTCGACCAAGGCAGGTCCTGGAAGGCGATTGGCGAACTGGTTGGCCCCACCAGCTCAAGGGAAGAAGACTTTTGCAGGTGAAGATCTTCTCGAGTCGTTGGAGAAAAGTGGTGAGGATCTGCAGAAGGGCTTCACCGGTGGTTCAGCCGTTGCAGAGGTCTTTGGCTTCTCTCCTTTTTGGCTTCTTAGTTCCAGTGGCTACGTCTTGTCCTCCAGTCCTCAGGACCCTGCTTTTATGCAGCAAGACCCCCATTCATACAGCCTAGCTGTCACTCGCACAGTGGGGTGGCTCTCCTGGCGGGAGAACCCCCCAGCCTATTAGGGCAGAGTGCGACTTGGGTTGCGTAGGCAACTCTGTCCAGGCTGCCTATTCCCCCTCCCACACATCCTGTCTACCCCAGACTCAGTGGTGCCTAGAGGAGGGCTTCTGTGCAGAAGCCCGCCAAAAGGACGAACAAAGGATCCCCGACCTGGGTTAGGACTATAGAGATAGGCACGAGAAAGAAATTAAATCAAAGTTCTGGCAATAAAAACCTATCGGAATAAAGTTATTAGAATAAACCGGCGGTATGTTAGAGGCTGTCAGTAAAAGTGGTAGCCTCGAACAATGGGAAAATCCCATAGGGAAATATTTGCGGTCAAATATTTACAGTAGTAACCACTGCCACCAGCCTAGAAACTTTTGAGAGAGGGACTGTACGGTACCCCCTCGAAAATGAACACTAGGGAAAAACTATTAACCCTTCCCAGTACCTCCATAGTAAGATGGGTTATACTGGTTTTGTTCATAAGAATTGACTAGTAAAGTCAATGGGGACTTTACATGCCTTGAGAGACAGTAGCCCGTCCCGGGGAATGGAGTCTATGTTTGGGGGTCGCTACGACACCCCTGTGGTACGACACGGAGGGTGCTGTGTACCGCACATGTAAAAAGATGATTCCTATGAGGGTGAGAAATCCCCATAGACCATAAGCACACAAGATGGCCTTAAACACACACTAGCAATCTGTCTTAAGAGTGGGAAAAAAGGGTCTCGCTCTTAGCAGGAGAAAAAAATAAATCCCTCAAATCCAGCAAAGCTGCTGGGGGACTCTATAGGTAAGGGAAATTAGCCATAGAATGAGAATTCTCCCTAACACTCTTATACTTGTAATGGCAAACAGTGCTGGTAAAACATCTGCATTTGAACAAGTGCATCTGGTGAGACAAACCTAACTATATAGTTCCCATCCAAATTGCCATAAGAAGGTTTGCACACATCTAAAAAGGAGTACCCAATGGCAAAGATGCACTAGATTTGTAAATGGAATAGGCATTTTCAGATTTTTGAATATTTACTGGTGCTATGTCAAGACAAAAAGGAGAGGAAAAGCAACTCTGAACCTAAGCAATGCAGGAGAACAATGTGGGGAGGAGGGAGTGGAAGGGGAGGCCTTCGAATCAATTATTTCTTTTTTAAATACTCTCACCACCTTATTAGCAGGGTTTCTACTTTAGTTAGTTTAGTTTCTAGAAAATATTCCTTTGAATGTAGGGGGTGTTCATTGAAGCCAGCAGCAGCCAACCACCAGGTGACCGTTCTGTCCATCAGTGCCCCTCAGGCATCGATTGCTAGCTACCCAGAACAACTTCTGGGCTGAAAGAAAACCAAGCAGGACCGTCTTCAAAGCTTTTCTTATTCATCACAGCTTGGCTCTCCATTAGAGGGTAAGATGAATCTAGGGAATGAGTCCCTTCTCCCCAGGGGTGAGCCTCCCACTTTGAGGCTACGGGGGCGAGCCTGCTTCGCAAGACCCTGTCTAGAGATCTGGGCAAGTGGGACCTCACTGGGAGGGACTCCCCCTTAGGGGACAAGGTTTCCCGTTCTGCATGGAGCTCCTTAAGCCATTTCCCATAGGGGCATATATTGGACTGTCGTATATGAAGAACACTATAGAACCCAGTGTTGGCAGAAGACAAAACTAAAATATACATTTGGGAACAAGAAAGAGGATCTGTTTCTTTAATGATACCTCCATTTAACTGCGACAAGTAGACCGAAAAGGGCTCATCAGATATCGTAAGTAGGAGAAGCCCCCCTACGGTGTCACACCTGTGAGAGGTGGAGCCGAGCAACCTGCAACCTTCAGAAGAGGCCTGAATGCTAGAATGAAAAGCTGGAGGGCCAGTGTTTACACAGAGTGAGAAGCTGAGGAGACGGGAATCTCCATCCCGGTGATGGTGTGACCACAACCCTTTTGTGCTGGGCAGAGCACCTGTCCAATAAAGCCGAAACCATAACGCTGGGGAAACAGCAAAACATCCGCTTACCTGCAATCATTGCTGGTCCTGGACAGCGGGACGCCACCGGAATCGAGAAGACGGAGAAGTGGAGCAAACAAAGAGAATCAGAGCCAGTACTGGCCCCTTTGATGTTCCCTTGCAGAATCAAAGGTAACGGGAAGAGCGGGAGAAACGGGAGGCCGTCAGGAAAATCGCTATGAAGTAGGAGAAACTCATCCCAGTGGAATTGAAGAGAGTTTGATTTTAAAGTCGATAAAGTGGAACTGTATTAATGTGAGAAAGAGAATCCCAAATAAACCTGAAAGAGAGATTCCTACAACTGGAGTACACATACCCTGGCAAGAGGGGCAAACACCCCATAAGCCAAGAAGTAAAATATCAGGTAGAGAGAGAATGCTATGAACTGGGAAGGAAAGCCGCGTGAATCACTTAAGAGAAAAGATACTCAGAGTAAACCACCTAAGGAGAGGGGGAATCATAAAACCCAAGAAATCGTTTTCATAGCAAGGAAGATATAGGTTATCAAACTCAAGTGTATAGCAACCTGAACCGGAGAAGAATAAAGAGATTAAAAAGGGAGTATTGGACAACTATCCCAAAAGTGTAAGAAATACCCAAAAACATTGTAAGAGTTGCAAGAACTGAGACAGGAAGTGACAAGAGGCTATTTAAGAATAGCCTTCTAAATATTAATCGAGAAGAAGAGACATTGACATTATACAATCAGGAGAAGGGAGACATTCTCCAGATCTTATTTAAGTTGGTTGGAATAGTGGTAGGGTCAGTTAGAACTAGTTTTCGGACAGTGGACTGATTTATTTGAGACTTTGTGACAACTGTCAAGCAACCTAGTTATTTACATAGGCAGGGAACACCCACATAGCAATAGGGAGAGATAGGCCTTATAATTATCTAATAAATAACCAGTAGAAATGTCCTCAAAGGGCCCAAGCCCTTTTTCTGACCTGCCACAGGAGGGCACTTCTGCATTAGCAAAATAAGCAATGTTCAACATTCTCATTCTACTTGCTGGTGGTTGCCCATCGCCGGTTCAGTGTGATGCTGTTCTCCTTAAAACGAAGGGAACATTATCTGATGATTGCATATGAAAGAGCCACCTAGAAGAAAAATGATGAAGTGCATCTCGAAAAAAGGTGTGTCCGGCGTGGATATGAGATGAATTGGGCTCAAAATGGTGCTGGGATGTGTTGGTGAGGTAGCTGATTCAGCAAATAAAAAAGGGAAATATGGGCAAGTTGCTCTCAAGAACTGTCACTGCGGGGAGGCCCCCTGCTTTAATGGGACTTTATGCCCATGGGCTTCTTTTGTTCTCATACTTTTGCTGGCTGTTCCAACAATGACATACAATGTTCATATCTTTTTTCCCAGATGTATTCTGTACCTGTGTCAGTTTTGGTACTCCTTGAAAGCAACCATTACAGGACCTACTGATGGGCCGAAATCAACAGCAGCTATGTTCCGGACAGTGCTGCTTCCAGTGGAACAGGCGCTTGTCAGGTGGAGCTTCGGGCCCACCACTGTCAGTGCTTGCGCTACTACAGAAGTCAGTGTCTTCCCATCGAGTCTCGTTCCCTGATGGGAGCTTCTTACTCGGTCATGGCACCTGCCGTCCAGCCTCCAGCTAGTGGGTTGCTCTCCACTCACGCCACCGCTGGCTCCGCGGCTTGACGTGGCTCTGCCCCTCCAGGATGTTGTTGCTACAGAGGCTTGCCTCTGCATAGCGGTTGCTCTCGCCCTCCGTCGGAGTCTCTCCTCCATTCACGGTCCACTCTCTTTATACACGTCATTGTAATATTAAGAATTGTGTCTGTATTCCTTGACCTTGGTCTTCAGCGACGTTCAGCATTACCTGAAGCCGATGGAGACAAAGACGGATCTTTCTTGAATATACTCATTACAGGAGATGCCAAAGTCTTTCCAACGTCCATGTAGGCAGACAGGGTGGTTTGGACTGAGAGTTTGAGCGTGGAATGGGTGTCCTTGTCCCCATGAGGAGTCACTTCCAGTGAGGTACCACTTGCCCAGACCCCTACAGAGGGTCTGGCGTAGCGGCTCACCTCCCTAGCCTCAAAGGGGGTGGTTCCCTTCTGGGGAGAAGGGATGGATTGTCATCAGTTTTTTGTCACCGATTCATCAGTTTCTAGTACTACTGCAAGTCTATTTTTCTACATTGGCATATTTTTGATTTCAATGTTTCTCTGTATGAATGAATGTGTAATTTGTTGTGCAATTTCTATTTCAGATCACAGAAATGGGGAGCATTTTATTATACCTCAAATGGCAGACAGGTGAGATAATGATCCCAATTATTGCAGTACAATATATTTTTATACTCCTGCCTCCTATGCATACCACTGTGTCACAAAATAATTTACGCAAATGAAACAATTTGTACTGAAATGGAGTAAAATAAATCAAAGCATTGTTTAAAATATATTCTCATTTACCGGCAATGAGGAGTGGTATTTTAAACAAGTGACATTTTAGTAGGATTGGAAGGTTCAACTAAGCACTGACCTAAAACATTTGTAGCATTGATACGTTCCTAAACAAAACGTACTAGAAGGAACATATTCAATCTTTTTTAGTTGCTTATACATCGGGCATACTTGAAATTTAGATTTTTCTATTTTTGCCAGCCCTTGCAAGTGTCACATTTCAGGTTACCAAAAGCAGTTTTTAATGCAATCCATTTGGTGTGAAAGTTCTTACCTATAACTGGAAAATGCCACAAGCCATTCACAGCAAAATATACAAACAACGCTTGCAAAGAGAGTCATTGTCTGACATTGTTTGGGAAGTTATTTAGTTATTTCTGAGAATACTGGCTGCTCATTGTCCTCTTTTTATTGCTTTCACATGAAATATAGCTCTTAAATATTATTACCTTACTATATAGCCTGTCCACGAGAGCTGTACCACCTGGAAGCCCAAGTTAACAGCCAGAGTGAAGCAAGGTCATTAACGAGGGCCCAGGGTCTTTTACAAGCCGGTATAGATGTCCTGCTGATTGTGGAGCAATGTATTGCATTTGCTGCTTTTGAAGTTGCATGACTTTTAGGTTCTCTGGGCAAAAAATGCATGCTTGGTTGTTATGCTATGTTAAGTTAATTAGCTTTTATACTGTGCACTTCAACACCGTAGTGGTTTAAGAGTGGCAAAATCTTGTCTGTGCGGGTGAACTGTGATCCCACCTAGGGTGCAAAGCAGACCGTAGTCTGTGTGGTGAAGTAATGTGGTTAAATGGGAGCGGGAATTGGGAACATCGGGAGGAAATCTGAGAGAGAACAGAAGACAAAGATGACAAGGAGAGGGGACGATGACATGAGGAATGAGTGGTAGCATTAGATTCGATGAGTGTACCGTGGTATCAGTTTAGATCAAAATGGTAATGAAAAGAGCCAGGAGCTGTTCATTAAGGGCAAATCAATTATATTGTCAGTTAGGAGTGCAATGTGTTGTGCCTTTAATTATATTTTGAGATATGGATGTGTTATAGCCTTGAAATGTGCTCAAGAGTTCCTGGATGTTGTGGAGGCTTAGAGAGAATAGATACTCTTATTGCGTCTTTTGTGAGGAGTGCTCGAGAGATGTGGTCATACGTAGCAAGCTGACAGCAGTGTCAGAGCAAAAAATGGGGTGTGGGATGAAGAAAAAGTTGGCGGAAACGAAATGGCAAAGTGACAAAATCACCCCCACCAATAGCCATACACTGATAGCATCCCCTGGCGGGGAGAGCATGGGAGTGCACCATTGTGTAACAGAGGGCCTGAACGTAACCAATACTGTAGGGGCACCATTGGGAAATATAAATAAAAAATTAAATATTTTGTATGGTGCGTCGTAGAGAGTGCACGTATGTTCCACTAGATGCCACTCTTTAAGCTAAACGTTAACTATGAATAGGTGTTTCACACAATAACAAATTAAGATTATAATTCAATGCGGTGGGAGAACACGATACACTACGGAAAACTGGTTTATGAATGTTTACATTAGTCTTTGGTTAATTTGACATTAATTGGATTGGACAAGTGTACATTAATTTACTTGAAGTGGAAAAGTGGACTAGAGATTAGAAGAAAGGCAAAATGCGATCAATTTGCAATGAAGGTAACACTCTCCCCTTCATACCTTCTTCTGATGCCTATTGTAGGCCACCTGCGATGAGAGTGCAGCCAGAGGTTGAAGGTGACCAATATTCGCCAATATCCCCAACTTCTTAAACAGGTGCTTTTGCCTAGGATAGCTCACATAAGATGTTTTGTCATTTTGGAGACCCTGTTCCCTCCCCAGTGTTTTTCCTGACTTCACCCTATAGCAGTGCAGCAGTGCAATACTCCGCCTTTCACAGTACCTATAACTCAGTTTGCCTGCCTCCTCCCATAACCCACCTTCTCCACCTGCTCCCTTTTATTACTTTCCACCTTGACACATTATTCGAAATTTTCAGACTTTCTTGCTCCAATCGGCATAGCATCTCCTCGCATATCAACAAAAAGTATTAAAGAAAAGGTATCGGAATTAGAAATCATGTTAAACTAGTAAATGACATGATGTTTTCAAACTATCCCCAACAAAATAATAGTAAACCTTAAAACGGATATATAATTATGTTCTACAACACCAGAGCTCCTACCTGGATTCAAAATAAGAAGGGCAACACACTCCACTTTAATAAGAAGTCTGGCCCACTATTAGCAAATTATCTAAAAACAAATCTACTTGAAAATGATTATCTTTGATTAAATGGGAGGATAAATCTATCATGACCAAAACTTAGGAAATGGCTAAAAGTCTTAAAGAATATTTTACAACACTCTATACCCCCAGAAGGAAACAGATGAAGTTTTGATGAACAATTACCTGCAAGACCTACAACTACCAACCATCTCATCAGCAGATCAGATATACTTAGATTCTCAAATTGAACTAAAGGAAATTATAAATGCCACAGCCACACTCCCTGCACACAAAGTCCCAGGGCCTGATGGCTTCACTGTCCGCTTTTATGAATGTTGCTCACAACCTCTCACCTCACCTATTAGGTTTATTTCACGATTTTGCAAACACAGGAAACTACTTGTACTGCAGCAGAGGCATACATAGTTGTAATCCGAAAAGAGAATCAAGATACCCAGCACTCAGAGAACGATTTCACTCCTCTAACCTATTTTGTAAACTATATGCAAAGATTATGACCCATAGATTATTAAGAATAGTACACACCATTATGCACCCTTCTAGTAGGTGCCTGGTGGGCAGGGGTGTGCTATGGGGCTATAAATGTTGCTTCTATATTGGCCTCGATACTGCGATTTCTGAACTCTAGCTGCTGGATGATTCATTCTGCAACATGCTGGATGATGGTGTATGCTTGCTTGTCTTTCAGGATCTCTCAGTGGCTTTTAATACCATTGACCATGGAATGCTTGTTGTCATTATAAAAGACCAAATGGTTGCAACCAGGTCCTGCACTGGTTTTCCTACTATCATGAAGAACTGAAAAGGTAAACATGGGTGATGCAGAGTCTTGCCTCGCCGCTGTCCATTTTTGAGTGGTACAAGATGCTATCCTGGCACCCATGTTGTTCAGTGACTATATGGAGTCACTGGAAATTAACTTGCAATCACCATTCACGAATAAGTAGATGAAAACACAAGTATATTTTTGTGTGTTGGCCATGCACAATGTCCTGAGGTCTACTTAAAGGGCAGTTCAGTCCTAGTTGGCTTGGTACAGTTTAACACTGAATCCCACCAAGATGGAATTTCTCCTCCTGCCACACCTTTAGATTACTAGTTCACATTTGCCCAGGAGTGGGATGGTCCAGTCTTGGCTGTACAGGGGAAGCCACTAAGCTTAATCTTGGTTGCTTCTTTGAATTTAAGACATATGCATTTTAGGTCAGCAGATTCCAACTAATTTTGCTATTTAAAATGTGCCCTCTATATCCACATTAGAGGTCCTAATTATTGCCTATATTTGTGTAATGCTGTTTTGGCACTGGTTTGTTTATTTTGAAAGGGGTAGTCCTTTCTGCAGCTCATATATTGAGTGGTGTCAGAATTTAGGACTAGATAATCCCTACGACCGACCTAAGAACTCTGCTTTGCTTGCCCCTAGATCAACGGCTGGTTTTCAATTTCGTGTACCACGCCCACAAATCCATTCACACCAGCATGCCTGGTTCCATGACTTAGAAGTTAATTTTCTTTGGGGAGCGATGGGCTTCTCAAGAAGTTAAGATAATCAGTGTTCTTAGATTGCCCCAAGTAAGAAGTCTCGGAGTGACGAGGGAGTGTTCCTTGTGTGGGGTTATCTACATTTTTGCTGCGGATTGCCTGTGGATTTGCAGTCTGTCTACCATTTTCACCAGTGCAAGGAGGAGGATCACTTGGATAAAAACCCCTCTCACTCGCGGAGCGACGCAGAGTGACGAGGGAATGTTCCTTGTGTTCGGCGTGGGCGGTGTGAGCGGTGGTATGGAACCAATGCTCTCATTACCAGCTGAGAGTCCTGCCTCGGCACTGATGCGAGCACGGTTACGGCGGCTACAGTCTGCACCGGCAGGGTGACGTCATGAAAAGACATCGGCTTTGGTAGTCAAGGACAGTAAGAACGGTAAGGATGCTACAATATGTAGCATATGTTATACAGAACAACCGCAGCAAAGCCCCGATGTCAATGGCTTGCGAGACGTTTGCTCCTCCCTTCTTCTGCTTAACAATACCACCAGCTCTTCATGAGATTCATGCGCAGCGAACGCCGGTGGGTGCTGGCGACTTTAGAGCTCTAGGCGAAGGTGCGCCGGCCCCCCCGGTGGTAGCTGTTGGGGTTGGTTTGCGGGGTGCTGCTGCGCCGGCCGCGACTGGTGCTTGCCCGGCCTGGATGATGGAGGCTGAGGCAGAGACTGAGCTGTCGGTGGTTTCCACATATGTGTGTGTGGTGTGTGCTTGTGGGGAGGATCTGGGAGGGCGAGGAGGAGTGGCTGAAGTGGCTGAAGCTACTCCTGCCCACAATGGAAGAGGGGCAGGGCAGGTGTGCCATTGTGGAGGGGCATGTGGCCAATCAGTTGTAGTACAGAGGAAGACGGAGTACTGCAAAAATGCGGCCATGGTGGACTCTCATCCTAGTGTTTCTCTTAAACAAGTTGAGATGTTAACCACGTCAAAAACATCTCCCCCATCACTGAGAGTTCTTGCATGGCAGGTGATACAACAACATAGTAAAACGCAAAGCAATGGAGAAAAAGGGAATGCTGATTTCAAGGAGGTATCAATAAAAGGGCAGCAGGAATTGCCATGTGTAAGAGCGGCTGCCTGTCCAGAGAAAAAACTAAGCTCACAGGTCTGTCCGGATCAACAAACTGTATGCTATACAAATACTAACTTGGAATTAGACGGAGAGGTTTTTGTGATAGCTGATGAGCAGACTTTTGGCGACTGTCATCTGACAAACTCGGTATTGCAACAGTCAGAAATCTTCATGACTGAAAGGCGAAATTTGCTGTTTTTGCCGGATAAATTGATTGCTGACCTAAAAAATATCAATGCAAAGTTTGCAGTCCCAATGTCTCAACAGAAGAATCTTCTAGTGAATGAAAAAACTGATATCTCTCAATTGAAGTGTAAAGATATAGGCAATGCCGGAAGCAGCAAATACATATAAAAGTCAATGGAAGAACAAAGACATTTTGCAAACCTGTATCATCTGAATAAACGTAGAACGATCGGGTCTAGCACTAGCCCAATTGCTGTAGCCCGCTCACAGAATAGAAAAAGTCAAAATGGTACTCTACATAAAAAATAAAAAATTACATATTTGGAAGCAAACGCAATGAGAAAAAGTGGGACACTAATCTGAGCTTAAATAGGACATCAGATTTCTCAGAAACAAGTGATGAGAGCACTACTGATTCGGATTCCTCGCTCGCCGAAAGAGAATTTCCAAAAGTAAGAAGACAGAATAATATAAAGAACCAAGACACCATAAAAGGTCGGAGGGACCTTCAAACTGACTGCTTTGAATTAGTCGAGCAAGTGATCAATCAGCTTCGGCCAAATATCATCTCTGCTCTGACAATGACTGTTGTTCCTTTGATAAAGCTCTACGAACATCTAAATTAGAGTTTAGGAGAACAAATTTCCCTAATGGCTTTAGTTAACACGAAATTAACAAAGATTGAATGTTTGCATCAAGAGGAGAAAACTCATCTTGTGAATGGCCAGATGCACAATGATGCTTTCGTTGCGCAAGTAAAGGAACAACTGAAAAACAGCGCAGATGACAAACGTCTTCTTGCAGAAGTGGCACGAGAGGCCTTAGCAATTCTAAAAAAACAGCAAATAATGAACAAAAAGAAACTTCCTCAGGAAAAAGAGGCTGGTGTGAGATCAGCGGAAGAAATAGGAGAAAAAAACTATGTAAATAGGCAACTGAAAATAAGGCTATGTCTTCTGACCAAACACTTGTAAAATCAGTGGAAACTGCAAGGAATGTAGAAGCTGCTCCTACGCTGTCAACTCCATCCTTCGTTGATCTTACGGACTCCGACGAGAGAAATAAGGCAAAACAGTCTGAAATAACTCTTTCTCCTAAACAAGTAAGAAAAGAGGTCCAATTGCCTGATAACATTGAAGAAGTGGAACTTAGTCGGCCATCAACTTAAGCAAATGCTGATGGTATCATTGGACACAGTATACCTCTAGAGGAACCATACCTTGAGAAAACCTCAGAGAAAAATTAAACGTTTGCCATCTTCGATAAAAACAAAAGAGACTCAATGAGCAAAGGTGGAGGGAAGGAAATACTACCTAACAAAGAAGACAAAAACATGGCAAATAAAAGAAAAGCAAACTCTAAGAATTCCTGTAAATTCTTGCGGAATATTAAATCTCTGAATGTAACGATTCAAAAAGCTCCAAGTGACTCGAGACAAAGTTCTCTGGTTCAAACTGCTCCTGCGGTAATCAAAATTGCAGAGAAGAAACAGGAAATGGAAAATAAAATTGAGATCATTCCTGAAGCCTCAGAAGACGATGAGGAAAAAATAATGGAGGATCTCACAAATCTGTCTACATATGACTAACAGTTGTGATTCAACCCTTGAAGATGAAGAAGATTCGGAAGAAAAGATGTCTGATTGGCATAATAATAATTATCAGAAAAAAAAACAAATAGAGAAATTACTCAGACAAGAACATGTACCATGTAAGAAGTCGGATACCATCAACTCAAAAGACTAAAAGAAGTGAGAACGCTTCAGAAAGGATAATTTCTGTTAATCAAAAGGTTCAGTTTGAAAAAATGACAAAGGAATCAGAAGATGAACTCGATTTGATCGATGATGAAGTCGGGTCTGAACCAAAAAAATGGATTAAAATCACGCTTGCATGTAAAGATCAGCTTGATTACACTCAAAGCTCCATCAACAATATTGAAAGTAAGGAGGAAGATCTGAAAAAGTGGAGCTGGTGTCTGCCTTCCTGAACTCTCAACATAAGAAATAATGCCAGGACAAAACTAACTTACATGAGACATTGATGGGTACTTGGAATACGAGAGGCTTCATGCATCTGTTCAATAATAGTCTTAGTGGCATTGGAAATTTACATATAATCTGCCTTCAAGAGATGTGGCTTTTGAACCAACCAACTGTGGAAGGCTATGAAGTAGCCTGGAATCCTGCCATCAAGCAGGCCAAAGGAAGACCGATGGCAGGCTTGCTAACACTCGTAAAACGAGATCATGGCCTGAGAATAATAAATTCAACCAATCTCACACCATACATGCAATATGTGATTATTGCAATTGAGAAAGAGAACGCAGGAGGAAAGGTTACTAAGCTACATGTAATCAACTTATATTGGCAGCACGATGCCTCAGATGAATGGCTATATTTGGATGCAGTTGGAGACCTAAGAGACGCAATACTGTCTAGTGAGAAGAGCCCAAATATTATACTTTGCGGCAATCTCAATATGGAATGCTTAAGAACACGTATAGACCCATCATGTCCTAAACCTTCTGCAAAGAAAAATCGGCTGATAGCCACATGGGGCGAGGCGATGGAAGCCCGAGGAATGGATATATTAAATGGAAATTTGAAAGGGGACATTCCGCCTAAACCAACTTGGCGAAATAAAAAATATGAAAGTACCCTTGATTACTTCTATGTTTCGGGAAATCTGAGGAGAAATATCACTGACCTAAATGTAATTGATATGCAACATAGTGATCATGATCTGGTTAAAATCACTCTGTTAGGCCTGACGATGAGCAAAGAGCAGAGATGGAACTATGATATCTCCATTACCCCTGAAAGAAATCGTTTGAAGCTTAAAGAAAGTCAGATCATGACAATGGCAGAATTGTTGTCGGATGAGAATCCAGATGAAGATGCAGACTTATTAGAATATCCGGCTTTACTGCAAGCTTACACGGAAATCTCAAAAGAGGACAAGAACAAAAACTTCAAGAACAAACATGTGTATGATAAAGCGGTTGTAAAAAAAAAAACGTGAACTGCGAAAAACAATCAGGTCCTTGTCGAAACATTCAATGTCTGATTATACTGGACAAAAAAATGAAAGCTCAAAATTCTTACAAAAAATGGCTACGCTCACATAAAAACATTATGATACAGAATGATGCTGAAATTATTTTACAAATTTTGACAACTAAAAATGCTCGCTCATTCTGGGAAGTAATTAACAATATGGCAGTCCCACAACAAGCTATCCAAAATAATATGGTAACATTATCCAATTGGCTGGAACACTTTGGAGGGTTGTTTGCCAAAAGTATGGATAGTTAATTTCAAGATCAAAAAAAATTAATAAGATGGGACATTATCATTGACAAGACAGACATCTTGGAAAACATCAAAAGATTAAGCTTGTCGATAGCCCCCGGACCAGAGGACTCACAAATAGGATGCTAAAACTCCACCCGGAAGCATGGGCCGAATTTTGTTATATCTTGTTCAGAAAAATCATTGCGGAAAAAAGAATCCCGGAGTCCTGGAAATCGGCTATAATCGTGCCTGTATTTAAAAAAGGAGTGAGAACTGATCCTAAAAATTACAGGCCGATCGCCCTTTTGGACATTGTGGGAATTTTTTTTGCAACACAACTACTGATCCACTTGACGCACTGGATAAAAGTGGCGGCAGTTGCGATAAACGACAAACTGGTTTTGTAAAAGGCGTCGGTTGTGGATTAAATCTATTGCTAATTAATTTACTAACGATGGAGGCCATAAAGACAAAATCAAAAATATACTTGGCCTTCATAGATTTGGCTCACGCGTTTGATTCTATTGATCGTGAGCTGCTATGTTGTAAACTTAGCAATTGGGGGGTGCTCTGATAGCTTGCTTGCCGCAATCAAAAAAACTGTACTCTGAAACCACGATAAAAGTCAGATTGGACCAACTGGGGACTCTTTCGTCAGCGATTAAAACTACTAGAAGGGGTGATGCAGGGTTGCCCACTAGGAGCAACTCTATTCAATACATTTATCTCTGACATTGGAAGATCTCTTGAAACAACAAGATAATTTGATCCAACAATAAATGGAAACAGACTGGGATATATCCTTTATGCTGACGACATTGCGATAATCGATGTAACTCCTATTGGATTACAGAGAAAATTGACTGCGTTGAAGGAATACACCGATGCTAATGGTCTGGTTATCAATCCAACAAAAACCGAGATATTAGTTCTGCAAAATCTAGTGGGAGCAAGCAAGTCGAAGAAATTAACCTGGAAAATAGACACAAAATCCATTCGACTCACTATGGAATCGCAATATCTAGGAGTTCTGATAAATGACGATAACATGGTTGAGAAAATATGACAGAAATTCAAACTCTTGGCAGCCCAGGGATATACTTTAAACAAGAAATATGGGAAGTTCAGGATAAAACCAGTAATCGAATTCTATAAGGCCAAAGTCATTCCCACATTAAGCTTTGGCTCTGAAGCAATGCTCGGATGCCGGCCGAGATATGGCCGTGGTGCGAAAATACATTTTGGAGTAAAGTATTAGCATTGCCTAGAGGGACTCCAACTGCTTGCATCAGATTTGAGCTTGGCCTGATTTTGATTAATGCAAAAGTTATATGGAACATGTTGACAACTTACAGGAAAGTCTTGGGAGCGGACGACCTTCCACAATATCAAATTCTGCGCAGTAATGCAAAACATCTAGATAGCTCAATCGTGTGTATGTGGAAACAAACCTGTGCAACCATACTGAAACAATTACAAGTGGATCTGGTTGTATTGATCCAAAATCCGCATGCAGTAAAAAGAAAACTGTGGCCCCCGGATTGGTGCAAAAACCAAGATCAAAGGTCTCTCCACAGATGTATGGACCAGGTTGCTCCAGAGGCACGGGCAATGAACATTCTCCCAAAATATTTGCAAAAATGTCCATGTAACAAAAAAAGACATACGTTTTTGAAGTTTAGGATGAATCTGTTTCAAACAAAAGCAATTATGAACATAAGAAAGAAAGAAAAAGATCTAGAAGTGTGCAGATTCTGTAAAATGGAAAAAGAAACACTAAAACATGTAGTGCTATATTGTAAGAAATTGCGAGATGAAAGGACCCTTCGCTTGGGACCTGAAATTCTAAAAAGACTCTCTTAATGGTGACGATTGGTGGATTGTACTTTCAGAGGGATCCGATTTGAAATTAACCTTTACTTGAATATTTATTCTAGAAAAAATAGAAGTTAAGATGTCAGAATACCAGTTAGGTTGATATTGTTTAAGTTTGAAAGAAACAGGAAAAAAGTGAATGTGAAGTTAAACAATTTAACAAATGTAACGTTCGGAAAGGAAGAATTTAGAACTTGATATTGTTTTAGAATATGTTTTCACTTTTCTTTTTAGAATGTAATTGGAATGTAATGATGAATTGTTAACATTTTTAAAGTTTGTAATGAACTATTAATTTTTTTTTTTTTAAAGTCTTTTATTGGCGTTTACACATACCTTAAACTGTTTTGAAGGCTCTTACGTGTGGTTGTTTACTTATGCCTTTGTTTAACATGGCCTTTATGTGAATCTTTGGTATTATGTTATTTTTACGTTTGTAAAGAGCTCTAAGCCCGTGGACATCAAGGCACTGGTTGCAACATTGACAGTCAAGGAATGAACCTGGTCATAGGTAAATAGTTTAGCCCACTTAGTAAGTGTTTGGGACCCAGGAGCATGAGTTCGGTCTTTGTAAGGCTTAAGTGAACATCAAAAATTAAACAAGGGTTTGACATTTATGCTCCTGGTCCAGTTCCTACCACACCTGAATCAAAATAGATAGTTAACGAGGTTCTTGTACACATTTTGATTTTTAACAACATTGAAATCAATGTTTAACTTCTTCCCTAACGAAACAGTGGAAAAAATGTGAAATGTTTAGAGTCCACTAAATACGTTGGTCCAATAGCTTTAAAAAAAAATTGTTTAAAAGAGGCAAATACTGTGAGAATCACTAGGATCCAAGGGTTACATAGCCAACAACTTCTGGGATGATCTTGTACAGCTCACCAATGTGGACCTGCTGTCATCTAGGAAGTCATATCAATGGGGCATGGATGTGTTAATTGGTTGGGCCAACAAGACCAAAACATTTCTGACCCATAGTTTTAAACCAACCTTGATTGTTTCGTGAGCTTCAAGGAGGGAGGGGAAAAGCAAGTAGGGCGCTACTTTCAGAAAGGAACAAAATGAACTGAAAAACCTGTAGATCTCAGAGGCATTAACACACTGCTTTCAGAAGCACCTTGTCTCTGAAAGATAGCTTTCCACAGAGTAACGACTCCGATACAGACCTGGGAGATGTCACAATCCATGTGGAAGTGACTGGGAATGTGGAAGGGAGCAACCCCAGTAGATTTAAATGAATGTCACTGACGAGGCAGAGTTAACATACGTATGTTTATGCTTAGATTTTAGTTCTGCTTTTTTGTTTCTTTGGTTGTATGGTTTAAAATGTTATTCTATTGTGGTTGTTGTTTCGCCTGGTCCATGGCTGTGCTCTATTTTTGTTTATTTGATATTTTACTAGCTTGAAGTGAACTGCTTCAGGGCGCTAAAGGTACAACTGGTGAGTCGCAGGTACAGATAACGGGCAGAGGAGACACAAACTGGGCATACTAAAGTCAAAATCACAGCCCAACAAATGTACATTCGTAGTTAATTTACAGATTCATATCTACGGTCACCCCCTTCAAGGGTGTGAGGACCGAGTTAAAATGGTAACTGGGTGCAGTCTCCCAGCTGCACATTTAGGTCACTCCACCCACCCCTCACAAGAAAAGCCTATAAAACAGTAATAAATTATATGGATTATAAGCACCACAACCCACAAAAATACAGTGCTAAAGGTTGGGTATGTTACTCCTAATGTCGCATGCAGTGATAACTGTTGATTAATGTCATGCACTCTTGTGCTTACTAGGTTTTGAGTCTGTTTTTCAGTTGAATGAGGCTTCCTGTCTAATTTCCAAAGGAAGAGAGTACCAGCTTTTACTTTCAAACCTCACCAGTGTCCTTCCTCTGACAGGTTTCTCTTTGGAACGTGTTTGCTGACAATTGAATTCAGATATGTAGGCCATGTAGTCACTAGTCACTGTGAATGCTGCACAGCGCCTTAAAAGAATACCTTGCACGGTTGTGAGCCAGTGCAGCACTTTCAATGCTAGGGAAACAGAATGTTGATGGTTAAGGGAAAAGATAGTCATGGCTGCTTAGTTTGGCAGCAATTGCAATTTGTCAATTAGACATAAATTGCAATCCACATAAAACTGATGCGATAATCCAACCGGATATGACGAGGACCCACCAAATCTAAAATAAATTATAATCTTCAGATATGGAGTGATTTGTTTTGAGAAGGTCGATTTGAAAGTGTTTTTATTTTTTATTTTTTTTAGATGCGAGTTTGGCTTGAGGTAAAAGTTAGCTGATCATCAAATAGGATGCCTATATTTTTCCCTTTGTAACCTGGGGCTGGCAGAAGCTCCCTTGAAAGGGAGGCAGGGGACACAAAAAAGGAACAGACTTTGGATTTGGATAGCAAACTGACCATCTTGGTTTCATCTGCATTGCTGCAAAGGCTGTTGAATGTCCAATCCTGCTTTCTTTGTAGGCAGGAGTTGATGGTATCTGGTGGGTTGCTTGCCAATGGCATATCTAGCATCATCTTCACACAATTGGAGGTACTAGTGAAGGACTCCCATCAAAGCTGCCAGGGTGTAAAGTCAATGTTGAAAAAACATTCACGAGACAATACTTTGCTTTCAGTGGAATGAAAAAAGGGGTGTGGCCATTCTTATATGGAAGGGACTTCCCTTTATCAAGTCAGAAGTATTCAGTAACTCCGAGGGGCAGGTCTTGATGATTAAAGGTAGTTTAAAAGGGCAGAAGTATACTTGTATATCAATATACACACTAAATAGAATCAGGATTGTTTTCTTTAAAGAGTTCAATCCCAAATTGGACCACTCTATAGAGGGGGGAATAATAATGGGCTGACATAATTGTAACTTCAATGGATTGCCTTCTCCCAAAGATTCCTCATCAGATAGATATCCTTCCATCTTCGGCTGCTAGCAATCTTTTTCGACAGGGTGAATAGTATGACTCGACCATAGACGACTCTTGACTCGACCGTTCCATTTGTCAACTCCGGACGTGATGTCGGCTGTATATATATATTATGTCACTACACATACCTAAGTTCCTTTTTTCTGCGTGCTCCGCACAGTGCTTTTCGGAATGTTCTTGTGAGGGAAATTTTCAATTTGATATCCTCTAGGGCTTCAGGATTCAATTGTTGCCAGGACTGCAACTCGAAAATGTCAATCACTGATGCGCAGGGAATCTGTATGTGCTGTCTGGGGAAAGACCACAATATCGAGAAGTGCAGTTCCTGGCAACAAATTAACCCAAAATCCCTTATGTAGCGATCAGCTAAATTGACGCTTTGGCGGCCACAATCTAAGTTCCAGGTGCGTTCCACAATCAGGGCTTCGGGCCAACATACCGAAGGCCCCACACCTGAAAAAGTGGACATGAGCTCCAAGAAGCGAAGAAACATTTGCATGCCTGGAGCCATTTGTCCTCTTTATCCTAATAGAAAGAGATGCCATCAATGCAGACACAACACTGTTTTGTCTGAGGCACGCTGCAAGATCAGACCAACCCCGGGGGCGTCAAGGAGCAAATGCTTTAGCTTTTCCAGAAAGCCATGGCAGGTGTGACTCTAATCTCAACGCTACAGATGAACATGGCAACAGTTGCGCTCAGAGGTTTCAGCGCCAAGGTGTCCATGCCAGGTCCCACGTGCTCAACCACGACAACCTGGGAAAGGGTGGGCCTGAGGCACCAACTTTGGCACGGATGGCTCGTTCCTACCAGGCCCATCAATGCCGAAGGTCGAATGATCTTCTTCCTGTATCTCGATCCGCATTTGTCAGGTAGATTTAGGATGATGAGGGGGACCAAGTCCCTTTTGGCTGTGAGCGTATGGGCGGGTTGGCTGGAGGAGGCTGTTTCTTCTCGGACCAAGCAGATTTGCTTGCTCTGGCTGAAGGATTGCATGACTAAAGCGGGTTAGACACGTCTCCCGACCTAGATCTGCAACAGGCCGCTCCATACGGTCACCTTAATGCACAGTACAAAAGGACTTTCAAAAGGGGAGTCAAGGCCTCGGGTCTAGGCACTCCGGCTAAACCTCTGTCTGCCTGTGAATTAACAGACAACCGGGGTAAAGGGCTGCAAACAGAAATGGCATTGCAATTTAATGCAGCTATCTCAGACCGCATTACCATACTTTGGCAAAGGCTGTGGATGCAGAACTCACTAAGAAATACAAGCCAATTAGGGGGAATTTACCATTCCTGTCATCCTACCCCCATGCCAGAAGGCCTAGTCGTGCAAGCTGCTACAGTGGGCTCTAGACCAGCCACGTCCATCTCCAATCTCCCTACAGAGAGTGAATCCAAGAAAATGGATGCCCTGGCCAAAAACATCTGCGCCTCACGAAGCATGGCCCTGAAGGAAGTGAATGCATCATGCACATTCACCATATATTGTCACGGACTGTGGAGGCTTATGGCAGATGAGGCAGAACACATCCTGGCTGGTGAAATGAGGGGTGGGTTTCTACATATCATTGGCAATGAGGTGGCATGCCAAGCACTGCAGTCGGGCCTGGGCACTGCGGATTGCACAGGCCATGCAATGGGGACATCCACTGGTGTAAGGAGGCCCTCCTACCATCACAGTTCAGGATTCACACTGAATGTCCAAGCTAAACCTCTGGACATATCTTTTGACAGTGAGCACCTGTTCGGCCCAAAGGCGGCTGAATCCTTGGAGAAGTGCAAGGACTCCCAAGTTGGCTGCCAAGTCACTGGGCCTAGCTGTGTAGCAAACAGCAAAGCAACCTTTCGGCTTCTCTCCTAACGGTGGAGGCTACAGATGGTACATTCAGTTTGGAAAGGGGGCACAGCTCCTGCAAGCCAGGCAAGGGCAGAGGCATCACTCACATCCCAGCTGGGGCAGAGAGGCCTCTGAGGAGCAGCAGGGTTGGCGGCGCCCAGTAAACTGCTTTGAGTTCTCTCTTCAACCAGAGAAACATGTGGGGATAATGTTCAAGCACTGGGACAGGTGGAGGAGATCACCTCCGACACCTGGGATTTGCTGGGCATTGAATGGGGGTGTGGGATACCTTTCTTAAAGCCTTCCGGCAGACTTCCCCTTCCCCATTACCCCCCAGCAACAATCGGACCAGGAGCTCCTGGAAGAACGGAGAACTGTTATTGAAGGGTGCAGTGGAAGAGGTGCCACCCAAGCAGAGAGGATCGGGCTGATAATATGGCTATTTCTGGTACCCAAGAAAGGAGTAGGACTGCTTCCCATTCTGGATCTCAGGGCTTTGAACAAGTTCCTGAGGAAAGACAAGTTCATGATGGTGACGTTTAAAGAAATTCTCCAGGCTTTGCAACTCCAGAATTGGTTGGTTTTGCTGCACCTTCAGGATGCTTATTTTCATGTGCTGTGATGAATCAAGGGAATTTGTCCCTACTACTCTGGGGGGAGCCCACCACCCGGTGAGGCTAAGAAGGTGAGCCCGCTCTGCTATACTTTCCCTAGGGGTAGAGGCAAGTGGGACCTCACTAGAAGAGACTCCCCCTTTGGGCACAAGGACTGCTGTTCTAACATAGAGTTATGTAGATTCCTCTTGTTCCCTTCTGCCAGAATAGGCAGGGAGAGATTGGAAAGGGAGTTCCTCATAGTCCTTATCCCCATGGGGGGAGTATCACCTGGTGAGGTACCACTTGCCTCTACCCATAAGGAGGGTTTTTTAAGTAGCAGGCTCACCTCGATAGCCTCACAAGGAAAGGCTCCACCCTGGGGAGAAGTGACTGAATCCCTTGATTCGTCACAGGGTGAAGCTGCATCGGATAATGCCATCTCGATTGCCGTTGCTATCTCAGGCACAGGGGTTCCACCATATCGGTAACGGGGCTGTGATAAGGCCATCAAGGTTGGCTCAAAACCTGCAGCAGTGATGCTAGTCCTTCCCTTCAGGGAGTTAAAGATTTAAAAGCACTTTAAGGGATTATAGATCTTCCTACTGCCTGCACACATCGTGCTCCTGCAACGGCCAAGAAGGTTACGAGGGGAGATTGCAAGCAAATTGTGAAAACCAGCGACGACTCCACGTTTCATCCAGAAGTGCAAAAGCAACCCAGACATGGCTCTGCTCCCGACCCCCCACTTCAACACCCAAGTAGGGGGGCGGCTCACCAACTTCGCTGCACAGTGGAAGTCTATCACCACTCACAAATTTGTGTTATCATTCAACACAGCCATACTCTGGAGTTAGTTGGGCCTCTCTTCTCCATTCCTCTAGTTCCAAAGGCAGAAAACCAGTTGCTCCTGCTCCTGCAGGAGGTGCAGTCCCTCTGGCAAAGGGAGCAATCGAAATTGTTCCAGAACATCTCTGGTGCGCCGGAGTGTACTCCAGATAGTTTCGGTTAAGGGCGAAGTAGGAAGGCACGAGTCCCATATTGAACCTGAGAATACTCAACAAATTCCTCAAGTCTCAAACATTTCTCATGGTGACACTCGAACACATCTTGGGCCAGCTGCAAAAAGGGGATTTTCCCTCCTCTCTAGACCTAGAGGATGCATAATTCCATATCCCCATTCATCGGCGGCACAGATGTTTTCTTTACTTCAAGGTAACAGGAAAACTTTACCAGTTCATAGTCTTACCCGTCCGCCTAGAATCAGCACCATGAGTGTTCACAAAATGCCTTGCTCCAGTCATGGGCCACCTACGGCATTCAGGAATTCATGCGTACCCGTATCTGGACGACTGGTTGGTGTGGGCCCCATCACGTCAATTAGCGACTCAGCAGACCAAGGACACTACCCTATGCTTGACGTCACTGGGTTTCTCATTGAATTTAGCAAAGTCTTGCTTAAATCCATCTCTGAACTTGCTGTTCTTGGCCTCACACCTCAACACGCTAGCATGTGTTGCCAGGCCTTCAGAGAAGAGGGTGGTTTTCATCCTAAGCAAGGGCCTCCAGCTGTCATGCCTGTCGATTGCTTCAGTCCGCTCTCTCGAGTACCTCCTGCATCCCATTGATTCCACACTGGAGGCTCTGAAGGAGACCACTTCAGGAGTTTCTAGATGCCCGTTGGCAGCAGTTTTCAGGGTCCTTAGAAGACAAACTGCATCTCACGCGTCCCTTTCCCGACGCTCTCCAATGGTGGTCGTCTCAGCCCTCACTCAGTGTGCACCCTTTTGCCTCATAGATCAGTCACCACACATGCTTCACTGGAGGATTGGGGAGCTCAGGTAAATTCAATGTCAGAAGTCTGTGGTCGCCCGAGGACGAGTCTCTACACATCAGTGTCCTAGAGCTAAGAGCGGTGTTCTGGGCCGTGAAGTCCTTCAAGCCTCAGCTGCAAAACTGGTTTGTTCGCTTCTTCAGACACCATCACCATGTTCTATATACGCAAGCACATGGCCCCTCTTGCCGATTCTGTCAGCAGAAGCCCTGGCATGCAACATGTTCTTGATTCCCTTCCATCTACCAGGGATCCACAATACGATAGCAAACTCCCTCAGAAAGGAACTCGGATCCTGACACGAATGGGAGCTTCACCAAGACCAGATTCTCATCTCTCCTGCAGGTGGTGGCATCCACAGATTGATCTGTTCGCAACAGTAATCAACAAGAAATAGCCAAAGTTTGCAAGCAGGTTTCCTCAGACCCGGAGCCTAGGAGACGTGCTCTTGTTCCTGTGGGAAGGAATGTTCCCCTGCACTTTTCCCCGATTCTGCTTTTGCCTCGCATCCTCAGTGCACTCAAGCAGCAACACTGAACAATGATCCTAGTGGCCCTGGCACGAGCGTAGCAAATTTCGTACTGAGACCTGCTTCACCTGTCGGTGGCCTCATGCTTCAGGTTGCCCCCGCTCTCCGACTTTCTTTCTATAGATGGTGGATCCGTCATACACCATGACGCAGCGTCCCGCAACTTCACGGCCTGGCATCTGCAGCCCTAGAGTTCAGAAACGTACCACAAGCTCCACACTGCCGAGACATCTTGGACATGGTACGAGCGCCATCTACACTATCCTGCTACAAAAGCAAATGGAAGCACATCCCATCAGCATTTGGACCCATTGCATATTGAGGCAGCAGACACCTAGCTATACCTCCTGTCATTGACCAATGCTGGTGTTAGGGAGAATTCTCTGTTAAGGCTAATTTCCCAAACCTAGTGAGTCCCCCAGCAGCTTTGCTGGATTTTTGGGGTTTATTTTTTTCTCCTGCTAAGAGTGAGACTCTTTTTCTCCCACTCTTAGACATGAATTGAGATATCCTTTGACTTTGTATGTGTTTTATGGGCTATGAGGTCTTTTACTCCATAGGGCTTCATGTGTTTTTGGTATGTGTGTTATACAGCACCCTCCGTGCTGTAACACAGGGGTGTCATAGTGACCCCCAAACATAGACTCCGTACCCTGGGACTGACTACTATCTCCCAGGGCATGTAAAGTCACCATTGGCTTTACTAGTCCTAAATTGTGAACAGAACCAGTACGAACCATCATATTGTGGGCGTACTGGTAGGGGCAATTCGATTGCCCCCTGGGTCTGTTGTTCGAGGGGGCAATGTCCAGTCCCCCCTGAGCGAGTTTTGGCTGGTGGCAGTGGATACTTCTTTTTATATTCAACCGCAAATATATTCCTATGGGATTTTCCCATTGTTCGAGGCTAATATTTTTAACATAGCCTCAAACATACCGCCTTTTTATTTATTTAATATTAATTCACCCGTTGGTATTTTTTGCCAGAACTCAGTTCCAAAATGGCGTTTGTGTTCGCTTCTGTGACTCCAACCCAAGTCGAGCCCTTTGTTCCACTTTTTGGCGGGCTTCTCCACAGAAGCCTCCAAAAGTGGTGCCACTCTGTCTGTGTACCACAGGGGGTGTGGGAGGGGGTTTAGGCACCCTGGACTGAGTTGCCTCGGCAACTCAAGTTGCACTCTTGTGTGATTGGCCCAGTGTTGAGCCGCCTGGCTCACCACTTAGCATGTTTGAGTGACAGCTAGGACTGATGAATGGGGGTTTTCTGCATAAAAGCAGGGCTTTGGGGACTGGGACTTCAGACGTCGCCACAGGACCAAAGAATCGAAAGAGCGAGAAGCTGAGCCGACCTGCAACGACGACACCACCGGTGGAGCCCTGCTGAACCGACTCACCACTTCTTCCAACGACAGAGGAGATCTTCATCCCGAAGAGTCTTCTTCCGTTGACTGGTGGGGATAACCGGTTTGCCCGCCTTTTCGCCTTCCCGGATCATCTCATGGCTGCCTTGCCTGTGCCAAGCACCCCGGCAACCGGGATACCACGTTTTTCCACTACTGCGAATAAAAGGGTAATACCTTTTTACCGGACAACTCTGCGGCTGGTTTCTTCCCTGGCAGTGCAACGACCTTCAGCTTTCCTCCACGTCGAGACCATCTCTTCCTCTGGACGACTTGCACCTGCTGCCAGGAACAACTGCGCCCGTAGGAGGATTCTCTCCACTTTCAAGGTACTGTGTCCGCCTGGCATCCCTCGCAACGGTCTGTGTGGGGTGTCTCTTAAATCCTCAATTTACCACTTGGGTTGGCCCTAGGCTGGATAACTGAACTTTTCTGAGCTGAACTGATTCCTTTTTAATCTCTCTGCAAGACTCTCCAAGCCTTTTAAACTGTGTAATCTTGGACCCATTGGTGTTCTACTCTCTCCAAGAGGGAGCCTGGCCTCTGAACTTTTTGCTCACAAGTAGACTTTGACTTTCCTGCCTTGCTGAGTGCTTCTAAAGTATTGTGTTGTGTGCTGTTCTAATAACTGCCTTTTCCCTCCCTTTTTCTTAACTTATTGGAGTGCCATCTTTAGTTGAGCGCTCACCTCTGTCTGGAAATAAGTGGTGTTAACTAAGACTTGTCTAATAAGGAATAAGGGATGTATATATATTAATAGTGACTGTGTTTTTGAACTTGCTTACAATAATAGTGCTAGAGTGTCTCGAAGTGTGTCTTTAAATAATTATATACTTGATACCAAAAGCTCTGGTCAGTGTTTGCTTGTGCTACTGGATTTTGGTACCTATCTTGTATCCTCTATATACTGTCTAACTCTTCTTGAGAGAAGTCTGGCTGCTCAGCCACAGCTACCAGGTAAATCTGGGTGGTACAGACTGCTACCAATTGGGTTTACTGCCAACACCTGTAGTCTTAAGCCTTTTGCTGTGGTCCCTAAGGGAACTGCACAGGTTTCTGCCTAACAGCTGGTTTAGCACACTCTTCTATCAAAGTGCACTTAAAAGCTATTTCATGCTATGCGAGTTCCCCAGGCACTCCTTCTCTTTGGTCCCACAGGTTGGTGAAAGAATTCCTCAAGAAACCTTTTTGCGCTTTTCTCCCTGTCTGAGCCCTTGCTCCAGCTTGGGAACTCAACGTAGTCCTCTCAAAGCTAATAGGCCCTTCTTTTGAGCCTCTGCACACAGCCTCTTTAAAGTTTCTCTCTTGGAAAACTGCATTCCTAGTTGCCATTACTTCAGCCAGGCGGGTAGGTCATCTACAGGCCCTCTCCTGCAAGCCCCCCACTTGACTTTCATCAGTCTAAGATGGTCCTTCACACAAACCCTTCCTTCATGCTGAAGGTTCCTTCTTCATTCCACCTTAATGAACCCTTGATCCTGCTGGTGTTATTTAGCTTCCCTTCATCCACTGCAGAACGATCCTTACATTCCGTGGATGTCACCTGAACCCTCCAGTTCTATGTGGCTCACACTAAGGACTTTCGCAAGTCAACACAATTGTTTGTAGCTTTTGGACCTTCCGGCAAGGGCAACCCCTTTTCAGAGTCTTCCATTGCTAACTGGCTCTCAGCTTGGATTTCACATTGTCATCGTATGGCCAACAGGCCCCTTCCAGGAAGACCAAGAGCACACTTGACAAGGGCTGTGGCTTCTACTAAGGCATTGCTGTCTGGTGATCACCTGTTTGACATCTGCAGGGCAGCCACGTGGAGGTCTATCCATACCTTCATGAGGTTCTACTGCATCGATAGGGAGTCCAGGGATTCCAGGGGGGAGTCCAGGGATTCCAGGGAGGAGTCCAGGGTCAGCCAGGTAGTGCTTTAAACCTGTTCACATGAGGTGAGTGTTTCAGAGGTGAGTTGATTACTTCAGTTGAGCTAGGCCTCCGCCCATTTTGGTTGTATGTAGTGTGATGGGGCCAGCGTTGTGAAAACGGTTCTTCTGATACTTTTCTCAGGTTTTATTTTCAAATGTCCAAATCCCTTCAGGATTACTTGGTAAGACACCTCTGTCTCCCACCTCCGGGTACTGGGATTCCCCAAAGTCCTGTGGTTCTCTCATTGATTTCTTTTTCACACAATTAGAATATTCACTAGCCTGATCGGCTATTCCATCCTTGGCATACA
The DNA here is from genome assembly GCF_040938575.1 of Ambystoma mexicanum. Taxonomy (NCBI): domain Eukaryota; kingdom Metazoa; phylum Chordata; class Amphibia; order Caudata; family Ambystomatidae; genus Ambystoma; species Ambystoma mexicanum. The sequence continues at coordinate 1,380,841,660 of NC_090932.1, forward strand.
ATATTCAGACCTCTTTTACTCTGTTTTAGTGGGGCTGTGTGCCCATTAGCTTCTCTAACTTTCTCATACTTCTGGCGGCTATTACAGCCTAAATATACAAGGTTGGAATCCTTTTCCCCCTGCTTTAGTGTGAGCTTCTTTTGTTTGTGTACCTTTGGCGGCTGTTCCAGCAGTGACCTAGTGTATGTAACTTTTTCCCCTCTGCTTTCATCGGGCTGTGCTCCCAGTAAAGTCTCTTAAATCTCAGACTCTTGGTGGCTATTTCAGCTCAGACATACAATGTTTGCATCTTTGCCCAACCGTTACAGGACTTACTGACATCCCCAAATTGACAGTTGCTGTGTTCTGGACCGTTTGTTTGTTTGTTTGTTTATTGATTTATATAGCGGACCAAACCCGGGGGTATCTGCGCGCATTACAAGTAAATTCAATTTCCAAGTTGCACAAAGGAATGGTTATAGTCGTTATATACAGAAGATACAACAAGGAACTTAGTCATTATATACAAGATACAGCAAGGAACATACAATATAATACATAAAACTGGTACATAACAGCAATTAAATAGCTAGAGACATTGTATTGATATGATATTACAAGCGTAGGTATCCTGGGGCATATTATCGGTCCTTAGACGAAAGCCAACTTTGAGTGTTTTTCCTAAAGCTGGGGAAAGACTGGTCTGATCTCATAGAAGGAGGGTGGGAGTTCCATAACTGAGCAGCCATGACAGGGAAAATGCCCCCAGTACTTTTTTCAATTTAAATCTGGGGACTACGAAGCAGAATGAGTTAGCCATCCTCAAGTTTTCAAAGAATTAGGGCTCTCCCTACCGTGATGCAACCCTCTCTAGAGAGGAAAGGTTTTCAGGCCTGTATCAACTTGCATGTATATGCTGTTGCAGAGGCAGTGGCGTTAACTTGTTTGCCTAGATTAAGAGCTGAATCTAGGTAGAAACCTATGGTTTTTACTTCTTTTGCCATTTTGATGTCATTACCATCGATGTTGAAGGATGTGTATTTTTTACTGAGTTTGTTAAGGTTGTCCGGTGCTCCTAAGATCAGGAGCTCCATCTTATTATTGAGGCATAAGCCATTTGAGGCCATCCACGCCTGAACGATTAGACAGATTTTGTTCACTATGGCCAGGTCAATATCATAGTCTCTAGTCAGTGGTATGAGTATCTGGGTGTCATCTGCATAATTAGTGTAGGTGACACCCAGATGGTCAAGGTCATCAAACAGTGGCTTCGTGAAGACATTATACATCATAGGTGATACACAGGAGCCTTGAGGTGCCCTGCATGTTATTGGAGTAGGGTCTGCTGAGGCTGAAGGAGAGAAGACTCTCATAGTCCTATTATTCAGAAATGATTGAATCCATGCTGTGGCTTCCTGGGAGAATTGAGCTGCAGTGACCAGATGTTTACAAAGCACTTCATGGTCAACCAAATCAAAAGCGGCTGATAAATCTAATAATGGTAAGAGAGAAAGTTGCCTGTTGTCTTTAAGTTCGTCAATCTGAATCTTTAGATCTATCAGGGGTGTTTCAGTGACATGTTGTGGTCTAAAGCCAGATTGCCAGAGCCCTAAGAGGTTGTTAGTCTCCAGGTACAATTGGATCTGGAGGTAAGCTGCTTTGTCTATTACCGTAAGTAAGAATGGGACTGTTGTAATTGGCCTGTAGTTAGTGGGGATGGTTGGGTCCAAGGACGTTTTTTTAAAAAATGTGGTAGGACCAATGCATCCATGAGATTGGTAGGTACACTACAAGTTGAGAATGAGGCATTGATTAGTTTAGTGATGAAGGGAGCCAGGTCTCTGGCCGCTCCTTTGATTATCTGGGCTGGGCAGATATCTCCCTGGCATCTTGAGGGTTTAAAAGAAGCAATGATATTTTCTACCTCTAGGGTAGAGACTTGGGAGAATTTGAAACATTGCAGGGGTTTAGAGGTGTGATCTTGGGCACTCTGATGAGAGCCTATATTTAGGATGGTTCCGTCTTTTATCCGATATTTTGTTTTGGAGGAGGGCAATTTTATTGGACAGTGCATTTTGGATGTTTGTGCACCATGCTTTATCCTTCGTGCGAGTGTCCGCAGGAGGGATGGGGGCTTCCATTTCTCTTAGGATAACACAGTTCATTGGTGCTGGAACTAGCTTTGTTGATCCTGTCGTCCTATGTCTCACGTTTGGAACGTAGTATTTCAGTTTTATATTTATCAGAAATGTTCAACAGGTTGATTTTATTTTCTTCAGTGGGGAGTTGTTTCCACAGGACTTCCACGTTCCTTTTTACTGCCTGCAGTGCTTTTAGTTGAGGTGTAAACCAAGATTTCAGGTGAGCTCTGGGTTTACTTCTGCGCATTTTAAGTGGGGCAATAGTGTTGAATGCTTGTGTGATAGTTCAATTGTATAAATCTACTAGCGTGGCTGGGTCGGAGGTGGCCGGTATACGGTTAAATATAGGAATCACATGTGGCAGTAGTTTGTCCACTGTAATGTTCTGTTTATTCCTAGTGAGGAGTGGAGGAGCTGTTCCGTTGGACCTTGTAGTCTGTCTACTTGCTAGTGAAGGCAAGCGTCCCCAGATAGCACGACCCTCCCTGCAATGAGAGGCAATAATGGACTCTCCCAGGAATGGGAATAAAGCTAGGACCAAGTGCGGGAGAGCGCAAGGGAAGTTTTATCTAAGTCAAATAGGGCATGCAAAGAACTCTACAAACTCCGAGAGCGCTCTGTCTGACAATCGCAAAGACAGGCGTTTATATTTACAAAAAGTGTCATAGGCACCTACACACTATAGGGGGCACATGTACATGGGGATTGGGTGGCGTCGACTAACTATATATGCAGCTGTGATGCGTCGCTTCGTGGTTGGTGGACACCGGCTGGTGCCAACGTGGTGTGGGCAGGTCAGCTGGGCTAATCCGGGAGGCGCTGTCCGGTCAGGCGTGGTCAGTGTCATTGATGGACGTCTTTCTTGGCTTTCTGCCCTAAGGGCCATGCACACCCCATTCATTCAATGCTGCAATGTCAGTTGCCCTGTAAATCCTGCAATAGGTTATTCTACAGGTTAATACAACACAGGAGGAATGCGCATTAGGTGGGGTAGTTTGGCGATACATCAATACAGGGTTGCTGTTATCCTGTTGACTAGGTATCATACGCCATGGGGTCGGGTCTCAGGGCACGGGGTAAGCTGTCCGAGCTTTGGGTCTCGTTAGAAGTAATGACGGATGCTTTTACACAATGTTGGTGCAATATTAGGTGTCTTCTTTTACAAGCGTCATTAATCTGGGGGTGAACTGGTGGGTCGTGGGACCTATGAGAGGGCACCTCTGGCCTCTAGTTATGGCCGGATTTTGCTGCTGGGCTGTAAATAATTCAGGTGGCTGTTCGTGGCCATGTGAGTTGTGGGGGAATCATGAATGCTTGAAGAGGCTCCAGCCAAATTGGGGGAGGTGAGGCGGTGTAGCTTGGGCCTTAGCTTTCTCTGGCAGGCTTCAAATGGAAAGGGAGGGGAGGTGGCCTTGGATTTGCCCGCGATGATAGTCTTCTCGCAAGCTGCAAATTGTATTGAATTGCATTGAAGACGAAGGGATTCGTATAATGTAATAATGTATAATGTAAAATGACTAAAGGGTTAGACGTCTATAATATTTGCATCAGTACATAGTCGTTTCAGAACACATTAACTATATCAACAGTTCTATTAGTCACTACAGGGTAAGTATTTGCAAGATTAGCAGCTTTAATCATCACATTGTAAACACGATACGTGAGGTAGCATTAGGGTTGGTGGAGCACGCAGGAGCAACAGACGAATATGGTTTACAGCAGTAATACACGTTAAACTCGTGCATTTACATTTGATGGCATTCTATGTATCTCGTTAAACAATTTACATGAGCTCACAATACTGTTGCGCTTGTGTTCCTTTGCACTCTAGCAGCATCAGGGTGCTCATGGCATAAGGACTTGATATCATTCTCTTTACATTACCTCTAGAGAAGAACATAGCAGGGGGCCAGGGGCACTGAGTGGGTGCACATAACTGAGGGGGTTTGAGTGTCGTGACCATGTTGTCCTACAATAACACATTCTTCTATTCGTACAGTGTTTGTAGATTTTTGGCACGGGGGTCGTGCAGAAGGGATATCATTGTAAATGCAATATAAACATATATATATGTGGGATTGAGGCTTTTGTTTCATCGAGGTCGGTTTACAGTTATTTTCCAAGCTGGCCCCGCTACCCGGGTCACGCTGAGGATAATGATGCACTGCGGAAGGTGAAGGATACAGTGTTTGCTCTAAAACTAGCTCATGTCCGATGGTTCGTGGGGACGGGCTTTCAGCGGATCTGCCAGGGAGCGGAGGTAACAGGGGCAGGCAAGGACTCTCTGGAGGTGGGGGCCATGCTGCAGTGCATGAGGAATCATGTCTTAAGATGGCGTTCTGGTTGTCAAAATGGTTCCCTGGGTCTAACCTAATACAGTATGTTTGGTCCATGTGTCGGCCAGTGGTCCACCCACCTCCTGGGCCCTGGTGGCAGGGGGTCCCCTGACGAGCCATAGACATCACAAGGAGGGGACTGCAGGAGAGGGGGGTCTCTTTGACCTGTCCTCCCATACATTTCCCCCCTTTCTTTACTTAAGTAACGAATACCGTAAGTCCCCCAACTGCTCACATTCCTTTTCATCAGCCACCGCCTCATCCCATGCCGGGGTGCCCTTTATGGGCATCCAGGCCCTGCACACCCCCCTCAGGCTTTCTCCCCTTCTAGCATATTCATCTGGAGTACAAGTCAGGTATATACAATCCCTATCCCCCTCCAAGTCCACCCACACCTCCGTATACCATTCAAGTTCCCGCGGTTCTCTGATTGTTGTGTGCCATAATCTGTCTATTATATCCCCATTGCGGTATACCGGCACCATCTGGTATTTAGGCCCAGGCTCTTCGCCTGTTTGTACTTGAACTTCCTGCATAGCTTGCACTGTGCCTCGAGCATTGCCCATTGTCACCATCATCAATGTACCATTTGGTACTGCACCTGCACAACATCGAAGGCCCATCTGGCGCACACAAAAAATTAGAAGTAAAAACACTACTGTGGGCATTAGTAGTTTAACTGTCATTCCCAACCATGATGGGACCCAGGAGAAGAGGTTGTCGAACCACGTGCTTGTTTCTGCCCCACCTTCTGTTTTCATCCTTTCTCCTAGGTTGTGCACTGCTGCGATCACGTGGGACAATGTACCATTATCTGCGTCTTCAGAAGGTGCGAAAGTGCAACATGTACTTCCAATTTTTCGGCAAACACCTCCGTCCATTGCTGTTAATAGGTCTAGGACATACCTATTTTGCATTGTCATTAGCCGCAGGGCTCTCAGCTCTACCTTGATCGGTTGAAACCTTCTTCGGTGTCGTTTGCTAACTGGATCAGCTCCCAGCGTGTTATTTGGAGCCACTTAGCATTTGCCCGTGCCTGGATGCTTGGAATGAGTGAGGCAAAGAAAGTCTCTGCAGTGCTAAACAATCGATATCTGTCTGGGATCTGTCCAAATAGCTCTGAAGATGCTTTGGAAATGTAGTTTGATGATCGCCTGTTTCGGGACAGCATTTCTTCCTTATTTGCCAGAGGACAAAATATACATCTGCGGTTCTTCTGTTGGTTGGGCCTTGTTTTCGCGGGGGGCGTCTTGCCTTTTCCTGCCCCCACCGATGTGGCTCTCTGGTATCACCATTAGTGCTGAATGTAGCGTGGCCAATGAGCAACTGCCGCTCCATGACTGAGGGAGATGCAAGTATGCCTGGCGGCCACACACCCAGTATGTGTCCATGAGTGCATTGCGATCTTTCCTTCCCCCTGGAAGCATAGTTCATATGTTATTTCTTTCTGCAGTTTGAACGGTTTTTCAATGGCAGTCACCCATGTTAACTTTGTGATGTGCTCCTTCCAGATGGGTGTACACATTCTTTCGATCCACTGCAGCTTTTCAGGTGACACTCCTTGCAGCGCCTCCGCTTTGCATGTAACTTCTTCGTCTTTCCATCTGTTGTCTGTGAATAATGTCCCCTTTATTACAAAAAATGGTTCTTTCAGGCATATTAGGCCTTCCACTTTCGGGTAGCATGTTTTCTCGTTCTGCAGCATGCTAAAAGTTATTTCGTGTGCCTGAAAGGTGTTCTTAATTCTGCACAGCGTAAGATGAAGGAGACATTGGGCATTTATCAGAGGCAATTCCTTTGTTAGCAACACTTTGGGTGTTCCTGAGGCATGGGGGATAAGGGAGCAGACATAGCAACTCTCATTTGTTGTTTGCTTGGCAGTTGCGCTCATGTCCACATACCATTTATTAGTCTGGTGAGGGTGTCTTGGATCTTCCATTTGATCTAAACCCAGACCATAATACTCGTAATACTTCCTGCTCCCCACCTCCCTTTTCCTTCTATTATTTCTAAGGTATCTTGCAGCTTCATGGGCGATGTGTGCTCTATACCCCCCTTTTCCCACATCCCCCTCTTTCCATTCATCATATAGGGTTGCAAACTTTTCTGCTATCTTTTTGTTCTCTTCTTCTATTCTGTGATATGATGTACTGGCAGCTGTAGGGGTGGTTACTTGTGTGTGGGGTAGTAGGGGTATTGTAAAGCCACGATATGACAGAAGGGTTGCGATCATTTAGGCTGTGGGCATTGTAGTTAGAGAAATTTGGCAGGGGAGTTATGCTAACATTTATTTCAGCACTGTTTTTCTTGGAGTGGTTGATTGTTTTGGGCAGTTTCGTGTTATACCCCCATACAAGCTGGTATCCGTTCCATACCAAAAAATCACCACCTTTTGCCCTTTCAGTTGTTATATTTTCATTTGCAATATTACTTCTGTTCCCCCGTCCCCCCTCATTCATCTCGACAGAGATGAATGCTATGAACCAATAAGTGCTTATGCCAAACAGTATCACAAAAAATAATACGATGCATACAGACAGTCCACATTCATACGAATATCTACAACTTTCTACTATAGCATTTCTATATCTCGATATTCTAATGCTATCCATTGCGGGCTGCCCGTTTGTTGCCATGGTTGTTCCTATTTAAAACATAAAAGTGCATTAAGTATATACATGTAAAAATGTTCTTTTTGTACTGTATCCACCAGACAATTATAGTGTGAGATAGAGGGAGAGAGAGGGGATGGGTGCAGAGAGAAAGAGAGAGATATTTTCGCATTCATATTTGGTTACTTTTTCTATTTTTCATTTCAATCATTAATGTTATTCAGTTATCTTTTTCTCGTACCTGTAATTCAATTTCTTTGTTAGCATATTAATATACCTGATGCACTTCTTTTTAACTGCACCTTTATCATTAAATGTTTTTCATTTGTTATCGTTTGGTGTTTTCTGTGCCTCCTCATTCACTTCCTCCTGAACATTATTATAGGCCCTCCGTACGTCTGTTAAATGTATCCAGTACCTTAGCCCTTTAACCTTGACTGCTGTGGGAGTACAAAAAACTACCTTGTATGGGTCATGGAATCTTGGGGCACTCCATCTGCGCACAAGACTTCTTACATAAATAAAATCCCCTGGCATCAATTGTCCTTGGGGGCCCTGTTCCACAAATGACACAGCTTGGTTTCCCTCTTTTCTTGTAAATGGCGGTGAAAGTTGTCTTGATATTGCACGCGCTGCCCTAGTCAGTTTTTTCAGATAATCAGTAAACTCATCTCCTAATATCGTGGCGCTTCTATGTGCATCTGAGTGTCTACACCGCGGGGAATGTGCTGTGTGCATTCGTCTCCCCATCACAATCTCGTGCGGGGACAAGTGGTGGTCCTTACTTGGCTTGTTTCTCAATTCGAATAGTGCTAGCGGTAAAACAAGCATAGTTTGGACAATCTTCCTTTTGACAGGCCGTTGATCTTCTCGACAACGCCATTACTTTGAGGGTGATAAATCGAGCAAAGCTTGTGTTTGATCCCCAATAATGCAGTAACTTCCTTGAACAGTTAGTTCACAAAATGAGTGCCGTTGTCTGAGCGAATCACGTCACAAATTCCCCAGCGCAGGAATACTTCTCTCACTAGGAACTTTGTGGCGCACTTAGCATCTGTCATGACCGCAGCCTCCAAGGAGTCAGGTTTAGCCCAACTGACTCGGAAGCTGGGTCACAACTTCATTTTCAGGCACCCATCGGCTCCCATAGGGGCCTTATGGACCTTGTCCTGGCGCCAGTGGCGCCAGGCTCATAAGGGGACCCAGTCCCGGCACAGGACGTGCCGGGCTCATGATGTAAGGAATGGTGCTTGGGTGGACCTACCGGCTGCAGACCATGCTGCTCACTCCCCTGCAGGATGAAATCCTCATCCATCCATGGCTGGAACTACTTTACCTTCTGGGTGTGGCCAGCACCACTCCCTGGGACTGGATACTGGAACAATTCTGGAAGCTGGGACTTCTTACCTGGGCGAGGCTGCTGTGGAAGGAGACACCTAAGCACTCAAGTAGGACTATTTAAACCACGCCCGATCAGAGCAACGTGCTTCGCGTTATTCTGCAATAGCAGCAAGGCGCTCACCGTGTCAGCTCCAGAGAATCTTCAACTTCTGCCTCTAGGGAAGAGAAATCCGTAATCTTACCTTCTGAAATACCATCTTCGTCTTCTGCAGCATCTGAGAAGGGAAAAGAACACCAGGTTTGCACGAGATAACAACCAGCGCAGCACTTACCCAATCCATCGGTGCATCTCAAGCCACGGGCTGCAGCTTTCCATTTTTCGGCACCCTGTGGAAGCAAGGACATTGGTTAGTAACCATCGTGAAACTTTCCCTACCTGCGCTGCATTTTTCTCGCCTCCGCCGACGCTGCTACTCGCATCTGCAAAACAAAAGGACATCATTAAGAAATACAAAACTCCATCCATACGCACGTGTTTTGGGCAGCTCTCATCTTTCTCACTCCTCGGCGCATTCCTCGACATCTATTTTTCTACCCAGCTGCTTCTGCAACCTGAAAAAGGAAAAGAGACATTAAGAAGTGCTTTAAACTTCGAATTGACATTTTCTACTTACTTGCCTGCAATACCTTCGCCTTTCCATCGCTCTCCATTCAAGCAACCGCCGTTCGTGCTGCTAACGACGGCCTAGCTCCAAATCTTCATCCTCTGCAACCAAGAGGCTGGACAATTAACCAGTGAAGTAACTGGCTTCGGCGCCCCTGCACAGACGCAGGATGGAGAGCTCCGCTTTCACCTATATAAGGTGAGCACATTTAGCCTACGAACTACGTGGGGAGTACCAGGAAGGGGAGTCAGCTTGCCCAGTCAGGCTTATATATCCTATTAACCCCTTGCTCTCCCAATTGCAGACACCTCACCCTTCAGATCAAGATCTCAGTGAGGAGAGGGCCTTTCCAGGGTGGCATTCGAGGCCTGCGCGTGACCCTAGAAGACTCCGAGAACCCCCAGCCCAGACCTGCGCCTCCGAGGGATTCAGGTGAGCGTTACAGCATCAGGGCGTGCACATGGACCAGCCTCAACCCATCTAGAAAATGGACATACAACTACTATCATGTAGCATGCCCCATTACACCTTTCCCCCATGTCTGCGTAATCAATATGTAGTTCCCGGAAGGACCCTGTGGGTTTTGGAATTGTCCCTCTGAGTGTCTGTAATGTCATCCCAGAATTGTATATTTGACACGTTGTGCACTCCATTGCTAATCTTGATATATGTTCCTGGAGCCCTGGCACAAACCAATCTTCCTGTATCTCTGCTGCTATGTGTTGTTTGGCATTGTGTGCTGGAAAGTGTAGTTGCTGGAACGCTATCTCCATCAATTTAATGGGCATCACCACTTTACCTGTGTTATTTTGGCGCCATAGTAAATCTGTTGCCGACTGGCTGCAACCCCTTTTTTCCCACAATGCTTTTTCTTCATTACTTGCTCCTTCCTGCAACTCTAGTATTTGCGATATGGGCATGGCATTGTACCCTTCTGGTAGTTCCTCACTCGCTTGTTGCTGTAATATGTACTCCGCTGCAGCTTCCTTTTGAAAATATGACGCCTCCTTGGCGGCAGCGTCCGCTGCCGCGTTTCCCAAAGATACAATATCTGTATTGGACGTATGGGCTTGGCACTTGACGATTGCCACCATTGTAGGTTCTTTTAATGCCTCAATTAATTCCTGTAGCAGTTCGGCATGTTGTACTGGGGTCCCATCCGCCCTGCGAAACCCTCTCCGCCCCCACCGGGCCAGACCACCGTGTACCGTTGTAGTCATGTATGCTGAATCTGTGTATATTGTGACTGTGCATCCCTTGGCTGAACGTAATGCTTCAATTAGGGCAACAAGTTCTGCTGCTTGTGCGAAAAAGTGTGATGGCAGGCGATACTGTACTAGCACTTCGTACTCACCTTCTTCTAATCTCACTACCGCCATTCCTACATGTTTTTCACCTGTATCCATGTCAATTGATGCTGATCCATCTACAAAGTACACTTCTCCTTCCGTTAGGGCATTTTCACTTGCCACCGGGCCCTCTCCCTGTTCTCCTGTGTTTGTTGCACAATCCTGCTCTTGCATGTCTTCTATTGTATATCGTTCTGTGATGAATGTCGCTGGGTTTACTGTTCTGCACCTTACTATGTGGATGTTGGCGCTGGATAATATTATCTCGTACGCTGTTGCTCGCTGTGTTGTTAGTGTGC